>NC_020496.1:8263947-8307393 GCF_000184155.1 Fragaria vesca subsp. vesca
GTATATATATATATATATATATATATATATATATATATATAAGTGCACCCAATATTTCAATTTTCATCACATTTTTTTCTGCTTTGCCCCTGTGTCTATTTATACCCGACACATCTTCATAAAATCATACCCATCACCTCTCTCTCCCATTACCAGATTTTTGTTTCAAGAACAGAACCATGATCGAGAGTAAACAATTAATTAAGGATGATTATTGTTCACAAACTTGAATTGACTCAAGACTCCACATTAAATTACAAAACAGAAAGATCATGGATTCTAGTATACAACAAGAGAATTCGAACCATTAGACAATAAATTCACAAACAGAATTAGAGGACGAAACAATGTGAGAGAGATGCAAGAGAGCTTGAATTCGCAACGCATCTTCAACCTCAACCTCAATTTTTAGTCTGAAGCTTTATCAAATCTGGGACAGTCTGGGTTCATACCATTCCCCTAAGGGCAACTCCAACTGTGGAGTTAAAAACCAAGACCAACCCCTGAAATAAAAAAAGTTATCTGCAACAGCAAAAAAGACTAGGAGCTGACCTTAATAATATAGCCCCAAGTGTCATCTCAAGTCTTATATTCAGGAATTTTCCAAGACCAGCCCTTGTGGGCTCCACAGACACACCTCATATGATACAATACTTCAGTGTTGGAATAGTGAGAATAACACCTCTATATAGCACCTCATTGTTGGAGAAGGAAAATTAATGAAATATGAATAGTGCCACAAGGGGTGCTAAAATGAGAATAACACCTTCAAATAGCATTTATTGTTGGAGTTGCTCTAACATGAATTTAGTTTCTCCTTGATCAGCATTTCTTTTGGTCAAATTCTCCTAAATCAGCTTAATTAATAATCAAATCATCTATCATATATTTTTGTTGGGCTCCCTTGTTCGAATGTTTATATGCAATACAATTAATTTCTAACCAGAAGAAGGAAGAACGATGAGAGACATAGGAGAAGTTCCACTAAAGCAAGATTCAAATAGGGGTAAAATTGGCAAGAAAACTAATGCTGGGTACATTTAATGCTGGGTACATTTAGCAACACTATAAATATAGGTGTGCATGACCCTTCCATTAAGGGATATGGGTCAAATTGGCAAGAAAACTAATGCCGGGTACATTTAGAAGTTTGTTGGGTACATTTAACAACACCCTATAAATATAGGTGTGCATGACCCTTTTATTAAGGGATCCATTTTTTGGGTTTATATGAGGGGTCACATTGTTAGCCATTGGATTTGGTTTAAATAACTAGATAGTGTTTGCAATATGAATTGGGAATTTTATTGAGCATTGACTCGCTGAAAAGATTAGGGATTAGGAGTTCTGGGTTATAAGGGTGAGAGAGGGTTGAATTCCTAGACACATTTAATTGCAGCCCTTCAATCTTGTTAAACTAAATCCAATGGCTAAGAGTGTGTTCCTCATATAAATCCAAAAAAGGGACCCATTAATGAAATGCCCTGTATATGTGTTACACAATTTTTTTTCTCATTAAGAGGGAGGATTCAAAATTTTGATTGCCAATATTTAATTTATTACGCAAAAATGACAATGGAGGCGACGAGTTGATAAGAAGTTAGATGTGGAACTCTCTTACTTAGGTCTGATTCACGTCGATGCTAATTGGAGTTAATTCTCAATCTATTCTTAGTGGTCAAGAAGGAGTAATAGTTTGACAAAATCTCCTTATACAAATTAGCCTATGTGCTTAGACAATCTTTAAAAAACCGTGTGATCTTACAAAAAAAAAGGTCCATCTTTGATTTTAAAGAATGATTTGATGTGGTATAAATTTTAGCCATTAACACGTGACATAGAGTGATAGAGTAATGTTTTAATGGTGCCACGTATAAAATTTTTGTATATGAAAAATTATTACATAGTTTCAAAACATATTACATGTAGCGGTTTCAATTAACATGACTTTTTTTTTATTATTTTTATTTTTTATTGGTTATCTGTTTAGTTTTCCTTTTATTCCTTTACAAATTCATAGCCCTAAAAAGTTATAGGACATTGTAGTGATCCGAAAGCAAATAAGTAAAGTCCCGAACCAACACAATTGTCCTATAATAAAATCAGGTGACTCGTCACTGTCTTTCATCTCTCATCTCTACAAATGGAACCGGAACTGGCCGAGGACACCGCCGCCGTCATCGGAATCGAAGCGTCTGAAGACGACGCCGGAAGCGGGAAAGATGCGGCAGCCAAAGGCGAAAAGGGTAAGAAGCGTAAGAGCAGAGTGAGAGGGGTTTGGTCTCAGGAAGAAGACCGAATCCTGAGTCGGCTGGTGAGTAAGTTCGGGGCCAGGAATTGGACCTTGATCGCCCGCGGAATTCCAGGACGGTGCGGCAAGTCTTGCCGTCTCCGGTGGTTTAATCAGCTCGACCCAATCCTTAAGCGCAAGCCCTTTTCTGGTAATTAACACTCCCCCTAAACCCTTTTCCATTTCTTTATCAATGTATTGTTTTTCAGTTGTTATCTGAAGTATGAATCTTTGGAGTTGTTTCTCTTTTGGGTTTTCGGAATGATTTGGTTGGCATTTTCGGATCTTGAATTTGGGTGTTTTCTGTTTTAAGGAACACTGAGATTAGCTCCAATATAATTCCTTTTCTCGTATCAATATTTGTGAACAACTCAGTAATTGAAAGAAACAGTTTTGACAGTTGATTCTATCTGTATTATGTAGCATTGCCTTAATGCTGTTGAATTCTTGTCATATGATTCATAGGTTAAGTAAAGTATGCTGCAATGCCTAGAAAATAGATATCGATGTCCTAGATATCGAGATGTTGGGGCATTTTAATCTTCTGGGACAATGTCCACAGACTGGATTTACATTACATTTCTGTGACACATGTTCAACAAGTACTCTAATTTCCTTCATTAAAGTAGCCTTCGATATTAAGTGGTAGCCAATTTGTATTAGAGCTGTGGATCATGAATACGAATTTTTGTTGAAAATCTATTTCCAAGGTGTCATTATTGGAAAAGGATTGGGTTTAGTCTTATATTCAGAATTTCAGATATCATATTCACCAGCACCACTGGGTAAAAGAATCGTTTGAAATGTATGATAGCTGTGCCACCTGAAAGAAAGAGATTTTTGTAAGGAAGTTTCTGGAATTGTGGTATTGTTAGCAAAATATATCAACAGAGATTGGTGCAAGATGTGCCATCAATTTGGCTTCTAGCAAAGCCTATGCAGTTAGCTAAGTTGCACTACATCTTTAACAGGCTAATTCCGCTTTTTATTTGACAATTACATAGTAACTTGCTGTGTGGAATAATGTTTTATGGTCGCAAGCTTGTTTTACTGCTGAGATTTGGACTGTGTGTTTGATGCAATTGAATCATGCAAGACTAGCTGTAGAGAAAAATAGAGAGCTAATAAGTGAAACTTTCTTCCCACTTTGCTATGTGAAGATAATGCTGGTTTTGTTTTCAATTTTCCTTATAATTCATACAAAAGGCACATCTGAGTTGTTATGTGTATATGGTTAGTTGAAATACGCAATGTACTGAAACCTAATAGCATATCAATTCTGAGTCGAATCAATACATGTTGTCCAGTCCTTTTTTGTGAATTTATGTTTACATCATTCTTCCCTGTAAAAAAGCTGATTATTGTGAATTGTTTCAGCGGAGGAAGACCGGATGATAATTTCAGCCCATGCAATCCATGGAAACAAATGGTCTGCAATTGCAAAGCTTTTACCAGGGAGAACAGATAATGCCATAAAAAACCACTGGAACTCCACACTACGGCGTCGGGATCCGAACAGATTGATGTCAGAATTGGGTATTGAAGATGTTAGCTTGGACAAAAGAAAAGCATCTTCTGAAGAAACACTCTCAAATGGCGATGTCAATTCATCTAGATCTACAGAAGGAAAAGAAGTCTGTTCTCTAGAGTATACAGATGATCAACATGAAGACAAGGTATCAACGGATGGTCAGTATAGTAATGAAGCCAGAGAACCACGCACGCTTTTTAGGCCGGTTGCACATGTAAGTGCTTTTAGTGTATATAATCATTTAGGTGGCCAGGATCCTTCATCATCATTCCAAAAGCCAATTCCAGTTCAAGGACCTCTGGTTCAAGAAGTGAAACTGGATGTTGGCATTTGTAAATTGGTCGAAGGAATTTATGGTGAGCAGTCGGTGCCTGATCAGTGTGGCCATGGTTGCTGTTGCACACAGAATGGCAGGACTACTGGAAACTCTCTGTTAGGACCAGAATTTGTGGAATTCTCTGAGCCTCCCTGTTTTCCAAGTTTTGAAATGGCTGCAATTGCCACAGATATAAGTAAGCTTGCTTGGCTTAAAAGTGGTTTGGAGAGTAGTAGTGGAATGGTAACAAGTGATGCAGCTGCTAGTAGACTCTCTCATGGGTCTCAAGGGCAATTTGGACATTCTGAGGAAAGTCGAATGAATCGTCTTCTTCGTCAGGAAAAGAGAAAGGATAGGTTAATGGGCATGAAGACTAATGTGCTATCAACCTAAGACTGGCACACTAGTTCCTACAATCTGAACTTGGAACTCATGCTGAGGGTGCTTCTTAATTGCATTTTACTATATACCAAGAAAATTAAGATACTTGCTTCCCTGTCTGAAACTTATTGTTACAGCTGAGAGTTGACTATATGGGAAGGACTCTACTTGTTCTAGACTTCTCGCTTGGGTTCCTGAATGTTGTACACTTGTACTCAGAATAGCTGATGCATAAATGATAAGACTGCCTTCATTCGGAGGCTGGAGGCAAAGTTCTGGTACAGTAGTATGATGCGCGGCTGGAAATTCACAGGGCCACATTCTATAGTGACAATGAAACTTGTCAATTTGGGTATTATAGTTCTCTTGGACTCGAGAAAGAGATGTTTCACTTGTAGCGGCTGAAGGCTTCAGATTTCAGAAACCTGTTTCACTGATCCATTCATTCCATTGTTTCTGTTTGTTGTGTAACCATATAAATCATGTTGGTCTATACTCTATATAATCAAAGTTGCTATAGTACTCCACATCGTTTTTCTATTGCTCATAAATGCTTTGGAGAATCATAGGCTCTGGCCGCCCTGCATTTCCAGCTTCTTAACATGTGAAAACTCACCTGCTACCATCAAAGAAGTTAAGGGGCTGTTTCACAGTGGTTTCAGAAGTACCAAAAGCATTTCCGAAATTCGGCAGAAATGGTTGCTGCTTTTAGGAGAAGCATTTCAGATGGTTCCACAGGAAGTGCTTCCCAGCTGCATTTACAAAAGACACTCGAATACTTGATGAAACTTTTCAAATGCTTCTATAAAACAAACCATCTAGCAGAAATGTTACTGGGGCAAAGCACTTCCCACAGAAGCAAAGCATTCTCAGATGGGTGATGAGTGATGACCCGGGACATGATTAAGTTCATTGAAGCTCAAGTTTGGCGCCAAAGCATGTCATGCGAGATGACGAAAGCACAGAACAAATGTAGACCCCAGAAGATGGATTATATGTTTTATGTTCATGTTTATGTTGTCCAGACTCCAGACCAGACCCGTAGCTTTATGTGCAAGGTAGCTGTCGCCAAACTGCTCCAGTCAGATATTTAAAGAAAAGCTTTGTTTTGGGGCAGTGGCTGTCTGACTGGTAAAGAAGGAAAAGGCACAGGAAAACCCCAAATGGAAGAAGATAGATTTGGCAGCAACAGCCCCACCATGATATTGATTACTTGCTCCAATTTCAATTCTAGGATATGAGAAAGTGGGTCGGTTCCACCTACACATGCCAAAGAGATTAAAGGGATTCAAATTATGGATTTATGGATTTGGTGTTGTTATTATTGAGCTTCAAATTATGTTCTTATGGTAGAAAAGCTCTGAGATTTGTAATCAAGGATGACCCACAGTACAAGGAGGATTAGGAGATTAAAGCAAAAGAAGTAAAGTAGGAGAAGGAATATGATTCCAACTCCATTGCTGATTATGTATCTAGGGCAATATAGTGATATACGTTTGCATTGACCCCTTCAAAATCGAGCACAAAAATACTTGAAAAATGAAACGAAAAAGAAATCAAATTGGCAGGCAATTTGTTTCACTTCTAGCATAGTGATATATTGAGTGTGTTTTGATGTATTAGCTTGAATTTTGACTTTTAAGTTTACTTATTTTAAATTAACGATAAGATCGTTGTCAATTATATTTTGTAAAATTTCAATATGTCTCACCATAATTGATTGTATTTATCCCATTTTTGGTCTATTTTAGAGGTAGATCTCGGCACCAACCAGATTTGGATTGTAGCTCTTTTCATTGTTGTAACACATTTGCTATCTTTGCACTTGTTTATTACAGCAAAGACTTAACTTTTGTGTTCTTCACGCAAAGGCAGATTACATAAGCAACACTGACCTAGAAAAGAGTTGGTCCACCTCCAGTCAACTGCATGATGATTCTGAAATTTACAGAACAACAACAAAATAATCTTTGAACAAAAAAAAACTAATCAGGTTATATTCTTTAATTTCATGATTTTTTTTATTAATGGGTGTGTGACAATTAAGGTAGATACTGACATGCACAGACACACTGCTGCAACTACTAGCTTGTATAATTGAAGTACAACTGAAGTATTGGTTAACTGGAAGTGATCAAGTAGATAGAGTACAAGCAACACTGCTTATATATTCATTTCCTTTCTGACACCTTGCCTCTTCTTCTAAAAACATCTATATTCTTTCCTTGCAGTGCAATGTTGTCCAAATCTATGTCCTTAAAAAGAAACTCATGTCCATCTATGGCGCCGATACTCTTTTCTATCCCGAAAATAATGTTTCTGTTACCATTAAATTCATCTAAAATGCTCTCTAACTATAATAAGGATTTCTCAAGTTTACAAACATATATTTTAAATCATGTTGGTTAATTTTATACGATAACCTAAAATTTACTATTCTAATTGTGTGATGTAATGTTTTCTGTTATGTATTGTTTTGATTTTTAATTACACAACATAATACGTATCAAAAGATAAAAAAATCAAAATTGAACACATAAAAAACTGAATTTTCGTAAGTCTTGATAAGTTATCCTCTCTCTTTCGCTCCACACCACGTCTTTCATGGACAAGTTTCTCACACAAGCTCAAAACTACCACCGCCGTACAGAATCTCCCTCACGACAGTATTTAGTATTCTAGTATGGCACTAAATATTCCACTCAATCCATTTTCTTTTCTCATTTTCTTTCTCTTCCAAAAAAGAAAAGAAAAAACAATGGAAATTGGAGTTGTCTCTATCAATGTAATCTCTCTTCTGAGATATAATCAGTGCACCCACTGCACGTTTCTCTTCCCACCTTCAACTGTCCCCAACTCTCTCTCTCTCTCTCTTGGGCTCTGCAACCCTCTGGCCTCTGCAACCCTTCTTAATCTGATCAAACCTTCTATATATCTCTGCATTCATTTTCCAGTACCAAATTTCAGACACTAATGGGGTTAGCACCACACCTAATCCAACATCCACTTCTTTAAACACCCCAAAAGAGCTTAAAGCTTTAATGCTCCAACTCTTTCTTCCTCTTGTTTCAGCTTCCGGGTGTTTCCGTTTTGTCCTCCAGAAATGTCAGGAGTCGATTTAGAGCGAGGCGGAGCTGCTCAAACCCACCGCCTGTCCTTCTCCAGGAGTGACGTCAGCGGCGACGGGAGCGTCTGCTTCTCCGACGCGGACGACGGGTCGTGCTACTCGCAGTTCTTTTCGACCAACGGCGGGTCGTACGACGAGTACAACTTTGCCGCTTTTGTGTCTGATCCTGCGGAGGCCGGAGTGGTCGGGGTAACGTCGTCTTCGTCGTCCTCGGAGGAGTCTAGGAGAGACTCGTCGGTTTCGGAGTGTTCGGTCCATGTCGTGGAAATTGAGGTTGGGGCGCCGGAAATTAAGGTGCATTTGGATAGAGTAGAGAGAGATTGTCGGATTTGTCATCTGGGCTTGGAAAGTAACAGCCATGAATCCGGAGCTCCGATTGACTTGGGCTGTTCTTGCAAAGATGATCTTGGTTCGGCCCACCGGAACTGCGCTGATGCCTGGTTCAAGATCAAGGGAAACAAGTAAGTAAAGTTCAAGTCTTTTCTGTAATCCTTTTAGTAACTTAACAACTTTGCATTATAAGTTCTAGTCTTTTCTGTAATCCTTACCTGAGTAACTTAACAACTTTGCATTATGCAAGTTTTACATGTCTTAGAAGTAAATTTCATTTATTTTTGGTAAATTTAGTTACCCATTTAGCAAGTATTTAACTTTTGCTGATTTAGTTCATGTTTGTTAACCCTATAAGTTAATTACCCTTACCCATGTTTCATTTATAGTACATTTCTTAAAGTTGAATGATTAGAAGGCTAATGTGATAGAAGATGCTGCAGAGCTTTTGATTGACAAGAGGAAAGTAGAGAGGATGATTATTTATTTTGAATAGGGGGAGGAAATGGACAAAGAAAAAGCAGAGGGTAATGGGATTGAATGTGCCCAAGTACAAATGATAATACCTTGCTGTTCTGTCTTTTTCTCAAATTGTAGGAATCTCTCCTCTGCTCCTTCAGGGATTCCTCTCTCTCTTTATGAACAAAGTGGAGACTTGAAATCTTATATATTGATTTGTGTTCCCAATACTGTTCATCTATTGGCAAAAGATCTAAAGATCACTGCTTGGCTGCCGACGCACTAGTAGACTATTCATAACTTGTATAGTTTCATCAACTTATAGTCTTGTATAGTTATATAGCTTCCTCTGTTCATATCATATCAATGGTACATTTCAGCCAACTTGAACTTTATTGGATTATTCGCCTAAAGTTTCTTATCCAGATTAGTAAAGCTTTTAGAAGATTTGCCATTGTGTCACTCCTAATATGAATTACCTTTCACTGTGCTACCTCTTTAATCTTACTTGTCCTAGGGATAAGGGGTTCCTTAGAGCTTGACATTGTTATTTAAATCCTTACCCACACATGGAGGGAGTTAGTTTAAATGAAATCTTGAAAGGCTTTATGATGAAACTTTGAAAATTTGTTGGTACATTCTAGTTTTGGTTGATGTATGTGCTGTGTATCAAAACATATAACATATGCAATCACCGTTCATCAATATCACGAAACAGTAATTTGTGATCAAAAGGAGAGTTGCTAGCTTCTCCATTCTCCTACTCATCCTAAAGTTGAAGTAGGGTCTTGACTTTTGGTTCTTTATAGTAGGTTTCTGGTTTTATTATGTGGTATTAATCAAAGAATCATTAGTATGTAACTACGTACTGACTTGAGTCTCCCATGGTCTTTTTCTAGGATCTGCGAGATCTGCCATTCAATTGCCCGCAACATTGTTGGGCCTAATGACATTGAGATGATTGAGCAGCTGAATAATGAAGCCGCTAGTGCCTCAGCTACTGCTGCAGTCTCAGCACCAGGGCCTTCAACAGAGACTCGAAGCTTCTGGCATGGTCATCGCTTCCTCAACTTCCTTCTTGCTTGTATGGTATTTGCTTTCGTCATATCATGGCTCTTTCACTTCAATGTTCCGTCATGAAATCTCAGCAAACAACTGAAAAGAGCCAACAAAAGAAGTGCAACAGAAGCTGCATATTTATTTTAGGATGATAAGTAACGCGTAGGTTCATGCCTTGCAGAGGTCACATCGATATCTGCCTCTAGAGTGTTTGTTGTATCAGTATCTGCCTCCTGTTCATAAGTTTAGAGCTTTTATTTAGCTTTTATCTGCCTCTTTTATATATTTAGTATTTCTCTCCGTGTTTTTTTGGGCCAATATTTTTGGTTTTCTTTGAACATTACGAAACTGCTGAATTGAATTGTATTACGGCATCGCTTCCTTCAGTAGTTCAGTGTATAATCGTACGGTGGTAATCGAGTCCGAAGAGGATTTCTCAACCTTGCTTTCTCTAGGTTTAATTATCCTGATCCATATAAAAAAGATTGCAATATATATCAACAAGGCAGGAAACTATCAAAAATAGCTAGCCTGTGGAACTTGGATATGGATAGGGCACAGATAATGAAGAGCAGCAACAATGCAGAGCTAAAAGTGATGGGACTATTAGAATTGCCCTCGGATATCCTCCTTAACATCCTCACAAAATTGCCAACCGAATCACTTTTCCTCATCCGAAGCGTTTCTAAGGCCTTGTTGAAAATTGTTGATGACCCCTCTTTTGCTAGACTACACAACGCGCATCCACAAGTGCCTCAACTTATGGTTTTCAATCATAAAAGAGAATATCATCCTAACGCTGGGGGGATTGAAGTTTTAGCATCTCTGCAATCTATCAAATACGATGGCGGGAGGGCCTTGACAAAAGGCCAATATGAAATTAGTGTCACCGCAAGGAGAATATACAACGCCGAGTACTCGTGTTACAAAATAGACTTTGTTTTCTGCAACTTGTTTTTCCTGAGAAAATGTTGTGGCGGAAGCCATTGCTTCTTAGTCAATCCTCTTAGGGGAGGAGAAGTTCTAAGACTTCCAACAGTGAATGACATTACAAAGTATGGTAAGTATTTCAATGTAAAATGGGACTGGTATGGTATGGGCTTTGATAGTCTATCAAACAAACACAAGATTGTTCGTGTTTCCAGAGTTTACAATAGTACCTATACAGAGAACTGTCTTGTTACCCAAGTTCTTGTATTAGACGAAAGCTCATGGCGAGAGATACCTTCGGTTCCTCCTGGTGGCTTCAATCGTAAGAGAGTATGTGCCAATGAAGACATGCATTGGTTAATTACTGGGAATTACACAATGAAGGGAAGTGAAGGAACATGCCACATAATTTCTTTTGACTTCTAGAGAGAAGAGTTCTACTGGACTCCTCAATCCTCATCCCTTGTTACAAATCTCGAACAATCACTTGAAGTTCTCAGACTTACACTTGCTTACTCTAAGAGGATCTATGGCCCTGGTGCGTACTTCATCTTCAGGAGGTGGGACGACGACGAATATTGAGATATGGGTGTTGAAAGATTATGATAAAAAAGAGTGGACGCAAGATTACACCATAAGCAGCAAACGTATTCAGGGTTCTTGCCATGAATGGGAGCATGGCATATATTTCAATACGTATCTGGGTAGTCTTTTTTGATCTCAATTGTTTTTCTGTGAATCGCATAACATGCAAGTATGGAGAGTATCCTACCATCCTGAGTTATACTAGGAGCTTGGTTTCCTTGAAAGAATATGGTAATTTGGTTGAAGCTGAACCATCAGAGTATGGAGGCCTGGAAAGTTATGGCAAATTGATTGAAAGAGAAGAACAAGGGTTTAGTTTATCCGATAGGCACGTTCTTACCCTTTCTGAGAAATTCTACCGAAAGGGAGTGCCTTAGTGGGATCAGGTGGTTTGGTTCCTTTCAAAAGTATAATGTGTTTCCTAGCTTGTTAATTAGTTGTTACGGTGGGAAACTTCCAAACATTTTATTTGTTAGCCTCGTTTCTTTTTTCTTTCTCCTTGCCACCCTTTACTCAAGTTTGAATTATTTTCAGACATTTGTATACACTATAGATTCTTTTGCTGCTTAATTCTAGTAGTGAGATGTCCTCAGTACATAGTTGTGGATCGACATATACGAAACAGATTAGAGGACAACAATACTACTGCATGGTTTGCAAGATACCACATCAACAAGAATTACAAGCAATTAGCTTGCAACAGATACCGCACTTCATTTCATCTCTAGCCTAATACCCTCAAATCTTGTAGCTAGCTTGTGGCTTGTTTTTTCTCCATATTATAAAAGATCTTAGATTTGATGGCTAAAACTTGTTTGCAGATGATTCAGATACTCAACTCTGCAACCAATAGGGTAACTGAAAAGTTTTGACTGCTTGGCTTGGCACTAAGGAAGAGTCATCAGGTCCTGGATTTGTCCAAAAACTGCAATTATTTTATACACTAAGTTGCAGAGCATAATACCGTATAGTAATAGCATCCCTTTAAGGCATGTTATTTTAACTCGAACTGACTGCAGTAAAATACCTATGAAATCAGGATATCCACATAAATTGTACTCATCAAAATTCCCGAAACTGCTGTAAGCAGAGTACTGAGTCTATCATGGCCAATATATGATTTGCTTTAACCACTTCCTGCACAGAAATGAGAGCAAGCGCTTCAATCAGATGACCTGCCTCGCTCACTTCTCATCTGTAGATGCCAGACAAAATGTTATTGCAGAAGTATAAATGCTAAAAATCAAAATGTCTGCAACTCAAGTATTGGAGTAAATTTTTCTTTTGTACCTGTAGCAGTCAGTGTGTCTCTTATACTCATAACAACAACACAAGAGCATCAAACGAACTTTGTCAATTTCCACCAGGACTTAATCCTGCAATGCTGACAAAGAGATCGATGATATTGAACTTTAGATGCTCCTGCAGATACAATGTAGGTGTAAGCTGATATGGAATCAACAGAGCAGTGAGATGCTAGGGGAAAACATCTGAAGAGATTAGAAGGTGTCTTACAACTTACACATAACTGCATAACTTGGGGCAATTTCACCTTGACTCATACCACCAGGAAGCTCTTATTCTCAAGTGTGACAAAATAGAGTCCATGAAAGCCCCTGTCTCAATGAACTAATAAAAAAGTACAGATGTTATAATTTCTTTAGAGACGCTTCAGAAACAAAACTCGTGGCTTTAGAAGTGACTAACTAGGATTTTGACATCAACAATGACTTTTGTAAATAGAGGAATACAACTTCACAATACGAAAAGAAAAGGAGTTACCATCAATTTGTGGAATAAGAGAAATCTTAGGCCACTCTGGGCCGCTCTCCTCTCTGCATCTCTCGCTCAAAAGGGGACAGTTGCCGATGTATAGCTCCTCTAGTTTAGTGAGGCGGTGCATAGCTTGGACGGAAGGCAGAAACATCAGATTCTCACAATTCCAAAAATAGAGGGACTCAAGAGATGCGAGGTTCCCAACCAATCTGGAATAGCCTCCACTCCCTCAAAGCAATTTATCGACAAATGCGTCAAAGACGTCAAGTGTTGAATCTGTTCAGGCAGAGACTTGAGCTTAGGCCACCCGTAGATTTCTAATGATTCAAGTTGTGGCAAAACGTGAAAAGCAGGGAATGCATTTAGCTCCTCCCAAAACGGGCCAATTGACAAGTACTTGAGACGGGCGAATGCTAACCCACTTGGTAGACTTGTTAATCTGGAACAATCACGAATCTTCAACTCACGGAGGGATGTGAGCTTGTCTAAACCTGGAACAGTCTCTAGATCAGGGCACTTCATTATTAGCAGTTCCTTAAGAGAGACAAGGAATTGAAGATCAATTTGTGAACTTTGACAGTTCAAGATTGTCAATCGACGGAGGGACGTGAAGCAGCCATGTAAAATCGGAAGAGACTCTTCTAGATTGCTTAAACACAAGGTTTGGAGACTTGCACTGAGAGTGTCAATTGGAATGGAGGTTACCTTAGGACACTGTTATTCTCAAATCAGCAAGAGAGGTGCAGCAGCCTAGCCCGCTCGGCAGGCTTGATAATTCAGGACACTGCGAAAGCCATAGTCGAGAAAGGGACGGGAACCCTTGAGATGGAATTGGAATGGACTTTATCTTTGTGCACTTCTGTATTTTCAAAATTTGAAGAGATGTGCAGTACTGTAGCCCCTCAGGTAGACTGGATATCTCTGGACATTCCTCGATCTCCAACTTTATAAGAGACAGCAGACCATTATCAGGTAAACACCTCAGCTTAAGACACTCTAAAATACTCAGTTGCTGAAGAGATGCGCAGCAGTGTGAGTCGGGAGGGGCAATACAAGTTAGCTCCGAACAATTGCCTATCTCCAAACATGAAAGATTCTGGTTGTTTTCTAACAACCTTTCCGGCAGACAAACAGGTCCCCTCACATTCCATATTGGTAGACAAGTGAGAGTGGTCAGACTATCACTTAGAATACTTGCTATTGCATTGCCTCCGCTGTTCATGTCTCCAATCTCCAACTTTTTCAGGGATGGAAAATGACTGGGAGCACTTCTCAATTGACTGCAACCGGTCAAGGTCAACTCCTCAAGGAAAGAGAACACCTCCACTCTTTCTGTTGGCACTCCCATCCATTCAATTAGGTTTCTTGCCTGCGTCATATGTAATGTTCTCAATGCAGGAAACAAAACCTCTGTATCATCAGAAATGTGATCATAACCATAAAACTCATAGCCCAAACACTTGAGGTTCTGCATACCCTCAATGCTCACATGTACAAGATTGGGCAAACGGCCGAGTGTTGGGACTCCTTCGCAGTTGATGCATCCCTGTAATTCAATCTCTTTCAAGTTGTTGGATAGCACTAACCATGATGGTAATTTAACACCCATGAAGCCATCAATTTCCAAAAATTCCAGACTAGAATGTGGTCGCAGGACTTCAAGTACAACTTCATTACTGTCAGCACAGTTGCTTGGCCGACTACACCCCCATCTAAGCACCAACTTGCGTACATGTTTCTTCTCCGCTAAATTTGCTTTCTCTGCTTCTTCTTTATCTCTCTTACATTTTCCAGATTATAAATAGATAAGGTGTCTTTCAGATGGTTTAAGCCACCTAATTCCCCAATTCGAGGACCCCTCTCCTTACCTACCTTAACATAAGGTAATGAACGGAGATTCGTCAATCTTTCCAAAACCCCAGCTGGAACTTTTACATTTTGACCAAAATAGACATGTCTCAAGTTGATCAAATTTGCAATTTCCATTGGAAACTTTTCAAGGATACGAGGCATTTTCAATGTCTGAAGGTTATAAAGCTGACCCAAAGATTTGGGAAATGCTTTGATCTTTGTTTTCATGACATTCAGATACCTCAAGTGTTTCAGCTTTCCAATTGAATCCGGTAACTCCTGAACATCTGTCTTGTATAAGTTTAAAACACGAAGACCTTTAACTTCAGGTGAGTTCATGCCAAGGACTGCTCCATTGAAAAATGAGGAGCGCATGTACTTCGACTTTGAAACATATATAGCAAGATCATGAACAAGATCGTGCATCTTGCATTTGGTTATATTACCAAAGAAATCCCTTTTCACATCTTGAAAAAATGTGTTTTGTAATAGAATATTGAAATATTCATTACCTGTATCCTCCATCTCTAGATCATATTGGTTGGGAAAAGGGTGAAGCCACCCTTGCGCCATCCAATGTTGGATTAAGTCATCCTTTTCAAATTCAAAGTCTTTGATAAACATTGAGCAGTACGCAAAACATTGTTTCAACGGTGGAGATCCCAGTTCATCAAAACTCAATTTCAAAACTGCTAATATTCTATCTTCTCCCTCAGATAAATCCCATATAACATTTTCCACAATTGATTGCCATCCTTCAAGCTTTTTGGAACGCATCATATTTCCCAACACCTACAGCAAAATTGGTGATGAAGCAAGTTAGATTTCTAAAATCAGTACCATGGCAAAGTATAACAATAACAAAATATACAGTGATTAGTCGTAGTGAAAGATGACCTAAGCACAAATGTTGAATTTTCTCTACTGCAATTTCAATAAGAAGAAGTAGAAACATGAAACTAAAACTTCAAATTAATCAATGTTATAATTTACATACCTTTGCTACTAATGGTACACCTCCACACTTTTTAGCAATCTCCCTTCCAATTTTCTCTTGATCTTCGACTATAGGAGGACTCCCAACTGGAATTGCTCTATCCTTCGGATATTAGCCAACACTCATCATCCGATAGTTTATCTAAATCACACCTTGGAAGGGTCTCCACCATTTTTGCAACTGTGTCACTACGGGTAGTGACAAGAATGCTGCTTCCTTGGGTATCATTGACGTTTACCAAACAACTGATCAATTCGTCCCACTTTTGTGTATCTTCGTTCCAAACATCATCAAGCACAAGAAGATACCTTTTCTCTTTCAATTCTTTTTTGAGAATTCTACATATTGCATCTATAGCTTGTACTGCAGCGTGTTCAGGTTTAAGAGACTCCAAGATCCCCCTCAAAATCAAGTTGACTTCAAAAGTAGTAGACACACAAACCAACATCTTTTCTTGGAAATATTGCTCTATCTTAGCATCATGATATACGGATTTGGCCAAAGTAGTCTTCCCAAGTCCTCCCATTCCCACAATGGCCAGAACTGATAGATTATTTTCCTGATTGTTGTTTGAGTTGGTCAAGGCTTTCACTACGTCTTCCACAACAGCCTTCCTTCCAATGATATTGTTTTCATCTGTTTTGAAGTCAGAGTAGGTCTCCCTATCGACATGGGAGCTTGTTACCCCTAAGGGAGGCCTAGCAACTAACCCAATGGTACTTGCATCTTTTTTCAGATCATCCATAGATGTGTTGATTTTCTTAATTTTATGTGCCATTTTAACACGAAACACAATAGGATTGGAGAGAGAAAAGAAGTTGAGCACCTTTTTCTTCATCTGGTTTCGCAGTTCCACCTTACGTCGAAGAAGCTCATAGCCGTAGTCATCTAACACATCATCGGCGAGATTAGCTATGTCTTCAAGCTTTTCTAGCCAGAGCTTCACAGCATGGCCCTGATCTTGTCGTGGATGTTCGGCACCTCGTAGCACAGCTTCAAGCATGTTTAGCGACCCCCGCAGCTTTGTTAGTTCTTCTTTAAATCCCCATACAAGAGTAAACTCTTGAGCGGCAAGTGAAGCCACTTTCATCAGCAATTCTTGAGCACCAAAAGTAAGAAACTCAGCCATGGATTTCTGCTCAAGAGAGTCAAGAGTTGAGACAGAGAGCAAACTATGCTTAAACGGCGAGTCGGGGTCCAACCGAATCAGCTTTCTTTTATACTTATCACCGACTTTATTTTAACGGTTGTGATTGATCGGTGAAGATTCCACGCTCCAGATCGCACCGAAGGAAAAATCTAATTTTCTAAACTATTTTTTATTGAGAATGATCTAGAGTGTGATTACTGATTAGATCGAAGTTTTAGACTGTGTACAGTATTTGGGATTGAACTTGTGAGCGAGTTGTAGAGTTGTGAATGTGAAATCTCCCTGTATAATGTTTAATTTTGGCAAGTTATCATTGTTGGGTGGTGTTGGAAATACGTTGCATTACGACAAGTTTTAGACCAATTGTTAAGTCTATTGCGGGTAGGGAGATGTAAAAATGGATTTTTGGTTATTCTGATTCTGTCAGGCCAGTGTGTTTGTGATCAAGCAAATTGATTAATCTCTTGTTGGACAGTAAAGTTAAGAGGGGATTAATTATAGTCTACTGTTTGACAAGTGAAACGGAACTTGGTTTTAGAGCATAAGTTCTTGTTGTTGAGCAATACTATGAGCTCAAAATGAGTCTTGAGTTTGTTTGCTTTTATGTATTGTGTACTGAGTTGGAATTGGGTGTCCATTGTAATTTGCTGCATTTACTATGCAACGAAGTTTTGATTAAAAGTAAAAATCAATAGTAAACTATATATTAGTTACTGACCAAATTTCAGTTTACAAATACATCTTTTACATATTATCTTATATATTTAAGGACAAAAATTAACAAATTAGGACAAATTAATGTCCACATGTCATCTGTCACTATATATTTTACCAAACTACCCTTCACTATATATTCTACTGCTACTATAGACGTACTACTGCCGTGTCGACGAGAGACGTGCTACTGGCGTGTCGACGAGAGACGTGCTACTGCCGTGTCGACATGAGACATGCTACTGCCGTGTCAACGGAAGACGTGCTACTGCCGTGTCGACATGAGACGTGCTACTGCCGTTTCGACATGAGACGTGCTACTGCCGTTTCGACATGAGATGTGCTAGTGCCGTGTCGACTGGAGAAGTGCTACTACCGTGTCGACCGGAGAAGTGCTACTACCGTGTCGACCGGAGACGTGCTACTACCGTGTTGACGAGAGACATGTTATTGCCGTGTAGGAAGATGTTATTTCCGTGTTGACGAGAGACGTGCTACTATCGTGTCAACAAGATGTGTGCTACTACCGTGTCAACGAGAGACATGTTACTACCGTGTCGACATGAGACGTGCTACTACCGTGTCGACCGGAGACGTGCTACTGTCGTGTCGACCGGAGACGTGCTACTGTCGTGTCGACCGGAGACGTGCTACTGTCGTGTCGACTGGAGACATGCTACTGTACTGTCGTGTCGACATGAGACGTGCTACTGCCGTCTCGACCAGAGATGTGCTACTGCCGTGTCATTTTGCATAAATTTATTTGAAAAAAGGGTATTTTAATCATTTTGCCTATAAAAGTCTAGATCAGATCTAGTACTATTAGTTTAGGCTTGAGCTTATGTCCTAATTTGTACAGAAAATATTGAAAGTGGGGTTTTTGAGTTTTTAAATTTAGCCATGTGTTATTATGTAATTTTCTCTTTTGCCTATGAAAGTCTAGATCAGAGATGTATTACTGCCGTGTCGACATGAGACGTGTTACTGCTGTGTTGACATGAGACGTGCTATTGCCGTATCGACCGGAGACGTGCTACTGCCGTGTCATTTTGCGTAAATTTATTTGAAAAAGGGGTATTTTAGTCATTTTTCCTATGAAAGTCTAAATCAGATCTGGTGCTATTAGTTTAGGCCTGAGCTTATATCCTAATTTGTACAGAAAATATTGAAAGTGTGGTTTTTGAGTTTTTAAATTTAGCCATGTGCTATTATGTAATTTTCTCAAAAATCAAAGTATTAGATTTTATTATCGATTAGTATTCAGAATCGAAACTAATCGTTGAATTGGTCGAAAATGCGTTTTAGCCTGGATTGGTGAAATGTGGATAATGTAGGTCAACTCCTACGTTGGTTTGACATTGTCGATATTTGAATATTTATGTCGATATAATGTTAACGACATTAATGTCGGACATTAGGAATTCTCGTGACCAAATAACTGAAGGTTCGTGACTCGTGGAACACGAGAGGAAAAGCGTCGGAATCTAGGTAGGGGATTCAAGACTTTTCTTGATTAATGTTTTTCCCATATTTTCTATAAATGATGCATGTTTGGTTTGGTTATATATTATTGTTGTTATTAACCAAACAGTGAGATTTATCTATGGATTGAGAGTGAGTGGAACATAGGTTTTGATCCCCTAAACCTCCGGAGGAGCCTTTATGGACGGAAGATTATCTTACATCCCTTGTCGAGTGACACTGCTTCTAGACGATAGGGCGTAAGTTGACGCTCTCACTACACTTGCTTATTGTACACACAAAAAGTGAGGTAAGTTGGTCAGTGGGTACAAGGAAGCCCCAAAGCCAAACAAACCCTGCTGTAAACAACAACATCCGACGTTTTACATGGCTGTTTGAACTCGGATCTTATAATCATTAGAGTCCACAGAATATGTAACTGGTTGTTCAACTTGTTTATGTTTACAGAATAAGTACGCATGTTAAGAGTTTGGAATTTAAATTTACTGCTGCACAATATATCATAATTGCATATGAAAGTATAAGTCACAAGGATGATGTTTCAGACTGAGAGTCACCAAGTGCTTCTGCATATATGACGCTAGAACAACATTTCATCAAAGCAAACATTGATTTCCATGAATCCTTGGGTGGAATAAGCAAGGCTTAATATACGGAGATCATAACATCAAAAGAATAGATACAAAAGACTAAACAAGACTACATATATAGTAGAGCCCCGGATATTATAGAAAAATGGAAAAAGAAAAGGCATATACACATCAAGTTTTGTTCTTTTTGGCTTCCAAGTTTGTGCCATCTTTGAGTGTTTCTTGTGCATCATTGTCCATGCCAAGCTTGAATAGGCAAGCTGCTTGAAGATATAAAGCACAGGGCCACTCTGGAGAGATCACCTGAGCTTGCATAGCATCCCCAAGGGCTTCTTGTGCCATATCATTCATCAAGTATGATAGACAACGCCGAGCATACACCGTTGGTGATACCATTGTTCCACAATCAATGAACTACCACAGAGAAAATCAAAAACAGATTAACCAGCTAGCCACATCTCAAAAGTAATCTATGTTTGCAAACTAAAGACTCACTAAGGCTTGTAAAACGACAGCATGATTATTACACGCCAGTTTAAGATTATTCTGAGAGAAAGGACTCACTTGCGTATAGGAATCAATTGCAGTTGCGTAGTCTTTTGCTCTAAAAGCAGAATCTGCACTCTTCTTAGAATCCAAAGTCTCTTGCATTTGATTAGTCCACAACTGGAAAGAAAGCTGGAGTCACCAAAAGCAAAATTAGCACCAAATAGCATTACCAATAGAATAAGAAAGAAAATAGTTATTGTTCAGGGGTAGGACAACAGACCTCATTAGCGATTCCCTCATCATCCTTGTATCCATTCTTCTCCAGAATTTCATGTATGGCTGTTAGATCCATTCTCAAACAAGCTTCACCAAAAGGTGTTAACGACAGTGGCTGTGCTGAGGATGCAGTTTCTTGTGGGATACCCATCAAAATATACGATGCAACCTGAAATTATTTAATCAAAACTTGTACTCCTTTTGTTCAGTTAAGCTAGCTTTGACAAACTATATTGTATGCATAAATTTTGGTGGGAAACTTAAATTTATTATCCAACAGAACCTTCTCTTCTCCACTACTTTTATTTGGTCTAGTTAGAAAAGAAATGAGGTTAGAATCAAGGTGCTCTAACATTTAGAGCAACAACAATCCCAAAAGGGTAAATTTACACAACCGAACATATAATTCTTTTCTGGTAAATTTACACAACCGAACATATGATTCTTTTCTGATGTTGAAGTTGGTAATAATGTACAAGAGGAAC
This sequence comes from Fragaria vesca subsp. vesca, assembly GCF_000184155.1. NCBI lineage: Eukaryota > Viridiplantae > Streptophyta > Magnoliopsida > Rosales > Rosaceae > Fragaria > Fragaria vesca. The sequence goes on from NC_020496.1 coordinate 8,284,766, forward strand.
CCCAATATGCTTATATTTCTACTATGATGGTAACAGAGGTAGTAAGTTCAAAACCATATGAAGATAAAAGCCAACTTCTCTTCGGATTCATCATACATATGAGATATGCATTAACATCCCAAGAGTCGAGGTTCATCCTATGATCAAGAGTTATACATGATAAAGTAGTTTGGGGTTCACATCCACAACCAATTGGCAGTGGGTGGAGAGGCCCAAACCCTTATAAACCACAGGCAAGGTCCCATTTTTCCCGATGTGGGATTGATATCTCAACAATACATGTATAGTAAAGTTGGTTTGCTGTAAGATCTTCAGCATGAATAATTAATCTAGAATTCTAAATAAAAGTTAGGTTGACACTGCATATGAAGCTACACTTGTTCAATCCCTGCTATATCTGCAGTAATATGAGCTGAATGGTGCACTGTTGACTCTAAAGATTCTAATCAAAAAGAGAATGTACAGCAATGGTGAGTGGCAGTGGTGACTGGGAGCAATTTTACTGCCTAACTAGTACAAGCCACCAGGCTCTGAGTAATAATGCACTAGGCAAAACCTATATCTGTGCTGAATCAAAATTTTGTGACATACAGGATAAGACATATCCAACAATAACGATACAAAACCATACCTCTGTTTCTTTCTGAAGTGACATAAGAGCGGTGGCTAGGGATTTCGCATTAGGCCTCTCACGAGCTTCATACTGCAGACAACGGGAAGCCAAGCGTACCAACTCTGTTCCATCATCATTTGAGAAATTACCCTCCAGAGCCGAATCCATCAGCATCAGGAAATTCTTGCCACGAATGAGATCTAGTGCCTTCAATGCAAAAACCCCCAAGTTAATGTAATAACAACTCAGACCAATATTTGAAGTCAGAAATTAGACAATAAAGGAGATAAATATGGTAACCCCAAATTGCAACTTCTGCAATCTCTAAGGATAACTGAGTTAAAGAAGCTTCCCAAATTGGAGCATGAAACTATTTACAAGCATTAGTAATCAAATTGTTGCAAACAATCCACTACTATATTAATGAATTAAATTCAGTTTACCCCCTCAAACTTTAGGGTTAAAATCAGTTTGGTCCTTGATCTTTTTTAAAAATCACGTTGGTCCTTGTACTCTCAAACGACATCATCTAAGTCCAAAATTTGAACTTTAGTCCAAAAATGGGTGAGTTTGGTCTTTAAAAAATGACGTCTTTTCATCGTTAGAATGTTTATTTGCCCTCTTTATAGGTTAAAAACTCAAACGTGGACCCCTTTGTCAGTTTCAAGTCAGCAAATGACATTATTTTTGGGGCCGTATTAAAATTTTGGACTTAACTGATGATGTTTGAGAGTACAAGGACTAACGTGATTAAATCAAAAAGTCAGGGACTAAACTGATTTTAGCCCTAAAGTTCAGGGGGTTAAACTGAATTTAATCCTTAATAAAAATTAATGAAAGAAATTGAAATAAAGTTTGGAAGAATTTCCAGCATCCATGTAAAAACAATATAACAAGGTAATTTAGTTGAGACCACAGGCTTAGACTTCTCTATTTCTGTTTTGACATACGTATCTATTTCCACCAAAAATTCAGCGAGCCATATCTTGCTCCGAAGAAATTGACACAGTACTCATTCAGGTTGACATGTTTCACAAAAGACAAATATAAATGAACTCACATGGCTGGGGGGAATATGTTTGCCACTTAGAAGATCTAGCAACAAGGTTCCAAAGCTATAAATCACACTTTCTTGTGTCACCCTACCTGCCAACCAAAGACACAGCCAAGCAATGTATCAGAGTTGCATTATACTGGAATCCAATAGCAAGCTAGTTTCTAGGCATGTCAGCAACCAAAGCATTTCAATTCCATGTACTCGACGCCACATCCAAAATCCAATTCACTGAAGCCATCCTGGTCAGATTCTAGTTCTAGCAAATTGGTTTTTTAAGTTGTGTCTGTGATCACAAAGTTGATACTAACAGGTATCCCAGCATTCAGACCCAAAAAAAAAATTCTTCTAGCAAATTTAGTTCAACCCTGTCCGATAATCATACCTGTTCTGAGGTACTCCGGAGGAGTGAAAGCCAAGTTTGTACTATAACTCTTCCCATCCCTGCTATTCTTCATAAGTCCAAAGCATGACAGCCTCGGATTTGCATCCTGCTCAACCCAATGTGAAACAATCCAAGTTAAAACCGCAAACAGCAAAAACAAATTGATTCACAAAACCCAACTCAAAAAACTACCAAACTACCTTATCAAACAAAACTCTATAAGCATTGAGATCATGATACAATGCACGCCCTTTACTACTACAATACTCAAGAGCCTGAGCCAAATACAGAGCCACCCTCAACCTCATAGCCCATCTCATTGGCTGGCTATCCCAATGAAACAAATGCTTTGCCAAAGTCTCATGTGGCATAAACTCAGCCACCAACAACCTCTCATCTCCTTCACAACAGCACCCAATCAGATTCGCCAATCTCTCACTTCTCAAACTCCCAACCGATCTTGCTTCCTCCTATATATCAAAAAGAACCAAACTTTATAAAATTACACACCTCAAAAAAAAAAGAAAAAAAAAAAACTTTATTGCATTTATGAACTCAAAAACTAAAAAGGACCAAACTTTATAGTACGAAAGAGTTCAACTACGGACGAGGAATTGACGAGAATCTGGCCAGGCAAGCTTGTTGAAACGCTTGACGGCGATCCAACGTTCGGCGTTGTTGTCGAGCTTTCCTTTGTAGACAACGTTGGGGGCTTTCTCGCCGTGCTCGGAGACTATGTTGTCGGAGGAGAAGCCGCACGTGGCGGCTTTCAGTTGGTCGAAGCTGAACTCGGTGAAGCTCGGGCACGAGTTCTTGTCGCTTTTGTTGCCCCCATTCTCTGCAAACAACAACGAACTCAATCAAAGCGTTGCTCTTTTTTGTTCGGAAGAAAAAAAACAGAACAAAAAGGTTGGAGCTTTAAATGGTGACTAACCGAGGTCGGTGGATTCGAGGACGGAGGGTTTAAGGTGGGAGCTGAACCAGCAGAGAGAGAATCTGGAGCAGCGGGCTCCCATTGAGGAAAGATCAACGGTGGAGAGTGAGTGAAGCTGGTGAAGTGGGGAATGATCAGACGGTGGATGTTATAATAGCTCAGAGAGTCTGAGAAAGAGAGAGAGAGGTGTGGATCCAAAGCTGATTCGGTTTGGTTTGGTTTGGTTTCTCAGCTCTGATGTCTCTGCTGCTGCAAATATCTATGATCTGGTTCAGTGAGGTCAGTAAGGGGAAGAGGTAATATAAAAGAAACAGAAGAAAAATAAATAAGGGTCTGAAATTGTTTAATGTATTATTGTTATTACTACTACTATTTGGGATTTTGGGAAGCCATTATTATGATCAGACTCAGTGTGTCCCTCACGTTTTCATGTGTTGGGTATGAGGCTTCCACAGTGTGAGTGTCAGAGAGAGAGAGAGACTTTGTGTGAAGCAAGAAAATGCAAAGGGGGAAGCAAAAGGGAACGTCCTTTTTTTCTCCTCCTACTTTCTGCTTTCTGGTGATTTGTCTGCAATGCCATCATTTCCTCAAGAAGGAGAAATTGTCTGCTGAAATTTGGTTTACTGTGGTCGATTAGGAGTCAAGAAAGTCAAACAAAGGAATTGGAGTACAGGATTGTCCTTCTAATTAGATTTGCCATACAGTTGCTATCATATTATTCTGTTTAATAACTTATTCACTATTATAGGACCAGTTCTATTTATCCACCATACACTAAGAAGAGAAAGAAGGCATTGTTAACCTACTGTGAATAAATTACAGACTAGTCAAACTTGGTAGTTGATTCTTAACTACTTAAAGATGTTCCTTCCTTCTTTAGTGTGGCAAGGTTGACCCAATTATGGTTTCTCTTTTGTTTGATTTTAGAAGTAAAGTATGTATTAGTTGGTAGCCAGAGGAGTTTTGAAGAGGCCTGTCACAAGGGGTGGACCTCTGTTAGCATGATACTAGCTAATGGGCTTCATTGCTAATGGGCCAATTGTCACTAACTTTTCACTAATACATGAAGCAAAGGGATTTAGGGGATCATACGCTCTCAATATGAACTTGAATTTGATAACTATTGTTTGATTAAACATGTTTGCTAAGTGCTAACCATACACTTAGTTCTCATTTTCTGTGAATCTCTTCCTGAACCATCATTTTACAAATTAAAACATAGTAGGATTCGTTATGAACTTTATAACCTTAACATTTAGAAATCAAATTCCTTAGTGAGGTTTCTACTGATTCCTAAATTTTTCAAATAAGAAGTCAGATATTTGTACATAAGAAATAGGGTAAGAAATAAGCAAAATAAAACAGGAGAAGAACTACACACTCCAACCTCTTCTCTCCTCCATTATTGCCACAACATGCGAGGAACCTCCAACACGAAACTTCAACCATCAACACTGCAAACCAGTTTGTACAAGACAACCAAAATAGGTCGACAATGTTACTTTCTTTAGCTTCAAGAGGGTGACTATTCCAAATTATAGTAAGTCCAGACTCGTCTCAGCATTCCACACCCTAGGTTCCCATCCTACAGAAGTACAGATTCACAAGTCCCATCTATCTAAACCCTAGCTAGCTTTCAAAACCCAACCACACAGATCTGCATGCAAGCATGTTACTTGTATCCAGGAATCCCAATCAAACACATCGACCTAAACCACCGGAAATGAGCAATGCATGATCGGAGAGACACCGTGTGACCCCAAGTGTCTGCGGCTACTTAAGTAGCAACAGTGCAACATGCACCCATATGGGGGCTCTATAAAGGACCACGACCACCCCCTTTACATAGAGCTCATGATGAAATCGCACCCTCTTCTTCATAATCATACTTAACCATGCTCCCTCAACCTCTGGTTCCTTTTTTTTGACCAGCTTTTGGCGCTTAAATTGCGCCGGCGTGCTTTCTGGTAATAGCACAGGTGGGGGCTGTTGGGGTCTCAATGCTGTCAAGTATATGTCACCGGAAAAAAACTCACATGGAAGAAGCACAATTCGCTGTGATACGGCAGAATTATTAAGCAAAGAAACTATATGATAATTAAAGGGATAAAGATAAAGATCTACTTTGCAATGATGATTTGGTGCTAAAGCTTGATTTAGATTGGATTAAATCCAAATCACTAATCTGTATAGTTCTGTTTGTTGGTTCAATTATATTATGTACAATTAGATTCTCAGTGTGTGTGTGTGTGTGATGTAATCCACTTGGAGGTATCCAAACTAGGCATTTGTTTGTGTTTATGTGTTGTAAAGGGGCTTATCCACTGAAAAGGGTGCTTACCTAATGGAATAATATCATAAAATTGAATATTTATCAAGCTATGTGAAGAGTTGGTATTCACATTTTTCAACTTTGTAGACTAATGTCCCGTTATTAATAACCAGGAAAATCTTCATTTAGATCTATCTGGATGATTTTTCTTGCAACATAGTCACTAGATCATGTAAGTATGATTGCTTTTTACCTTAGGTGTATTTTGTGTTTGCCTACGCATGATGGATATTTGGGGTTTAGGATGTGCTATGACACATTCTGAACGAATGTTTTTCAGAAGAAGCCGGGTTCAAACTAGATACCTCATATTAGCATTACATAAAAACTCTTATGACGTAGTCCCTAGAGTGAGCTACCACTACATGACTAGGAGCGATTTTGGTGTGAGTGTATAACACATTCTTAAATGATGTTTTTCGTAAGTTGAGTACCTCGTATTAATTTATTGCTTGAGAACCCCTAAAACGTATATTCCACTTCCAACGTAACATACTTCTACTCGACTAACCTATTGGTTTCTTATCCAAAAAAAAAAGACCAACCTATTGTTTCACTAGTTTAGATTTTTGATTTGCAATTAATACAAGAAGACCAAGGAAAACCCAAAGTTTATAGCGTCAAATGTGACGGGGATGATGTAAGAGACAGGAAGGCACGTTATCGGTCCACGTGAAAAGATCATAAGATAGAAGAGAAGGCATGTGATTGTGTGAGGTACTGACTCAGTTTTGCAGTGTATTGCGAAATATGCAGGCCAAGAACAGTGTTGGGGTATACAAAGCAATCCATGTTCCAAATTAGACTAGTCGAATCTACATCTCACCCCAACGTCATAGGACTGATACGAGTGAAAAGACTACTCCCAAAGTAAAAAACCAAGGTGAAAAAGAAAGGTACAAAGAATCATGTAAGCAATAATGCCTCATATCTTGTGACATGAGGATGATGGCATTTCTTTTCACAGCGTTTTTCCCCTTTTCCTAAAAGCACAGAAGATTTTCATTCTATGAACAAATGTAAGTCCATGGTACATGCTGATCATGATCTTAAATAGAACAGAAGAAAGAGGACTGCAAAAATGTGAAAAACACTATAGCCCGAATTCCATTTTCATTTCCACTAGAGATACAACAAACCGCGAGGCGTAGCCAAGGTCCTAAAGACTCCTAACCAAACCATTTCCATTTAAGCAGAGCTCTCCTGTTTTGCAGAAAACATCATTCCATTCTATGCACCGTTCATTGTAGCATCGGCATGCACTACTGTGTTTCCATCTTCCGATATCTTGCCATTAACTTGAGTTCTTTGCCTCTGGAGATATGATGGAAAGATTGTCAACACCGGTTTCAGATAATAGAATGATGAGTTAAGAAGAATTGGTGAATATAACGAGATTACTATACCCGATCAGCAGGGTCTCCAGACATTCCATTCAATAGCTTGTGATTCTCTTCTTTAGTCTTGCTGTCCTTGTCCTTTGTGCTTAGTGGTAACAACAATGATGCAACTGACCGGTCAGGTAATTCTGCATCAACAACTCAATCAGTACCACTCCCCCAAAGGTGTAACCAAAACTATCAAGGAGTTAAAAACGGAGACGTTATTCTAACCTGCTAATTTCTTGTCGATAAAGAATACAACCAAATTAACAGTGTACCTGGGAGAAACCATATTGTTCAGCCAAGTAGAGAAGTCAGAAATTATTATTTTGTGTTTGAAAACATATATAAACATGAAGGACACAAATTTATTGTTACCATGCAACAACAACATCAACTGTGTAATGTTTGCGGGATGCCACAATCAACAAACTCTGGATCACAACGAGCAACCAAGCCAACTGCTTTATAAATCTGCAGTGATCACAATGAGTGACCGAGTGAGAAACTTAAAAAGTAGGCAAATTCAAGGAAAAAAAAAAGCTTCTAAACTGCAGTTGTTAGCCTACAAAATGCACTTATATTCAATTCAACACATATCAGTAAATCATATGCTATAATTTACCTTTGTGTGCCGTATTTCTGATAAGTGCGCACAAAGGTGAGACTAAAGATCATGTGTGATGAAAAAATCAAGTCGCCACAGCCATATAGTACACCCTTTGGCACTGCATAAATAGGTATTGCAAATCAGGAGAAAGCATAAGACCCAATCAACAAAACGGCCAAAAGAAAATGAACTTACCAATCACAAGGGCCTCAAATACAGTCTCTGGAGGAGGCAACCTGGCAAGTTTAGATCCCTGCATATTTAAGATATAGCCTATCACTTGGCTTAACTCACATAGTAGAATAACCAACAATCTCATCAGGACGTTAACCAATAAACAATCAACCTACCTCACGACAATGGTAATTTGGACCAGGAAGCTGGGTGGAGTAGAATGTGAGGATTCGAAGAAATTGACAAGTCTGCAACAAACAGTAGCAACTATGAGGGGATTCAAGCTGTCATATTCTATTTATAAATGCAAGTTGCCATTTCAACCAACATTCTCATAAATCACTATGGGTAAAATAAAAATTCAAAAGGAAAACATGAAATAGGATAGGCAGAAGTGCATAACCATCACTTACCACTAAAAATGCTAGAACCCTACACCATATTAGAACTGTGTATATCTTTTTGCTCTTGAATATGAAAGGATGAAAAGTCCACTGCAACAGAACATGCACCACATCAGGGGAAATTAAATAATGTAAACAGAACATGCACAAGTGGAATTAGCAAGACCACAATAGAAGAGGACAAATCAGATGAATGCTTAAATAAATCATTCAAAGAGAAAGACAGCAAGAACTTTGAATAAGAAAATCAACCAGAAAACTGAAAACATGGAAGACAGGTAATAAACCAAGTTCAAGTGCTTCACTCTACAAAAGAGAATAGTATATGAAGCAGCTTTAAAAACAGGAAAAACTGCCATGAATTTTCTGGTTATCTGCAGATAAAATCAGTTAAGCATATGAAAAATAAACCTCTAGGGTTAAGAAAACAAAATTTTCTCATACAGCAAGCTCTTTGAAAAGAGGAGCAACAATTTAGTCGTCAATACACATAGTACATTTGACTTTATATTCAGGCCAGCTTTAAAAGAACATTAAAATCAAAGCTTACACTACTAAATAGCTGGTCATTTGAAAAAATAAAAATCGATTTTCAGTCTATTAACAACTACATCCCCAAGAAATTGAACAGAATACATGCACATAACACTAAGCTGTAGAGATTAAAGCATTACAAGGATGACATAATGAACCTTACCAAGACAAAGGATAAAAAGATGAAGGTGAACAGGGTTTCACTGATGTAGGCTCTCTCTTCCCCCAGCTCCTGCATAAACACCAAAAAAGTGAATACAACAAAACACAAGATGGCACTTCCAAACGGAATATAGACAAGGTACCAACCGGAAGAAGAAAGAAACCAGCATCCTGGAGTGTTGGCCCTGGACGATGTATGTAATGAACTCCTCGAGCTGCTAGACCATGTATGTACTGTAAAAAAGATAAACTTGACAAATAAGGCCCCGCTTACACATATATAAATTAAAGAAGACTTTGAAGATCAAAAATTGCACAGCAAAATGACACTCAAAGCATCTCCTTCCAAATTAAAAAGAATTTAGCAGTCTGATGGACTGAACGCTACCGAAATCGACAAAATGCATTCATCAAGTAGGCGAAAATAACTATGTTCAACTCCGAAGTCCAAAAATTTCACCATAAACCATCAGTTTAAACTGATATGAACTTTTTTTTTCTAATGCTTAAAAAGCCTGCATCTTCCTCAAAAGTTCAGAAAATGTGACAAATCATGACTCTGCAACTTTTACCACTTTCTGAATGATTTTCAATCTGAAACAGCAAAGTAGGACCAGAAAGAGCTTCAAAATTTCGACACGAAAAGAGCAATCGAAATCGAACATTCACCTGACCAACAATACCAGCAAGAAGATACTTCCAATTCGCCGCAAGTAAATTGATCTCGGTAACTAACTCAGCGCAAATTCTCTTCCAAAGCTTCGCAAATCAAAAAACCACACACAAAATCAGTGGCAAACTACCAAAAGCACAAAAGCAGAAATGAATTAATTCGAAAAAGCTAATAAATGCTGCTGCAAAGCGCAAAGCAGAAAACGAACCTTGGACGACTCACGGCCAATGTAAAGCGTCATCTTCTCAATCTTGTTGCGGTTATGATTACACGTTCAAGCACAACTTCCATATTACTTCACAAAGTCAACCTCACCATCATTCCCTGATCCTCTCTCTCACCAAAACGCCGTCGTCTAAACGGATCAAATAGATCTAAAACCGGTGGCTGCTGCCGAATCGTTTCAAATTTTGTTGATAAATCAGAAAACGGAAAAGAGAAAAAGCGCGTTTTGGAATAACGAGAATTTGATTCGTTCTTAGATTTTATGAATGGGGAATGGGTGGGGGTCTTCTCTCTCTCTCTGGGGCTGTCTAGTAGTGTTGGACCAGAACGCGAGTTCAACACGGGGGCGACAGTTGAGAGAGAGAACGAAGAAGAAGAAGAAGAACGAAAAAAAACCAAAACGAATTCAATTCAAACACCAAAACTCGCTTCTTTCCTTTCTACTTAACGCTGGGGGATTTTTAGAGAGAGAAAAAGTCCTTTTGAGAAAAGGACTTTTTTAAATAATTATTTTTTGCGCTTGTGAAAAATCGCCGCTAGTTCTTCCTTCCTCGGCGTGTATTAATTAATTAATTAAAACAAAGAAATTGGGGAAACGAGGTGAAAAGGCAGATATTGTGGTAGTGGGGGAAAATAGGGCGGCAATTTTGTATTACAGTTTTACAGCGGAAGAGAGCGGTAAATCGTGAACGTCCGGCCACGGCCTGCTCTTTAATTATTATGTTGGGGTTAATTCTGGTTTAAGAAGTTAATTAATTATTCAAAGCTCTAATGAGTTTTATGGGGTTTGATTTGATTTGATTACGGTGGTGTCCACGTTGTTAGTGGGAAAGGACATCTTAGGTGCTCGTCCGCTCATTGGATTTCAAATGTTTGGGTTATTTTCCAGCTTGTGATAATTACATATTTATTACGCCATATATATATATATATATATCAAGTATAAAGTGTTACGAGTGTGATTATCCTAACAAAATTAAAGTATTTTACCCTTGGTATATTACCATTTTGAAGTGATGAAACAAGATTCTGAATATGAGACATGATGGGGATGAAATCAAAATGGGAAAATAGGGGGAGAGGGGAAATGGGAAATCAAAATAGATTCCACATGAGTTCATTAGAATCATTACCAAATAATTTTTTTTTAATTGAAATCTGTTTAGTCCTTATGATTTTATTTTAATCTGAATAACATATGTCGATTTCAAACCATAAAGACTATGTAATATTTTATCTTTTTTTTCATTCAAGATCACGGTATCCCGAAAGGAGCAAATTAGTCCCCAGCAAGGTATTACAGCCTCTTCTCTTGTCACTTTTGACAATGTCGTAATTCGAACCTAAGTTGGAGAGCACACCTAACTAGGCAAGAACCATTAGATTACCTTGCAATGATTTATTGCCAAATAAGATGATTTGTTATAAACATGTTAAGAAATACGCTAATAAATTGTTGTAATGTTTCTTAATTTTGAACTATTTCATAAAGCATCATGTTTCAAATTTTTATGTTCGGGGTAAATGTTTATTTACTATAATGATTAAATTTTGGGCACAGTCTACTCTATTATATTCTATTTTGTTGTATTATTAGGTGGATAGCGGCTCAATAACAGCCTCATGTATGTAGAGACTTCACTGCTGCTTTGCTTGTGGATGTAAAATTCTCGTTCATTAGTTGATTTCGTCATTTTCTTAGGTTTGGACAACCTCGATCAATCAATTACCTTTGGTTAGCAGATTTGGAAGAACAATCCTTCTGGATTCGATAACTTTGTTTGTCTACATTTGATAATTCGATAACTTTTAACTATTATTTTCCTTGTAGTTGTATTATTGATATAATTACTTACGGAATGTATTTTCCATTGAAAAGTTTGTCACTTTCTCAAAAAACATATGAACTTAAGAAATTGCAGACTTGAAAAGGTACACCATTCCTAAAACTACATGTAACTTCATAACAAGTGATCAATTTGGGGAATTACAAAGATATGTAGATTTGGATGAATGTGGAAGAATTATTACTCGGTAGGGTAATATTGGAGGAAGGAGGAACAAAAGGAAACAAAAGCACATGGGACGTACGTGCTAGCAGGTTTCCGGTTGATGATTGGGGTGGGTGGTTATTTTTGATGTCTCTCTAACTACGAATTTTTCGACTGCAGCTATCTTCCAACCACTACTTTTTACCACTTTGGTGTAAGTGCTGTGTATGATAAGACAGTGTAGAACTGTAGATTCTTCAATGATCCTCATGAAGTTGTGAGAGCTTCGTATTCGTACCTCACTAGTGCAAGTGATAATTGGAAAATGAAGAGTAAATGAGTAATAACGGGTGAGAATTTTGTCTCTTTTCTTAATTCACTGGTGGCTAGTAAAGTCATTAGGATGCCATTAAAAATGGAGCAATGTCTAAATCGATATTCACCGTAAACAAAATTATGTTAAAATTCGGTATTATCAAATTACTAATGCCTACATGATCTCTTGAATGAGAAGTTATTATCTTATCTCCATTTATTATGTGACGAAAAATATGTAATTGTCTTACCACCCCCACCAAACACACGCAATGGATGAGTGACATAAACACCACAACCAATTTTGTTGTTGACAATATAATTTGGCTACAAGCCAGGGAAACACATAATGACATTTTCATATTATCATAGTTTCAAATTTAACTTTCATTAAGTTCTCAAAAAAAAAAATTGAACTTGCATTAGAATAAGGCTCGAAAGAGTAGTTTCGTCAATGACTTTATCAAAGGGGGTAATGGTGCGCAACAACATGGACTAGAAAATTATGAACGAGAAGAGCAAAGGAACACGGTGGTGGGGAGGTCAAATGCAGAGACCAACGACAATAACCAACGGCCAAGGGCGGCTTCTTCCATATGATAACGACTCGTCGTCATCCTGCCACTACGTACTGCATCTTTCTTGATTCTGTATATTGCCAAAAGCTAAAGATCTCCATGTCTTCCTTGATTCTATATACACTTAAAACCATTGCTAATTCAGATTAATCTTATGTTCAAGAATCTCTAGGGTTTTTGGAAGGTATGGGTTTGAACTTTGAAGGGTCGCAACTAACTTTTCAATGGGCAAAGCTCGACTCCAATTGTTACTTGTATGTCTGAAACCAGCAAGCCAAGTAGCCAACCAAGTTGAAGAATCAGCTTGACCTAATAGGACCACGGGAGAAGCCACTTGGTAATCATGCAACATGACCTGTCAATTTCTATCACCACCAGAAAAACAAATATCTGATCTTATGTACTCTCTCTGCCTCTGCAATTCCAAAATTGTGGAGAAAGAAAGAAACAGAGCTTCTTCCATGGTAGACCTCTCAGATATCCCATGGACCATGATGATGTTTCAAAAAGCTGTCCATGCATGTTCAAGGCTGAACTATACAATTCTGAGAAGTGTTTTTAACATTACGTTTTACAGTTTATGCATTAACAAATCTCTATTTAACGAGTAAAAATCGTTTTCCGTTACTTATTTAAAGACAAAATATAATCGTCCTGTAGAAAAATTCAATGGATTTTCTAATACAGGGGTTAATCGCCCTTTCGTTCTTGTTTCGTAAACCTTCAAGGGCCATACAACGCTGACTTTGGATGTACGGAAGATTGCTACTTCTAAACAAAACCATATTTCTCAATATGTTTGACCCCTCTTATTGACTTGTACAATTTAAGCAAGTTGAGCTAAACTTGGTCAAAATGTGCATAAGAGAAAGAGAGATATAGAGCTGATTATGCAGCACTACTCTTGAGGTCTTGATCAAACTTGGCATGTGAGTTTTGTATCACACCTCACCCCCTCCATTTGTGTATTAAATAACAAGAAAATGGGTTGTCAAAGATGTAAACTTGAGCTATTGAAATTTCCAAACAAAAACAAAGCAAAGGAGCAATATCTTATGCTATTGTTCTTCAAGTACAACAAGGAAAATGATGGGGCATTCAAATTATTGTTGTTTTCATCCATGAGATTACCTCATTTCTAATCTTGGAATGTTTTGGAAGTGCAACTGTCCCCAGAAGTTTCTTGGAACCCTTCCTCCTTGTTTCCAGAACGAAAATGACATACTTTCTGGAAGGCCCAAAATCAGGCTCGTATATCTGACCTGGGCTATTCAGATCAGCCCAAATAGGCCCTTATATCTGATCTGGCCCATATATATGATCAATGCCTCTCTCACATTGTCTTTCTTCAGCTTCTTTCTCTCTAAAGGCAGAGGCCTTTGGAGCCCTAACCCTAACCCTTATCCATAACTCCTATTATACAATTCTGGGTTTTATTGCAAGATTACATATTCATCATGGCGCTTCATTCATCCAGCTTCTGCTTAAATGTGAGTTGTTCTTGTGCTTTTTCCCTCTATATTGTATACTCTGTGTTGATCTGTATGATTTCCCAGTTTAGAAAAGCTGGGTTGATATTGTTTAATTAAGTTACCATTTGGACCAATTCATGTGTATCTAGGTGTAGACTGTCCTACGATTGATGCAAGAATGTTAATTTATGTTTTCTTTATCTCAAAGAAGTGTTCTTTGCTTCAATCTGATTAAGCAGCATGAGGTTTTGGGTAAAGATTAAGGCTGTATGTGTTAAAGTTTTGAACTTTGAAAGAAGCCCAATTGGTTTCTGCATTTCCATGTCAAAATTGATTGTTTGAAATGCAATGTATGGATTGGTTCATCGAAAATGAAGGAATAGTAGCGAAGTGCGTGAATTTGCTTTAGAATCGACTTTAATCTCAATGACCACGATTGTTGAAATTTGATACTGGAAAGCACTATAGAATATGTGAATTATCCTACAATGATTTTCGTATGTAATGTCCGGGTTCTTTTAGGATCCCAAGATTATGTTTGATATCTTTTGTGTTCAATTTTCTCATTATGCATTCTGAGTTGAGGTTATTGAGACTGATTTTTACCTTGATTTATAGGGAAATCTTTCTTTTAAGGAGTTTAATAGCTTGCCGTGTGCCTGTTACAATTCTGAGATGCTTCATCATCCGTCTTTACCATCGAGGAAATACAATTTAGTTGTAGCAAATACTCTTGACAGGGGGCATATATTTCGATTTTCGCCTGGAGATGGTCATCTCAAATTGCGAACTGCACAATCCAGTAAGTTTTTATAGCCTTGCCACTATAATCTTTATGTTTATTGCGATTGTTAAGGTTTGACTCGTAATGGTTCACCATGATGTTATAATAGCTTCAAGTCCATTAACCTTCAGTGCAATGTAGCATCCAATTAAATACTCCTAATCCTGGCTTTTTCCAGTGCAGCATCCTCTCTTCCAGCCTCTGGTTTGCGATCATTAAAGCCACTCGGTGCAAAATGTGATGACTCAAAGGATAGCTCAGTTAGCGAAAATGTTATTTTGGATGCAGAAACGTTAATGCAGGATCTAGATATTGCCATTGCAGAGGAGAACTATGCTAAAGCAGCAGAAATTAGGGATAGACTCAGACTTCTGCGGGAAGATAGTATGACTTCTGTTTTAGCAGCAAATGCTCGATTTTACGAATCATTCAGAATAGGGGATCTGGCTGCAATGCAATCTCTTTGGGCCAAACGGGATCAAGTCTGCTGTGTACACCCAGGTGCACGTGGGATATATGGTTATGAAGATGTTATGACTAGCTGGGACTATGTATGGGCGAACTATGAATTTCCACTACAGATTGAGCTGAAGGATGTTAATGCTAATGTTAGAGGGGACATGGGGTTCGTTTCTTGCGTGGAATTGGTTAAGACAAAAGGTAGCAGTTGGGGAGGACAGTTTGTAACAAATGTGTTCGAGAGGATTGATGGTCAATGGTTTATCTCTGTTCATCATGCTTCGCCTATAGACTTGTGAAGTATACAGACTAGAATAGATATACGATGTACGAGTTCCCTCTCAATTGCCATTTTGTCTCTGTTTTGGTTGGCGATTTTTGAACTGTTAATGTACTATTCTGTACCATAAATGAATAGCAGATTATCTATCTTTAAGTTATATTTCTGTTCTGCATTAGGGCTACCAGTCTAGCCATTCTACTGCAGCTTTAGTGAAAGTCTGTTAAAGTTCCGAATGTATTGATGCATGAATGTGAAAAGTTCATCCCTTTAGGTACATATCAAAGTGCAGGTTTTACAGAAAACAAGAGGTGTCTGTACAGAACTAAAAGGATGGCAAAATATGCAGTCAGGAGCAAAAAAATGCTCCTTGCATCTTTAGAAAGGCATCTTTAGCATCTACATCATTTTTCAAAGATGTTGAAGCTCAGTATCGGAGTTTTCTATTGAATAGCAAATTTTCCTTTACACATGGTAATGTTGGTACAGTAGTACAACCAGAACAGAATTACAGTGGTCATACTCAATGTCTGCAACAACAGGTACTCTGGTTAAAGTCTCCCTAAATTTGTTTTCAGTCGATTCACACAACAATGACGTGTTCAATATGAGAACTAGGAGTTCTTCTACTGCTTCCGCATTTGTTTCAAGCCAGTTGCTGGTTGGTTGGACTTGAAAAGCAAAACGGCTTCCATTGCACAAAACTAGACTCTTCCAACAGGGGAGTGAGGTGGATTTGGTGCATACTTTGATGGCCCTGTCACCTGCATTCCACTATTTCCATTTAAAATTGGCTCCTGAAAAGCTTTTGCTTCTGACATATCTGATGGCTTCCGGCTGCTAATTACGACAACACAGATGAAGAATGCTTGTAACAAAGAAATTGAAGTATTGAACTCAATCGAGTAGGTTCCATCCTTCTCTGGCGCCAATCTGAAGACTGCCCTGTTTTCCTGAGCTTCTCCCTGAAACAAAGTACGAAAACCAAAATGTAAATTGATAGTAGCATTACTTAATGTGCAGGTAGACATGCTTAGCTGAAAACAAAAAGGTAGTACCTCGGCAAAAAGTTCAAAATGATCTGAACTAGGAGAAGTTATGGACGTCTTGGAAATTTGACAGCACTTGTTCTGGTTTGAGAGAACACGCAATTTACAACCAACATCCCAACCTCCACAATCACAAGATCCACCAGATTTCCAACGCGCAATTAATGGCGAGGGCTCTCCTTTGTTTGGTGAGCTATGGACGCCACCTGGAAGTATGACTACACTACTGTCTTCCCAGTTACAGATTGTCTTACGATCTGGTGAACACTTGGTGCAGTCCTTCTCCATAGCTTCTTCATTGCTCTCCTGTTTAACATCACTTAGATCTTTGCTAGGTATCTTGACAACAGCAGCAGCAAGCTCCCTATTTAGCATGAATTGTGGTGCTTCTTGACTTGCATGCTGTCTTAGCTGAACACTAAACAAAACAGACTCTCTTGTTATATGCTTGAAGTTCTGTCCATTAACATCAGACAGATCAGAGGTTGAAACCTTCATTTGACCAATAACATTGTATGCATAGCCACAACTTTTGCCTTTACTTCCTTGACTCATCCAGCCACCACCTTTTTTCTTGATTTCATTCACACAGTAAAATGTAAAGTTCTGACCAAAATCATCTTTCTCAGATGAATTTTTCAGGGTTGCCACAAAACAGTTGGTGCTTCTGTCAACCAAAAATCTAAACAAAGGAACTCCATTCTTAATCGTTAACTGCAACAATGCTTGGGCTGATGATACCTCACGCTTCTCCTTTTGTAGCGACTCACCAACACTAATGGGCCTAGAGACACAGGCATTAAGACTTGCTTTCATAGGCTTAACAGCTTCAGCAGAATGGAGTGGATTTGCCTCCTTGTGCTTCAGTATTGGGTCTAGCAACCTTCTCAATGGGCTAGACCTACCTCTGTTATGACTACTAGTTTTCTCTCCCTTTCGATTGTCTGAACAATCAGAAGTTTCAGGTCTCACAGGGCCTGACTTGACAGTCATACATGTGGAACTTGACTGTGGTGCAGCTGCATTTTCTTTGAAACTGAAACTTCTACCGAGCCGACCCAAGCTGAAGCTAAATCGGCGATTGGGTGATGGATTTCTGCTCTTTCTAGTTGACAGTTCAACATCTTCTTGATCCGATTTGGAAATATCATGTGCAGAAGGCAGTGGGCATGAATGTGGAACTTCAGAATACTGTTCTTCATAGTCCATCTCACTGGTAGAAAAGTCACCTGAGAAGCTAATCTTATTGGCGTCTGCCAAATGCACATCACAGGATGCTCTTGCTTTTGGAAGCTGGCATACTTTTGGAGAGCCACTTTGGGGCAATGCCTTTGGTGGAAGGAGATCAATGTTATTCTCTTCAACAGGACAAGGTTGATCAGCAAGATTTGTATCTAACTTTGGCAACTCCTCCACAATTTTCTCAGTTTTGTCATTGCACGCATTCGCCTTTCCCTTTGAACTCAGTAAGACATCGTAACTTTGAGATTTTGAAGAATGAGATCCCATTTCTGAAGTGATCGTTTCATCAATTTTCTTTCTCTTGATATCCGACTCTTGCAACTCCTTTGTCTTCTTGGCCTGACTGTCACAACTGCTCAAATCTTCCTTTTGACCAGATGAGACTCCATAACTTTTCGAAACTAGTGCAGCTTTCCTTTCTGAACTGATCCTCTGAGCTGAATTTTTTCCCTTTCCCTTATCAAGCATTAAATCCGAGTTGTTTCTACCAAAAGACCTGTAGGGGAAGGGTACCTTCTTCTGCCCATGAATGCCATTCTTAGAAGGGGTTTCACAGTCTTGGAAGCGCACACCACTCTGAGCAGAAGGTTTGACACCCTGAGAAAGGACATCCTTTTGAGATGACTTGAGACTAGAAACACGAGAAGACTGTTGATCAAGATGTGAACCAGGTCGAACCACACCAGTTGACGTAGATGCTGTAGCAATATTTTCCAAAGGTGTATTATGGCTATCTTTTCCTGGGGAATGCTTCTGCTTGTGCTTCCATTTTTCTAGCCGAGACCAATCCAGAACTCCAAAATTCAAAACCTTTTCTTGCGGTTTTTCTCCTCTCTCGGGATGCTGAAGATAACCAGGCAAGTTTGACATGTGCTTCACAAGCTCATCAACTTTGGCATCTTTCTCCTTCCTACTCTGCCTATTCATATTTCCCAAATATTTTTCTTCTACCGAGACATTATCATCTCCATCTTGTCTCACTTTATGATGAGACTCATTTCCTGCTGAACCAACACCAGCTCTCACTCTCACCCTTTCAGGATGCTTTGTTCTGCGATTCGCTTGATGATGCACAACAGTGTCCTCTACCGTAAACTTGTTCTGCTGTTTCGAGCTATTCCCAACCTCCAAACCGATCCCCATATCCCCAGCAGGTTCTACAAAGTGATTCTGTGGACACACGTCAGCTTGCATTGTAGCTCTGCAGCTCCACAAGCAGCCGGCACATCATCACAATCTGTTCTATCAGTTTGCACTCTTTCGTAACCTCAAATTCTGGCAAACGAAAATAAGATACCAATGAGTGTATGTGATTTTAAAGCAGAAGAATCCCAATGCAGATAATAGTTATATGATGCGACATTCCGATTACAGTTCCCTCATGAAAAATGATAATTAGCTGATGAAATTTCATGTAAATATCGCTTCAAATAAGCTAACAATCCAAGATTAAACACAAGATGAACCACAAAAATCAAATTGAATGCAAAAAACTCATAGATCTAACCAAAACTCATACGAAACAAGCAATCACACACCAGAAAAACAAAAAATCCCCAATCTTTATGCTCTGTTTGGCACAACAGAAAACAAAGGACTCTAAATCCATACGAATCAACCTAAAGCCTCATAGTTTCGACTCCATACATTTTCCTCAAGAAAATCAATTCTCCTCTTCCATTTTCGCTTAGACTAATTCCTCAGCAACCAAACGGAGCACAAATAACCTAAGCAGAAAAACGAAAATGCGCTAGGGATTTCGAGCTGTTACCTCGAAGCTTCTGGAACCGAGAGGAGAGTAAGTCCTCAATCAACAATGGAGGAATCGCATTCTCTATTAGAGATCCGAAACGTAACAATCCAAGCGTGGTGGTGATTTGGTGACACGGCAAAACGTAAATTATAAGCAAAGCAAGGAACTTTTTACCGCCAAAAACCGCCTGTGGATTTTAACCGCCGTTTGTTGGAATCCGTGTCCCGAAACTGCGTCGTTTTTGCTCTCGCCGGAGCCGGTGGTCCGGAACAAACAGAGGTTCAGAGAATGGAGACAATCTGCAACGCCACTAGGCACTGAGCTCTCTTTTGCTGACTGGTCAGACTGAGAAAGAGAAAGAGAGAGAGAAAATGGCGTTTGCGGTTGTGATCGGACGGTGGAGAGAGAAAAGCGGGATTAGGGAAGGGAGGGCTAAGATGCCGTCGGATCGAGGTAGGAGGAGGTGGGATGGTGGGGCCCTACAAGAAGACTTCTTTCCTTATCGCTGATCCCGACGGGGTTTGTGGGGCCCGAGATGTTGCCACATGTCTGACATCAGCGGACTGTGATTGGAGGTGGGGGGGACTTCAGGTTTAGGCGCCCCTGGTGTGAGCTATTTAGGGTTAGATAAGGATTCCTTTTCGTTCATTTTTTGTTTTCATGTGGACTTACTGAGCTCTCTAAATTGACTTCATGCCTTCATCCTTTGTCACTTTGCCTCGGTGTAAATTCACACACACTTATTCTTTTGTTCATTTCTTTGTCAATAAAAATGTAAAAAACGATATTGCGAATGTCAGAATCACAAGCTATTCTCAGTGTCTTTTTTGTTTGTGATACCAATAGTTCATGTTAAAATTCGTCATTCGATTCATCAAAAACAAATTTGTATTCAAGCTACAATTAACATTAGCAAGATCTGAATTCGAGTGTCGGAGTTTACTCTTGGAGGCTCTAGGCGACTTGACCATCCTTGGTGGATGACTCAATATTAAGTCACTATTAACTCATAGTTAATAGTGGGTATTCATTGAGTTATCTTTTCAACAGCAGCCGCATCACACATGCACTCTTTCGACGATCATCCATATCTATATTCGAGCAGAACGTGCTCAACAAGTATCAAGAAGGATAGATCATAGATGTGGAAGCAAACCTCTCATTTCGCAAAGCAATGAAAAAAGCTATTGAATTAACTGAGCAGGCAGGTACAAAAGGAATTCAAGTACAAATAGCAGGGCGTATCAACGGAAAAGAAATTGGGTATTGGTTTATACAGCTCCAATGAACTGACATTAAATTTTGATGTTTTAATATTTTGCAAATTTTATTTATGTTGTATTTGTTTTATTGAACTCACTATTCAAATGTTAAAAGAGGTCAAAGACAGAGACATAGTACCAGTTACATCTCAGAAAATCGGGGCCTTTTCACTATTATAAAGCCACAGGTTTAAAAAATTTATCAAATTATGTTTTGCATAAATTACCCTTAATGAATTGATTGAAACAATTAAATAAAAAAGTTAGAGAAATTTTAAATACACACCCCTAATATTTTAATACATGCCCCTTACTTAATACACCACCTATCAAGTTTTTCAGTATTATACTTAATACACATCCAAAACTGCCTAAAATGCCCTTAATTTATGAAATATTCCATTATTTAATATAATCAATATATATT
Source organism: Fragaria vesca subsp. vesca (assembly GCF_000184155.1). Taxonomy (NCBI): domain Eukaryota; kingdom Viridiplantae; phylum Streptophyta; class Magnoliopsida; order Rosales; family Rosaceae; genus Fragaria; species Fragaria vesca. The sequence continues at coordinate 8,305,860 of NC_020496.1, forward strand.
TACCATTTGGTACCTCTTTTTACATATTATTTCGTCTAATTTTTGCAAGAAATTTTTGGTTATCATCGTTCAATTTATAATTAAATGATTATTGTTAGGAAAAATGTCAATTTAGTACTAATTGTAACCTTTCATTGCCCATTCCAATGACAATCTTTTATATGAGCCAATTTGAATGAAAGTAAACTTTTTTTTGTGCCCAAATAGCCAAATCTTTACTAAAGTCTTAACAAACTACATTATTTTACGACTATTTTGCCCCCACCTCTTCACATGAAAAGACTTGGCCGGAACCTTGGACTACGGCCATACGCCACGGGACTCCGGTCACCGGAATTTCATTTGTAACCAGTTACTGACCCCCAATAACCAGTTACTGACCAGTTAATGACCCCTAATAACCAGTTACTAGCCCCTAGAAACCAGTTACTGACTAGTTACTGACACCCAGTAACCAGTTACTGACCCCCAATAATTTGGTTACTGACCTCCAATAATCAGTTATTAACCCCCAATAATCAGTTACTGACCACAATAACTTGGTTATTGACCCCCAATAATCAGTTACTGACCCCTAATAACTTGGTTACTGACCCTAATAACTTAGTTACTGACCATCAATAATCAGTTACTGACCCTCAATAACTTGGTTACTGACCCCTATTAATTAGTTACTGAACCCCAATAATCAGTTACTGACCCCAATAATCAACTTACTTCAGCTTATTGTAATATAAAAGAATAAATACCGAAACATAATCGAGTTATTGACCCCAATAATAGTTACTAACCCCCAATAAAATGTTGAAGCATTACTCTGAGGCCCATAAGGGCATCCAAACCTCCAGTCCGTTGTCAATGACCCAAGCCCAAACCAAAAAATTGCACTGGGCACCCAAAGCATCGACGTATAAACCCTGTCGCCTCCTCCGTCGTTTCTCATCATCATCTGAGGCTGATGTGCCATCTGAAACAGATACTCTTGAGGAAGGCTAGGACCTGAAGATGATGTTGTCGCGGCAGCAGACGGGTACATAGACGGAGGAGAGAAGAATGCATGGTGGTGGTCCTCAATCCGCCCAGCAAAGCTTGCCATCCTTGATGACGCTCATCGGGACCCCAACTATCAGTCCTTTCCCAGCTCCGATAGACACCAGATCGGAAGTGGTACCCTCTAGGGCTTAGAGTCGTCGTCGTTGTTGAGGTTTGGACATCGATCGTTGTCAGATCGGATCTATGAGGACGTTGACAGCTTGTAATCGACGTCACTGGAGATGTCGACAGAGGTGGAGGTCGCTGTCACCGGCGTGACTCAGATTGAGGTGGAATTCAGGATTTGCAGCAGTGCGAGGTCGTTGGAGGTCAGGGTGTTGCCGAAAGTCACCTCGATCACCTTCGTCGGACATATATCAACGTTTCCGGAGTCGGCCACATCTTGATGAGTGCTGCGATGACAGTCGAGAGAGAGAGAGAGAGAGAGAGAGAGAGAGAGAGAGAGAGAGAGAGAGAGAGAGAGAGAGAGAGAGAGAGAGAG
>NC_020496.1:8307413-8329509 GCF_000184155.1 Fragaria vesca subsp. vesca
GAGAGAGAGAGAGATGTCATAAATTTCAGATCCGGTGAGATAAAGGATAGGATAGTTGAATGAGATAATGATATAATAGTCTTTTTATTAAGAATCATTGAAATGGGCATGGAAATAAGATTTTCATTTAAATAGGCTTTGATTACATTTTTTGTGTGCATTTGGGCATTTTTCCTTGTTGTTATATCCGAACTCTAAATCACCAATACAAGTTTTCAAAATTCAGAAGCTAGTAAAAATGTAGAAGTACAGTAGCTATTAAACATAGATAACTAGTTATTCAATAAAACATATCATGATAAAGATGCAGTACATGATAATATGATCTGCAAGATCAAATTAAAGCTGATACATATATAAAAAAAAAAATTAAAAAAAGAAGAAGAAGAAAAAATACAACCCAAATGAATTGTGGAGAAGAGTTGGGGTTACGAGAGAAGACGTTTTTTCGACGATTTTAGAGTAGAAGATGTTGAAAAGAATACTTCTAGCGCGATTTTTCTTTTTTTAATAATAAATGTTTGTTTTGGTAATTTAGCTTACCTATAAAATCTCAATAAAAACATAAAATAATAGAGGTGTGTATTAAGAGATTATAGGTGTGTATTTAAAATTTCTCAAAACGTTATTATAGTAAAAAACAAAATTGTTCTAGGATATTCTGTATCTTTCTAGATATTTTTTATGTGTGTCTTGGCCTTATGCCAATAGGATATGTAGTTAGACTAAATCTATGTATTCATATCCTTACCATATTGGTATTGTGTAATTCCCTATATAAAGGGCTCATATCAATGAATAAGATGATGATTCTCTTGCTATCTCATTCTCTATAGTTTATACTTCATCACGTTATCATGCACTTTGTTCTAACCCTAGAGTTAATAGCCCACCATTTGTTTTTTCCAAACCCTAAAAACCAAAACCCTAAAATCGGGCAGCCTTGTTTTTCCCGATTTCCGACCAAATTCCGACTGTCCTCCACTGAAATTTTATATCCCCAGAAAGCTCTCTCCGTCCCGGATCCAACGCCACGGGCCTCACCCTGAGAACCGGCCGGAAAGTCTTCGAACCGGTCGCCAGAAGATTTCAGACTGCCGCCGCTACCGACCACCAGTTCACCACCTTCCCTTGCTTCGATCAACCTGAATTTTTGACTACAGCTTCCTCACTAGAGCTGCTCCTCTTGTCAAATTTTCAGCCCCAAATTCGAAGTAGAAGTGGGCAAAACGTTGTTTCTCCTCTCGGTCGCCGCCGCCGTCGCCGCCGCCATCGCTTTCCGGCCGTCCGCTCCGCTACTTTCTTTTCATCCGATCAAGCATCCAAGTGTTTACGGTATGTTTATTTTACAACCCTAAAACTCTTCCAAGTTCAATAACCTCGGGGGAGATAAAGTGTTTTCTCCCCTTCTTCTACTTCATTCTATGCTTGGGTCGGTGTATTTGCAGGTACCAAAAATCCCAGAATTTTATTCGCGGGTCAAGAGTGTGTTTGATCACTCTTGTTTCTTTATCCGGGTTGTGTATGATCAACCCCGACCTATCACCGGATTGTGTTTGATCAATCCGAGGCCTTTTTCCGAATTGTGTTTGATCAATTCACAGCTTTTCCGGATTGTGTGTGATCAATCCGAAGGACAAACCATTAAAAGCATTGTTTGTGACCTCTATTGAGTCTCATAACAGTTTGATTTTGTATGTAAGAGCAATGTAACATTCTGTTCCTTTGAGTTTTGACGTACTCGATGCCTAAGGCGAATCTTCACTTGGTATCTGTGGAACCTTTCATTGGAAAGGATTAAACCACATGTTTTGACCCCCAGGCTAACAAGCCTAGATGCCGAGATTTCACATCTCATGCGCTCAAAGTCTTTGAAGCGCCACATTGACAAAAGCCTTCAATGACAATCTGTGCAAAAAATAATGACCACAAAGTACTGTGGAAAGCACTCATAGAGCATTTCTCGAAACGTTCATATAACTCTACTTGTTGAGTTATTAGTCAAGTGGATTGCTTACCACCTTAATTGACTACATATTGTTGATGATCTTTTGTGGCATCATGATCCATAATCTTTAGCGGATTCGATCATCATCAAGTTCTCTAGGTCTTTCAAGTTGGTTTGGAATTACCAATGAGACTTGATTTTGATCATACAAACAAGAATAGTATATACGCTAATGTGATAAACTTATTTGGGATTATCCCCTAATGTGGGGACAACAATATGGATCATGGCAACGGCAGAAAACGTCGTGCCGATGTCTAGAAAAGAGGGGGAGGTGTCGCCGGCTCTAATAGCGACACTCCCACCTCCCGGTCTAGACACCATTTTGTCAAAACTACTCACCTTAGCTCATGATAATGCAACCGTTGTGGATCTTCGGATTAGTGGTTCAAGATTGACAAGCTCCTTCAAATTGTGAATGCATACAAAAAGGTACGAAAAATCAATATGAGGACAAGAACGTCATCCTCATGATCGCGAATTTCAAAGATTCGGATCCTGCTCTAGCTACTCATGACTTTGACGTCATCAGCTAGACATTAATTTTCATTCCAAACTATATGTACTAAGGCGTTGTATCGACATCCTTCGTCTATTTGTGACCTCGATGTACTCACATTGGCAATAATAAATGTCTTGAGAATTTTTATGAAGTTATGAAACTATTCTCCTCTTATGGTTCATATTGATTTACAAACAAGATGTACATTTTTACATCGTCCTTAGAAGCATGACATATTTACAATCTACATGGTTAGATTGTGCCGTTTTGGTCTCTTCCAAGTGAAGATGACGCACGGCCTTGCATCCTCAAGAAGAATCGCTAACGTGTTTCCGGTTAAGTCTTCTACCCTTTAGCGGATTTTCCATCATCAATTGTTCAACTAGGCTCATCCAAGCTTAGTGTGATGTCTTAGAATTGTCCGAAATTAAGGAGATAGTGGTTTCAAGTGTGCCTCGCACTACCGACCCTCCACGGACATGCCTGGTCATACTGACTTGGAGTTACCGAAATCTTTTGATTTTGGATCCCCCTACGCTATTAAATCAATTGCCGTCTTACAAAAGACGTTGAAGATTTATCAAAACCGGAAAATTATTATCATGATCGAATCCTCTAGGTCCTCTGAGTTAGTTTATGTTCATGTCAGGGAGCTTTTGCTAACTAGTCATGGAGTTTACAACCTTAGATAGACAGAAATGACTTGGTTTTGATCATACATACGTCACTTTTAGCTAAGGCAAAAGCCCACACGCCACCTGCAAGCTTCACAGCTTCGCACATGCCAATTCTGCGAAAAACGGCAATTTGTCCTTTCTAGACAATCAACTTCGTTTGAGCTTTGTGAACAGCTTCGGACGAACCAGACAATGAGCTTTATATCATTAGAAAGCTCTACGAGTCTAGTTTTCAGAAATTTTCATGGTTTGTCCATATCTATTTTAACGAAGAAATTATGGCTGTTTTAGTGCGCAAAGGTCATTCTGCACGGAAATTTTTATGCACTCTCGGAATTGCAGCTTTTCGTAGCTTCTTTCAATCCTTCTAAATGGTTCAAGTGGAACTATTTACTCGCCTATCTACTCCTTCTTGTAGATATGTCTCATCGAGACATTGAGTGCTTCGTAGATAGTGGAACTATCCACAACATTCTAAGGAACCGGCAACTATCTTTGGATTTTGTGCCTTTGTAAATCTTCTGTGACTACAATAATTAAATCATACCGGTCATTCAGGGACACGGTTTAGCTTGAATCTTGATGCCTCATGACACCATGATCAATGTCACAGATACCCTCTATGCATTGAGAGGCAATCGAACCATATTGAGCTTTAAAGACATTCATGCTAATAGTTTTCATTCAAAAACACATTGTGAGAATAAATAAGAGTTCTTTTGTGTATACCTTCTCATAAATGCGGACTGAAGCGCATCTTGGAGAAATTTATGAGTCAATCTAGTGGACTGTATATCACTACGATTCGAATATCGAAACATGATATTTGGGACACCGACTCATATAGGCTTTAGTTTTGACCAATTAAGGTCATCCTGGAAGAGATATAATGGTCCAAATTTTGAGAAATTCTCATGGACATCAATTCTGCCGCTCAAAACGAAGACATTCGGGATCTAGATTCTCCATGAAGCATAATGGTGACGCCATGGTTGTAAATGGCGGCACCCGGGGGACATTGATGTCACCCGAACACGACTCCAACTTTCTGGAGGTTGTTCGGTCAATTTCTCAAGCAATTGAGGTGCACCGGCTTTCCCTCGATGTCGCATTGGCCCCTTGCAATGCTCATTGCTCGTTTTGAAAGCCTATTTTTTTGCTCGTTTTGAAAGCCTATTTTTTAGCTAAATTAAGAGTGAGACCCTCCTATGCTAAATGACACAAAAGTGAACATTCACTTCTTACAACAAATTATGTAGATAGATACAACCAACTTGCGGACACCTTTTTATGCTTTATGGTGTTGGTTGAAGTGTTAGCATACTGGTCACGTGTTACACTATTATCTACTGCTTATGCTGCTTATACTTCTACGGGCTCACTACCCATTCTTTAAAGAAGTTTAATACGATGTAAGTTGAAGTGTCATGTACCCCATGTTCACACGTAATACGGTTTCACCGAGGCTACGACTAAGCAACTTTAGCTTGTCACTCGAACATTATTGATGCGCACCAATCTTTCTATTGTGTCTTGGGGCTATGCAATATTTGCATGCATCTTTACTATTCATCTATGACCCACCCTCATTGAATATTTTTGTACTACAGCTCATGACTGTGTACCAGGATTGCAATCCTTGAGCTCAAACAAGATTGAAATTGATCTCCAATCCTTGAGTTTGGCTAGATGTTATTTTTAGGTGCCAAATCGCATTGCCACTACGTACAATGATGGGTCATTTGAGAAGAAGAAGTATTTAGGTTAGATACGAACCTCCACCTATAATCCGCATATGTAGAAACCTTGTTAGGCGATCTCATTCACCGTTAAATTACGGATTGTCACTTTGATGAGACAATATTCCCGCCGTTAGGGGGAGATAAGAACACAAGTGTTCAAGTGGAACGACGTGAATTGTCGTGGTTTGTCCCCACTAAGTCTTATCTTGATTCCAAATGCTTAAAGTGTTAAAGTGACCAGATCACATGCTGCAAATATGTCTGCAAGGATTGATGTCCTACAAAAGGACATGGCGCGACCAAAAGGTGTTGGTCTTGATGCCATCACCATGGATGGTGATATGGTGACGCCATATAGTGGCAAAATTGGTGTCACAAGGCTGTGTGGCTCCCCAAAAGGAGGGAGACCCTTAGGTTCGATATTTTCTCGCACTAGGAAGAAAGCGAGCTTGGCACAACCTGATCCATTGATCAGTGATACTCAAATCCGTCTCATGAAGTCTGAATTGTGATTATCGTTGGGGGACGCCTCAATGTCAAATTTAATCCATATAGAGATCTCTACAAAGTATTACACTAGTGTACATGAGGACGTGGGATAATGAGTTTACTATCGAACCACCCTTCGTTGATGGATATCAACTTAGTTGATTGGCCTAACGGAAAGATGCGATCCAACATTAACAAAGAGATAGGTCATTGGGCAGGTGATGCCGACACTGCAAGCTAAACCCTATCAACTATACCTTTGTTAGATAGCGTAGTGAGAACAAGAGTTTATACTCACCTTATGGCGCAAGGTCTTTCACAATCACGCAATGGGATCGACTACGATGAGATATGCTCTCGTAATGGATGTCATTGAACTCTAGTACTTTGTCAGTTTGGTAGTTTCCGAATAACTGAACATGCAGCCTATGAATGTGGTCATAATAACATCTCTACAGGATCAGAGATATGCATGAAGGTCTTGAGTAGACTTCATTCACCCAAATCAAGTGGCTCCAGACCACAGAAGCACGCGTTTGCTAAAGGTATTGGAACGCACATGGACTCTACTTGATTTGGAAGGGATATGGTGAATTATGCATTTGCGTGTTCATTCCGGATTTACATGGACTCTTGATGAATCAAGAGATGCCAATATGTATCAACATCCAAAGAAAAAGATCTTAGGAAGACACGGTCTCGATAAGGCACTCGATGACTGTATTGATGATGATTTTCCATCAATCGGCTTAGGCACTCTATAACTAGTGAGGCCTACATATACTCCCATGATTAGTCAAGGTCTTTGCTCTAATGAGAGATCCGTTGTTTTGTCTAAAGTAAGATGACAAATATGTGTTAAGAGATGGAGTTCCCATCTAAGTACATTAAGACGCATCAATGTACTCAACACAAAAGACTTGACATCTCATTCGCTATGAAAAGTTATAAAGCTAAGTATAGCTATATGCCCACGCAACGCTAATGTAATGGCAGTAACTCCTTTTTCAATACTTAATGGTATGAAAGGTTAAGGCTTATTATATCCCTACATAAGAAAGACACATCAAAAGCGAAATCATAATCTGCCAAGTTTTGTAGGTCAACTTCCACGGGATCTACAGAAAATCTCACTCACTGGAAAATGGTGAAATTGGTACCATTAAAAAGGTCTATGTGTCTACTTTCCAGGAACACCAACCATTTGATCATAGCTATCATATTGAGTGAGTTATGGCCGTTGCCGTTTTAGTAAAGTATGACGAATCTGTCCGAGAATCTGATTTTGGCAAAACAGTCAACTTCGACAGGACTTTGTGAATAGCTCTTGACGAACCAGAACGTGTGTAATATACGGTTGGAAAGCTAAATGAGTCTAGTTTTCAAAACCGTTTACGGTTCCTTCATATGTATTTCCTAGAGGAAGTTACGACTGTTCTAGTAACCAAAGGTTATGCTGCGCGAAAATCTGATTTCCTGCACGAACTTATGTTTTGAGTTCACAAGCGGCCTTCTCCTCAAGATCTAAGTGTAAAAGATCATTTGAGGACAATACGGCATGATTTAGTTAATCATTGCCTAATGCCACATTTGAAGACATGTTAAAGAGTATTGACATGCTAAGTTGTTGAAACTTCCGTGATTAATAAAAATCAAGAAGAGCCTTATGATTGATGTAAAGATCAGGGGGAGGTGCAAACTTCAGGGGGAGTGTAGCACACACATACATGTCACTATTAAATGTGAAGGGTGCGTTGTACTCTTTTTCTCCTACGATCAAGGTTCAGTTTTTCTCCCACAGGGTTTTGATGACTTGACGAGGTTTTTGACGAGGCAACAGATTAGCACCATCGACATATCAGCGCGCGGCACAAGGGGAGTGTTCTAGGATATTCTGTATCTTTCTAGATATTCTTTATGTATGCCTTGGCCTTATGCCAATAAGATATGTAGTTAGACTAGATCTATGTATTCATATCCTTACCATATTGGTATTGTGTAATTCCCTATATAAATGGCTCGTATCAATGAATAAGATGATGATTCTCTTGATATCTCATTCTCTATAGTTTATGCTTCATCAAAAATAAGTAACAACAAAAAGGGTGCGTCTATTGCCACGCCACAAACTACTTTACTCACCCCACATGTTGTTCATTTATTGAAATACTAAAATACTCTGATGTAAAATTACAGCAAGAAACAATAAGTTGTTACAAATTACAATTATTTTTTTTTTATCTTTTTGTTTTAGATGAACACAAACTTCATAATCTCTAACCTAGATTTATCATCGGTCGTGAGTCTGAAGACACTAGCATTTAACCTGAAGATGAGGTAAACTGTTTGTATTTCTTTTTCTTTTTCTGTTTTTTCTTTGTTGGTGATTTGTCTATCATTTTACTCATTATTTCCCATGTTAACTTTGTATCTAAATTTGCATGGACAACTATTGTACCGTATATATGAATAATACATAGATCAGTTCAAGAACTCAAAAGTATGGAAGGTGTTGCTACTAGAAAAACATTTATAGACATTGTGCATCATGATATCGATTGATACCATTGAGTTGTTAAATTTGAGAGTTTTTTCTTGTTCTTTAACTGGGATTTGTATTTTAATATGATTTTTTTTTGTTCAGTTGGTGATTTTACTTACCTTGAGCAAATCTGAATTTGAAAAAATATATGTAGGATGAGAAGATAATGTAGAATAAACAAAGTAGAATTGAGAAAATGGTATTTTATGTATTGTTAATGGGTGAACGAAGTAGACTTACAATTAAAATTATATGAGTGAGATGAGAAAAATGGTTTGTGAGGTGACAATAGACGCACCCAAAAAAATATAAAGAGATATTTGTGTAGAAAAATGTGGGAAGCTATAATTAATAATGGTTTGCCACATCAAAAACCATATAACTAAAATTAACAATCTATGATTTTTCCGTGTAAATGCACATGTAAAAGGCTAGTGAAACTTAAAGTGATGTATGTTGTTTGATATATTTTGTTGGTGAGTCGTGGTTTGGTTAGTTAGGTAGCCTAACCGACAACGTTGAGATCATGGGTGCAAAACCTCACTAACATATGTAGGGGTGTGTGAGTTAGTTAATAAAATATTTTTAAACAAAAAAAGTTGTTTGATATATTTTACAATTAGGTTTCATTTGTTATTAATTATTGTTTAGAATAGGGTTGTCTGCATTTGCAGTTTTGTCTATTTTTACAGCGTTTTGAGCCTCGCAGATTGTCTTGAGAACTCTCAGGTTGCCATAAAAAGTCAGCCAACTATGCAAAATGTTTTTGGCATGAAAACCTGAAAATCTGAACCGGCTGTGTTTGGTTTGAGCTTTATAGGTTTGGTTTGCTAAAACAATTGGTCCAGATCGTTACTCCCAGGTTCAGACTCGGTTTTCATTTTTTTTATGACCGGACTAATCCAAAAACTGGCATACATTATATTATGGGATGCTCATTCTCTAACTTGACGAAGTGATGTCGTCTTTTAATGAACGGATCTTGACTCATTTGTCTAGGAAAAAAAAAAAAAAAAAAAAAAAAAAAAACCAAAATTACATGATTAACATGGTTTTGACAGTCTGCTAAAAAAAAAAATTCAAGATGAAATGTTTGGTTGTGATAACATAATAAATTTTCAATATTGTATAGTGATGTGCAGAGATTCTTTGAGTTTCAAAGCATAGAACCAGATGTCCCACATACCTAAGACCAAGCAAATTGGGCATGTTTCTTTATGAATCCTCTCATTAACTTATAGTCCAAATGGATAGGTAATAATCAAAGCTTACATTAATCATTAGATTCTTAAGCTTTTGCATCTGGCCATATCCATTTATTCCCAATGTCATCTCATTGTCTGTGGGAGAATTATCGTCTCTTTGTTTTGTCATTGATTAAGGATTAACAAGGTAGACGGAGCCCTACTCCTAGAATAATGATGGGAGGAGTGAAGCTCACACAAAATGGTGGTACAAAATGTTGAGAATTACTTGGATTCTTGCTTAATTTTCTGGGAATCTTTCATTACTTATTCTCTCTTTGTTGTCTATCTGTTTTTTGTGGCTTGTCCTTTTCATATTCCTACCCTCTTTTCTGGGTATTTTGGCCCTATTCCAATCTAGACCTGCATTATTCGACATTGCCTTTATCCCAAGGCAATGTGTTTGTGGGCGATCTCTCCACATTTTCTTTTTCTCTTTGTAATACTAAATCTCTGATTAAAGGGCAAAGACTAAAGAGCATATGTTAAAGTGAAAAGCTCAAATGAAAATAATATGGCCTGCAAAAGCTTCGGCTTACTTCGAGTGACTTGGCTTTTTAGGCTTTCAGCTTGTAGATTTGGCCACATTATGCATTTACCGAAAAAGATTAAAAAAAAAAAAAAAGAGAGAGAGAAAAATATCAGATCGATGTACAAGAGGGTCCATGAACACACTGGTCCCTTCTTCCAAAAATCTCAATTGAGTGGGCTTGAAAATCTAGTTTGGGCCCAAGTTTCAAAACAAAGCAAATTTAAAACTAGTCCAACAGAAATTGGCTACATAATGTCGTGCGGGGGTAAACTACGTGGCACAAAGGAATCCGAAGACTAATTTGCATGTTCTTAGTTCCCCAAGAGAAACGAATCAAACTGCGCAGCCTGCGCATGCTTAGAATAGAAATGTAAGACACTAGGACCTGGGCGCAGGGGTGCGTTTGTGAATGTTAGGAAACCAGTTCTTATTCTCTCGAGCAGTTTTCTTATGATCTCTTCTAGGCATATGTCAATCAAATTTACAATCTATGAGAAACTTTCTCAACCCTTATAATGAAAAACTTGCAGTTATACTCGATCAGATACGTAATACGTTTTCATGTAACTTCTCTCGATCTGCATGTGTATGCTTTCTACTATCCCACATCCATTTCGGGTGCTTTTAAGGTAAATGAAAAGAAGCATGAGAAATGACAAGCACAGCAAGTTCGGCTTTTCACTATTTCCTGACAAAGATCCAAAGCCAAGGGAGAAGGGACTGATCGATTATGACAGGTAGGTAGGGATTAGTTCCCCCCGTGCGAACTCTCTTTCACCACACAGTCACACACACCCTTATCATCATCAATTAGACAATAATTGATCCTCTCCAAACACCGAAAGCGTTGCATTTTGCACTTCATCGATCTGAATCGGAAGCTAAGCTAATAAGCTTTCTCTCATAGAGATGGAGATGAAGCTCCAGCCACAGCCACACGTACTACTATTACCCTTCCCAGCACAGGGACACATCAAGCCAATGCTAACCTTGGCGCAGCTGCTCTGTCATGCAGGCATCCACGTCACCTTCGTCAACACCGAGCACAACCACCGCCACCTCACCCAACGTGAATCCCTCTCCGCCCGCTTCCCTACTCTCCGCTTCCGCTCCATCTTCGACGGCCTCCCCTCCGATCATCCACGCTCCATTTCCCCTTATTTTTTGGACATAGTCACGTCGTTGAGGTCCACCACTGCGCCGCTCCTGCATCAACTCCTGGTCTCCCTCGCCAGCAAAACCAACGACGACATCGGCGCTGCAGCTGGTGATCAGCTGCCTCCTTTGAGCTGTGTGATAACGGACGGGCTCATGTGTTTCGCAATTGATGCGGCGGAGGAGGTTGGACTTCCGGTAATTGCTGTCCGCACCAGCAGCGCCTGCAGCGTCTGGTGTTACTTATGCCTCCCCAAGCTGATTGAAGAAGCTGAGCTGCCTTTTGGAGGTCAGTAACTGAGCTTGTTTTCTTTTTATTTCTCAGACGACAACAATCGTTTTACATATTCCAAAGCTTTTATGAGTTCATCCTATCGCGGTTATTATCATCAACATGTTTAACACATTTTGTAACAATTCGCGCTATAATATTCTCCCATTCAACGATGGGAATAAGTAAGATCTTCAGAACCGTACTTCTCACGTACTTATAGCTAGACTAATACTACTAAAATGTCGAAACGACAAGTCCTGTCATGAGTGTCATCTATAGTATGTGCCCTGATGTCTTTGTTCATTACAACAATGGATTTAGTCTATCACCAAAACTTATAGGATACCTAAACTTATATTGCTGGTTTAAAGTTGAGATTAAACGTTCCATAGAACATCGATGTTCAATGGCGGAATCGGAGATTATAAATAAGGCATGTCATTAAATGTTATTAATTAACCTAAGGATGAACTTATTTGAACTAAGTCACTAACTTACGAACAAGACACACATATACAAGTTAAAATTTAGAAGGTGTCATAACCCTTGTTGGCCCTTAAGTAGCTCCGCCCTTATAGATGTTTACCTTATTGTAGACCGTAAGTGTGCGGAGAATGGTTTACCACGTGCAAGTTTTTGTTGAATTTTTTTTGTTAACTCTATGATAATAATGAGAGATTTATCTGTGAATGATTATAACCGATGAAAGCCTTTTTAGTGAGGATTCTTAAATTGAGAAATTTTCGGTTTATGGTTTAAAAGACCAATTTTTCTATTACATTTTGACATCTCATCCGTGCAGTTTTTAGGTTTATATGAATAGATAATTTATATAAATTTTCAGCCAAATTGGTGTTTGTTAAGATAACAAACTAAATCAAATTAATGGACAAACCAAATCTGTCAAATATGAACTGTTCAAGTTCATAATTGATAAATCACACTTATGAATGTCTTAACAATTTTCAATATAGCTAAAAATTTGGAGAAATGATCTACTCATAAATACCTATAAACTGAACAGTCAAGATGTGGATATAAGATCGAAATGTGGGATAAGCCGAAAAGTGCTCAACAAATCTTTAACTTAAGAGTCCTTATTAGAAAGTCATCAACAAGTGCTCAACTTAAAAGTCCTTATAACTGATAATGAAATGTTTATTAGTTTTGGAGAAAATATCCATATTAGTTAGATTAAAAGTAATTTTGAAAGACCTAAAATTACCCCTACAGTTAGATGGTATCTTAACACCAAATTTGCCACAAAAAGTAAACCTTGATTTAACTTATATTTGTTTCTACCTTCTATGTTGATGACATAAACTAAGGAAATTCATATTTTTAATTACTCTGACAGATGAAGACATGGATAAGACGGTATCCGGTGTTCCCGGGAAGGAATGTCTTTTGCGACGAAGAGATCTATTAAGTATATGTAGAATGCCAGTTGACCACCCGGTATTCAAATTTTTCATGGAAGAACACATAGCCATAACTCGAGCTTCTGGTCTCATACTCAACACGTTCGAGGACCTAGAATCATCAGTTCTCTCCCACATTGCCTCTAAATTTTCAAAAATTTACCCCATCGGACCATTGCACGCTCTCCTCAAATCCCGTGTCGATGACCACGACCTATCTTCCTCCTCCACAGCAATGGCTGCCTCTTTGCACCGAGAAGACCGTAGTTGCATGACGTGGTTGGACTCCCAAAGGCCTGGATCCGTTATTTTCGTTAGCTACGGGAGCTTGGTGAAGCTAACTCGTGTTCAATTGCTCGAGTTTTGGCACGGCTTGGTTAATAGCGGGTCCCATTTTCTGTGGGTCATGCGCTCGGATGTGCTGAGTGACGAAGGAGAGCACATGAGGCACGTGACCCCCACGGAGTTGGAAATGGGTACAAAAGAACGTGGGTTTATCGTGGACTGGGCTCCGCAAGAAGAGGTTCTGGCCCATGATGCTGTTGGTGGGTTTTTGACCCATAGCGGGTGGAATTCGACACTGGAGGCAATTTGGGCCGGAGTCCCAATGCTTTGCTGGCCCCAAGTAGCGGACCAGCAGGTGAATAGTAGATGGGTTGGGGAGGTTTGGAAGATTGGGATTGATATGAAGGACATGTGTGACAGAACGACGGTGGAGAAGATGATCAAAGCCTTGATGGGAGGTGAAGAAAGAGAGGTGTTTACAAGGTCGGTGGATCGGTTCTCAAAATTAGCCCGAGCTTCCGTTAGTGAAAGTGGATCTTCGTATCATAACTTGGAGAAACTTATTCAAGACCTGAGAAACTTGTGATTTGATGCATGACAGCATGAGGTTACCTTGCTAAGTTTCACATCATCATCAAATAGTTTATGTACTATAGTTTCGGTGTTGCACTAATACTGCATATGTCAAAGCTCAATGGATCAGAAACGACATGAGGCTATGGTAAGAAAGTTGTTCATGAAATCCAAGAAGGAGCTTCAAAGCTCAATGATGCAATCTCAAAAGTTGTTCGTGCTAGTGTTGGCAAAGGCGTGAATCTTCAACCCAGAACTTGGAGCTACAATAAAATTGAAGGGATCCTTCCATTATTTTCTTCACAGTCATTATTCTCTCTTGAAAATTAAAGATCGTCCTTTAGTAGAGGGAAATTAAGTTGAAATGTCTAACACTTTATTGGCAAACTATAAAATCAAATAAGAGAAAACGGGGTCATACTTATACCCTTGAGCTTCCTGTTCATGATATTTATGTACTCCGAACAAAAAATATTGAATACGATATCTAGACGATTAATAAAATTGAGAAAGATGAACTCACAAGAAAAATGAAGAATTGAAATTTGTTTAGTTCTTATGGTTTGAAGTTGATATCTGTTTACTCCTTGTGGTTTTATTTTAATCTGAATGGTCCTTAAAGTCACAATTTTTCATCCAAATGGTCATTCCGTCAATTTTCTCAGTTAAATTGCTGACGTGGCCTAGGACTATTTGGATGAAAAATTGTGACTTTGACCATTCATATTAAAATAAAACCACAAGGACTAAATAGATTAAAAATTGTGACTTTAAGGACCATTCAGATTAAAATAAAACCATAAGGACTAAACAAATGTCGTCTTCAAACCACAAAGACTATACAATATTTTACCCAAAAATTAATCATAACAATACTAGTACTGAAAGTGAAGAACACGTACAACCCTAATCAACTAGCTTGCAATCTAAATAGGCAACCGCATTACACAGAGAAATCGAAAGTACTTAAGTAACTAGCTAGAAGTCTAGAACTAGCTAGTTCTAGAACGATATTGGAGGCTTGGAGCTACGAAAGGAAAGATGATCGAGCTAGTAGAGGTGGCGGGGGTTGAGCAGATCCCTAGTGATGAACATAGCCAAGATAGAGACGGTGACCACGACCTAGAAGTCGTTTGCCGGTAAAACGTAGAACAAGCGCAAGAGGTTAGTCACGGTAAGAGACACCAGCGCCACCTTCATGTACACCCGGACCTCTGCGTTGCTAAAAATCAAGGTCATGATAAAAACTTGAAGAACAACCATGGAAAATGGTAGAGAGAAAACAAACTGAGCTACAGGGATTGATAACATCGTAATTGTACAAAAGTTGGTTTTCAGCTTACTATTCTAAAAAGAGATCTTTCTCTATTTATACTATTACAAACCTGGACCACAATTGGGCTTATCTGTTGTTCAAATGGGCCTTCATCATCTTAACATTTTCATCATCTTAACATCCCCCATCAAACTAGTGATTGGCGCATCAAGAACTAGTTTGCAGCAGAGAGAGTATTGAGCCAAAAGCTTGTAAACAGAGGAGGCCAATAACTTGTCTCAACCGGGAGGAATGAGAAACAGTGATCGCCATAGCTTCATAGGATGAGAGGCTTGTTTACAATTCACCATATCTTTGTCCGGAGTAGAAGAATTTGGAATCGAAAAAGCTTCAATTCCCTTGACAAGAGACTGCTGCAAATGAGGATAAGTAGGAACTGATAATGGAAGCGCATGTGTAACTGGCAGAGCCTTGAAAACATGTGAATGAGAAGCTTTCACATTTGCTTGAGTAGCAATGGCAGGCGGCTCCTGTTGAGTGCAGATGGTAGCAGACAAAGCTTTAGGTCTTACACCAACATGAATATTCTTCTCTGTATTTTTGGTTGCAGTAGAAACAGTTGAGCCTGCCATTTCAGATACTTCTGACACATTTTGCAGGATCTGAATGTTTGATGTCATGTGGTTCAGCTTTCCAAGCACCTTCGAATATGCTTGCTTGGCTGCTTTACACTGGTTGAATTGAGGCTTGAAACCATCTCTCCTGTTGATGCAACCTTCATTAGCAAGAAAATTAGGATAGCTGATATGGCCTTCTGTATGGCTCAGGTCACTGAACTTCCTTATAGAATCTTCTGCAAAATCACCATTCTGTGTGGAAAACCCACAGTTTGAGTTATTAAAAACCGGAGAGTACATTTGAGAACTACCATTCTGCTGATTGAAATTTCCATTTAGCATTAAAGAAATTTCACCATCTTTTTGTTGTTTAAAGCTTCCATGTTGCTGAGAAAATTGTGCATTTGGCAATGAAGGACCAACAACATTATGCGGCTGAGACATGTATGCATCCATAGTGTCCCGAACAACAGTGTCTTCTATAATTTCTGATTCAAACCTGTCTTTTCCACCTTTTCAAATTGAGAACAACTCTTTCTTGTTCTCCATTTCTCTCTTGCTAAAAGTAGACACATACTTTCTATTACTCATGAATGCACCAGTATGAGGAATGCAACTTCCACCATTCATCATTGCATCAATATTAAATGAAGCTTGATAACCATTAGCAATAGTCATAGGAGATTGAAAGCCTCTGCCACTTTGTTGAATGAAGTCATTGTTGGCTTGAGAGTAATCACCATGATATCGGATCCCACCAATAAAATTGATATATCCTGCATTGTCTTGTGGCATAGTGTGACCCAAAAGTTCCATTGTGCATTACGGGATTAGATGAAGTTCCAAAAAGACAACTAGCATTATTTGGTACCATGGTATATATACATTGGTGAAAATGAACAGCTCTTATGCTTTAGCTCCAATTCAAACTCAGCATATAAAAGTAAGGATCTAACTTCCTCCATTCCAATATCAATTTTCGCTCTAATAATCTGTCTGGTATGACTATACTCGATAGGAAGTCCAGCAAGAATAAGAATTTTAGCATCTTGATCATTGATGGTGACTTCTGCTGTAGCTAATCTGTCAGAGACAGATTTAAACCTCAAAAAGTATTTCTTTACAGAATCTGACCCTTTTTGAATTGTTCGCAAAGTAGATTTTAACTGGATAATATGAAACTCAGAAACAAAAGCATATCGTTGTTTAAGAGTGAGCCATACCTCCCTCGATGTCTGGCATCCAATAACAAGGGTAAGTGCATCAGCAGAAAGTGTGGTTGTTATGATACAAATGACAAAGCTATCTTGTTGTGTCCACTTTTCATAAGCTCCAGTGTTAACAGAGAGAGAGTCATGATCAGCCATCTGAACTTGGGAAGGACAAGCATGGGAACCATCTACAAATTTGAGTAATCCATGACCACGAAGATAGCGATGCATCAAAAAATGCCAAGTCGGGTAATTCGTATCATCAAGAAGAACAGAGATTGCATTACAAATTTGATTCGAGGTCGCCATAACAGAACAAGAGCTTGAGGATGAACAAATTTTCTAGAACTTGAAGAAGAATATCTACGAACACAGACTTGAGGAATAAGACTAGTAATTCTACAATGGATATTTCTAGGGTTTTTGATTTGGTACTTTTGAAAATTAAGGTTTCGAATCGAAATTGCAGCGGAGAAGTGATGGAGGAGCGATGGTCAGGCCGCCATGGGCTTTGATACCATGCTAAAAATCAAGTTCATGATAAAAACTTGAAGAACAACCATGGAAAATGGTAGAGAGAAAACAAACTGAGCTACAGGGATTGATAACATCGTAATTGTACAAACGTTGGTTTTCAGCTTACTATTCTAAAAAGAGATTTTTCTCTATTTATACTACTTAGCTGTTATAAACCTGGATCACAATTGGGCTTATCTGTTGTTCAAATTGGCCTTCATCATCTTAACATTTTCATTATCTTAACATGCGTGAGGGAAATCCTCCCGGAAGAAGCAGATCCGGTAGACACTGAATACCACAGCAAATGCCACTGCCTTGAGGAACTCGAAATTGAAGAGACGGGTGCTGCATGTTGCCTTCCGAGAAAAGTAGACGGCTTGAGGAGTGTTGGCCACGGTGATAAAGGAGCTGAAGTAGATGAAGTAGCAGAACAGCTTTGCCAATCTCCTGAAAAACGCCATTTTCGATTCTTTTGATCTGGAATATCTGGATGGAGTTTGAATGTTTGATCTCTCAGCTCAGCTGGTATGATGTATGTACTTCTTATATTCTTATAGTAGGAGAGCATCTTGTGAATTTAGGTGCGGGTTAAAGAAACATTAATAACAATTTTCACTGGTGAAGGAATTCAATTGGAGTAAAACAACACGCACAGCTAGTTTCAGAGAGGTGACTAAACTCTGAGAGGGAAAGAGAAGTAGTACTTTTATCTTGCAGTTTTACATTGCATGAAAATGGAAACATGATCTTTTGAATTCAATTTCCTATAAATTTTTTCAGTGACAATGAAGTTCTATGTCTATGCTTGTTGGGGAACAATCATATATTTGATTATAAATATGATAGAAATTTCAATAAAGAATTTAAGAAACATAACAATATTCGTTTAGGATCGAAAGTAGTGAATCAATCCTAATATAGGAGTAAAATAGTGTAAGAATCCTATAAAAGTAGTACAAAGAAAGAAAGAACTGACTTGATATTCCGATTGAGGCATGCATAAATGCACTTGACTAAAGACAGATTTCGCCCCTACCTTTGTGCTTGTAGTTCGATGAGCGTCCGCCTTGTAGAATACAACAATCGATGATCCAAAATAGAAGCACCGTAATTTTGGACTCTAGCGAACCATAAATTGTATCTTGTACTCTCTTGACACCAATAAGACTTCTAGAAGAATTGAGGATTCTTAATCTAATCTTTAAGGAGAAATGAGTTTGAGTTTATATAGAACCCCAAGTGAACCAACATATCCGTTCACTTATCTCCTTGAAGAGACACACTTATTCCTAAAGACACCTATTGAAAAAGACACACCCTTTCAAATGGAAATGTCATGAGTAATTTTATTTTCATTCATATTGGATATTATTACATAATTTCCAACAATGCTTGCTTTTAAGAACTTACTTCAACGTCCTCCCTGTTTGATTTCTAGCTAGGTGGATCCGACTACATAGTCTTCATAATCATGACATCTGATTCAGAAATTTGATTATCACGGTCCAGTGATATGATTCTCTTTCTGGTATTCATGGTATGCCAGAAACTCACTTTCTCTTTCGCAGAGAGAAGGACTGATTTTGAGCCAAACTGCTTCATTTATCTCTTTCTCCTTGGGACCAATGTAATGAGCCATTGTTTGAGAATTCAAAGATCTCTCAAAGTTGATAAATAACAGAGGATTTTTTATTTCCTCTGCAGTCTGCACCAGTACGAGAGCTAAGTTTGGCAGTCTGCAGCGGACCAGAAGCCTACGATTTTCACCAACTTTGACTGCTAATTTTCACTTTGGTTAAATTTGAAGTCCATCCATCTTTTGTCTTCAGCCTAGAAGTCCTACTGTCCTAGCTAGCAAGCTTGGAGCCTTTCTGGTTTCTCCATGCAACGATTGTGATGCCTGTCAAGACTAGAGATTAATTTCTGGGCATTTTCCCTTAACATTATGCTATTGACACCACAACAACTAGGGGCAATAGCCACATTTGGCATTGCTACAAACTTGAGCAAACCACACTTTCTTACACCATGTGGCAATTTAATAATTTACTGTTATTCTAATATTTATAATTATTCAAAGGGTGCGGCTATTGTCACCCCACCAAATATTTTGTTCACCCCACATTTCAATTTTAAACTAAATATTCCAATACTAACTCCATAATCAAGAATTTTTGTGAAAATATAATATTAAACTAAAATCTATAAAATCCTAACAACAACAATTCTCTACATCTTTACATCGAAAAAAAAAAACAATTTTCTACATCTTTCAAATCAGATTTGAAAATCACTTCAATCTTCAATATGGTGGTTATACAGTGTGGTGGGATTGTTCGTTCTTATTTTTATTTTATTTATGGCCTCAAATATAGTCTTTCATATATGTACATATATATATATATATATTCATAATCGTAAAGAAGGAACTCAAAAAAGAGATCGAGGAGAACATATATAGGATGCGGTTTAAGAAGAATGGAGGTCTGCATCAAATATATTAATGAGATATTTGTATATATTTTTAGATTTTATCAGATTCAGGGAAATAAAAGAAAGAAAATAAAAACCACAAAATTTAAGGGCAGAATTGTAACGTTAAAGGTAAAATATAAGGCGTGGGATGAACTAAGCATTTAGTGGGGTAGAAATAGCCACACCCTTATTCAAATTGCATTCCTAAAACCACGTACATAACAGGCCAGGCTTCAATTAAATATATAATTTTTTCTTGTCAATAAATACTTTTACCTTTTTTATTCATGAGTGGGTATTTATTTTAGGGTTTTATATTGATGTTTGTTAAAAAATTAGTCTGACTCGTTTCTTCTTCTCTCATCTCTCTCTCTCTCCTCTCTCTTCTCTCCTTTCTTTTCTCTTATCTTCAAGCTCTGATCTCACTGTGACCCTCCATTCATCATCCAATGAATCATCCATGAAGGGGAAAGAGAGCAATCTCAACTATCTGATGTTGCTTGAGCGTCGCTGACCTGGTGGTGATAGCCTCCGTGAAGTTTGAAAAACCAGATCTGAAGAAAGAAGTGTTGCCGGCCATTCTTGAATCCTTGACTTAATATAGATACAAGGATTTTTGCGTTTTCAATTATGGATTTAAATGCTCGACATTAAATGGGTTTCTTCAATCTTTTCTCTTGATTTGGTTGTTATGGATGAAGTGGGTGGATCCAACGTGATGGACTCATGGTAGCTATGTATTCTCCGCCTCCTAGATCTGGGACCAAAACTATTGTTCTTCGCTTTATGATATCAGGTTTGGGTTATGTTGTAAAAATCTTTTCCTTTGCTAGCTATATTTATTCATTTTGCTTCAATGTTAACTGAACCTATTTGATTTTGACAGATTTGATAACTTGAGAAGTCTCTGCTCTGAGTTAACACACTCATTGTTCTATGTATGCAAGGATGGTCATCATGATGCACACCAAGTAAAATCGAAAGAACCTCAGAATATCGACCTTATCTGAATGTTGCTTAGCGTTTCAATGATGGGGAGTATATGCATATCATCGATCTCTAATCGACCTCAAAATTTTGTCACACTAGTAGACACTAGTACCATGACGGTGACTCAACTAAAGATCATCACTGAACCCATCCATCCTCAGAGAGATGAAATCAAATATTCAGATCGATATGAACCATATCCCAGAAAGACTGAAAAATGAACCAGAAACAACTAAAAAAAGGAAAAGAAAAAAACAATTATAATAATGATTTCTACCCACCATTGACATTACTGGGCCCACACATGGTCAGAATCCATTATCACCAACATTCCAGTTTAAGTGTGGCTGTTTCTCTCTTTGCAATGGCTCTATACACCAGATACCCTAAATATGTGGTTGTAGTGTGGCAAATGGGGTTTTGACACAAAAATGTGTGGCTTTTGACCATATTTGTTGTATGCGGCCTTTGGTGAGAATTGTAGTAGTGTGAAGTATATATGACCATTATCAATCTAAGTAAAATGATATTCAAGTAAACCCTAAACACCGAAGGTATTAATTCAACGTGCTCAATATAGATTTACCATATATGTGTGTTGAACCTGTTATGCTTACAATTCTTAACTACTACACGACACGTACATGTTATAATTTGAAGATTGAAGCATATATGCGTAGATGTTATAATTTGAAAATTGAAGCATATATGACTGGGTATTTGTTACGTTTTATATGAGTTGAAACTTGAAATCAATCATAGAGTAAAGTGTATTATACGTACACATCATCCATTATTCTTCATGTTAAATGAGATATAGTTTGTAGTTTAGGGACTTTTACAGTTTACAATGTTTGTGGGACTCGACTTCGGGGACCAACACTAATGAGGAAGGGCCACGTGTCCTGTTAAAGAGTTTAAGTTTGATTTTAAAGACACTGCATGGGTTATTGGTAATTGGTAATTAGTATTTGTATTTAATTGTTTTTTGGCCATGTGTCACTTCTTCATTAGTGTTGGTCAACTGCTAATGACAATACCTGGTCACCGAAGTTTTTTCCATGTTTGTAGAATTAATGATCATTTTGGAAATATATGTGGAATTAGTAGTTTAGTACTACGCTAAATATCTGAAAATTGGAAAATGACCCATGTGGCATATGCTTCATGTATCTCTTATGACTTCTGTTCAAAGTTCTGGCAAACACAAGTATTAGTGATTGATGCCTCTTCTTCCTCAAAGTTGAATTGTATGCGTAAAATAAAAGTCTATATATGATACCTAATGTCCTAATCGAAAAAAAAAAAGTCTATACAGTTCAGTGGCGGATCCAGGACCTGAACATGTGGTGGGCTTCAAATTTGGCCGAAGGCAAAAAACAAAAAAATTTCAAATACAATCATGCAAAATGTAGGAACTCAAGTAAACGTTAATAAGTCTTAAAAAAAAGTAGGCGTCAATGAAAGTAGAATAAATTTCTAAAAATCAAAGACAGATTTGAAAAATCAACAAAATTTTCCCCAAAAGTTTGGATTTTTTTAGATTTAAGAAGAAGACTAGAAA
>NC_020496.1:8330280-8331660 GCF_000184155.1 Fragaria vesca subsp. vesca
TAGGTGTGGTGAGGTAGGCACTTAGGCGACGGAACCTAAAATTCCGTCACCTAAGTTGTTCTTAGGAGACGGAATACTTTCGCCTCCTAAGCACCTAGGCGACGAATTTTATTTTACAATTAAAAAAAAATTATCCACTTAGGAGACGGAATAGTTGAATTCTGTCGCTAAAGGTGAAAATAAAAATGCCAATTAGTGAACCCAGTAGAAGTTTACTAGGGGGCAGTAAACTTCTACTGGGGGTCAGTAAAATTCAATACAATATATTCCTTTCAATTTCATGCCAATTATACACAACATATACTGATTCTTACCCTAATAAACAAATTCATTGCCCCCTAGTAAACCCAATGGAAGTTTACTGCGCCCTAGTAAATTTCTACTGGGGGTCAGTAAACTTCAATACAGTATCTTTCTTTCAATTTCATGCCAATTATACACAACAGATACCCATTCTTACCCTAATAAACAAATTCATTGCCCCCTAAAGTGGAAGTTTACTGCCCCCCAGTAAACTTCTACTGGGGATCAGTAAACTTAAATACGGTATATTTCTTTCAATTTCATGCCAATTATACACAACAGATACCCATTCTTACGCTAATAAACAAATTCATTGCTCCCTAGTAAACCTAATGGAAGTTTACTGACCCCCAGTAGACTTCTACTAGGGGTCAGTAAACTTTAATACAATATCTCTCTTTCAATTCATGTCAACAATCTGCCTCAAATATACCACCACTACCACCACCACCACTGTACCAAATAATCACCATGCCACCACCATCATATCAATCACATCCTAACCAAAATTAAAATCAAAATCAAATTAAACAAAAACACATAAATCTATCACCAAAGCTAATTAAACCAAAAAATTAAAGAACTTACCTTGATTTCTTAACCCTTTGAAATTTCGAGGGACGGTGGTGGGTCGGCGAGAAGGCTTGGTAGAGAGAGAAAGGTGGCAGCAGCGGCGTCTTAACGGCGGCGGGGACGGGTGAGTCGGGTGAGAGAGAAAGGTGACCCAGATCTGAGGCTTGGTGCAAGAGAAAGGGACGAGGAGCTTGTTGGCGGCGAGGATGGGTGAGTCAGGTCGGGTCGAGAGGGGGAGGTTGTTGGCTCTGAGGAGGGTGCAGAGGTGGCCGGGTGATGTTGAAGAAGGTCTTGACGGCTTTGAGAGTGGTGGCGTTTGTGGGGACGAAGTTGGAGGTGGCATTGGTGGGGATGGTGCAGTTAAAGGTGGCAGCAGAGGAAAGAGCGGTGAGAATGGAAAGAGAGGCCGACATGAGAGTGATGGTCTAGAGAGAGAGAGAGAGAGAGAGAGAGAGAGAGAGAGAGAGAGAGAGAGAGAGAGAGAGAGAGTAGTAGTAAGTAGTA
>NC_020496.1:8331680-8359040 GCF_000184155.1 Fragaria vesca subsp. vesca
GTCTCCTAAGAACAACTTAGGAGACGGAAACTGTTTCGTCGTTTAAGTAGAAAATTTCGTCGCTTAAGTACCACTTAGGAGACGGAATTTTTTAATTCCGTCGTCTAAGTGCTATTTTCCAGTAGTGATATATATAAAAAAACAATATACCTAGGATAAAAACCCAAAATACTAGACCTCTTTTAAGATAAACCCATATTTTTCTTTCATTTTACACCCATTCCACATAAGCAAACTTACTATATAGAGCATATGTCTATAATTAATAATTTTCTTCATTTTTTAGTTTCTCTGATTTGCCCTTCAGACGATATAAAGCTAAATTTGGTATCTTTCTCAATTTTAGCATCAATTTGAAACTCAAATATTGAGCTAAAATTTAGTTGGATTTAACTTTATCATAATCAATTATATTCTTTAATTTCTTACCTTGTTATTACTAACTTGAGCGTATATATATGTTATATATAGAAGTATGTCATTTGTAATAGATTGATTCTTTTCATTTGTAATAGAATGATTCTTTTCATTCTTAAGCTCACATTTAGTGTCTCTCTACATAGTCGAAAAATGTCTAATTTAAGGTACACGTTCTTGTTCTTTGATTAATTTTCTTCTTTTTAGGTATATTATTATATCATTTCTCATTCTGATCGAAAGAACATTTACATTTCTAATGTACCTATTAAGTAGGACATGATATAATAATATATCTAAAAAGAAGAAACCCAAAATTGGGTTTAGGGTATAGGGTTAAGGTAATAGGGTTTAGGGTATAGGTTTAGAGTATAGGGTATAGGGTATAGGGTTCAGGGGTTTAGGATATAGGGTATAGGGTTTAGGGTTTAGGGTTTACGGTATAGGGTATTTGGTTTAGGGTTTAGGGTATAGTATAGGGTTTAGGGCTTAGGATTAGGGTTTACGGTAACACTATAAAATTTCTTTATTTTACTCTAATAATCAGATATCTTATTTATATTATATTTTACTTTATGTATAGATCATATAATGTATTCATTTCACCTAAATTTTTTCATAAAAATAAAGAAAACCGCATGATTCTTGCAAATTGATTTAAAAATGTTAGTGTTAAAATAAAAACTCATAATCAAGGTATTTAAGAAAACATCAATTAAGTTTATTTATTATGTTTATATGTTATAGTTGAATGGTGGTAATTATGTAAAATTTAGAAAAAGTAGGACATAATATGTATCATAATTGCTTCATTTTAGATGTCTATCATAAAAGAATATTATGTGGTTTTTATTTAAAACCACTTTTCAAAATTGGGTGTATATGAAAATCTCTTTTTTTTTTAACTCCAAAAAATTTGGTTGGGCTTGAGACTTACCAACCTTTGGCTCCGCCACTGATACAGTTCCTTTCAGCAGTTTGAAAGCTGACTGTACGAATATTTCCTATAGCGGCTATATAATGTCCACCTTCTCCATGCATCAGTACCCACAAACCTACTAGCAAATTAAGCCATAAGAATCGAAAGTAAAGTAGATCAATTTAAGAAGCTTGTTAGCTCAATATGGAGAAATCTCAATCTCACGTAGTGATCTTTCCATTTCCACTACAAGGCCACATCAAACCATTGCTATGCTTAGCAGAGCTTCTCTGCCATGCAGGCCTTCATGTCACCTTCGTCAACACCCGCCACAACCACAACCGCTTAGCCAACCTCCCTGCCCTCTCCGCCCGCTTCCCCACCCTCAATTTCGAGTCCATCTCGGACGGTCTCCCCCTTGAGCACCCGCGTACTTTGGGCAGCGAGTTGTTGATGGCGTTGAAGACGTCGATTAAGCCTCATTTTAAGGAGCTGCTCCAGTCACCCCTTAAGGCTAACGGTGTTGCGCTACCGGCGCCAACATGTATTATTACAGATGGACTTGTGACTTTTGCCTTTGATGTTGCAGAGGAGTTGGGGTTACCTATACTTGGTTATAATGTTCCATGTACTCGTTACATGTGGACTTGTCTTTGTCTTCCCAATCTCATAGAACAAGGCCAGCTTCCTTTCCCAGGTGACTAATTCTTCTAGTTTATTTGAATCCAATCGAACCTATGCTTGCATTAATAACTGCATCTGATCTATATATTCCAGCCAGATGATTTTGGATACAATAGTAATTATTACTCGCTTGATTGAGTTTTAAATATATCGTATAATATCTTATGAACAGATGACGACATGAATGTGGAAATTACCGGCGTCCCGGGAATGGAAGGCCTTCTGCGACGTGTAGATTTACCTGGTTTTTGCAGAGTAAAACAGTCGAACCATCCTGGCCTTCAATTTGCCATCCGCGAAACTCAGACACAAAAGCGAGCTTCGGCTCTAATCCTCGACACCATTTACGAGCTTGACGCTCCATGTCTGTCTCATATGGCCAACATGTTCCCTAAAATCTACACTCTCGGCCCTCTCCACTCTCTCCTACATTCTCAAATCGGCGACGTCTCGCGATCCTTAGCATCCTACGGCGGTCTTTGGAAGGATGATCCAAATTGCATGACATGGCTTGACTCTCAGGCAACCAAATCGGTTCTTTATGTCAGCTTTGGAACCCTAGTGACCTTGACACGCACCCAAATCATGGAGTTCTGGTATGGTTTGATCTACAGTGGGCATCCATTCCTGTGGGTTATACGGTCCGACATCACTTCGGATTTAGGTGGAGACCCGATTCCTATGGAGCTTGAAATAGGGACCAAAGAAAGAGGGTACATAGTGAACTGGGTGTCACAAGAGGAAGTCTTGGCTCACAAGTCAGTGGGTGGGTTCTTGACACACAGTGGATGGAACTCGACCCTAGAGAGCATTGTAGCAGGAATTCCTATGATTTGTTGGCCCAATTTAGGGGATCATTACATCATTAGCAGAACAGTGAGTGAGAAGTGGAAGATTGGTCTTCAACTAAAAGAAAACTGTGACAGAAAGGAGATTGAAACCATGATAAGAATGTTGATGGAGTTTAAAAGGGGAGAGATCCAGAGCTCAATGGATGTAATTTCAAAAGTGGCTCGTGATAGTGTTGTGAAAGGTGGATCTTCAAACCATAATTTGGAGATGCTAATTCAAGACATTAGGAATATGCATGCAAGACCACAGCAGTGAGCGGGTTAGGGTTAAGCTGGTTCCACGTTATTCCATCCTTATTGGTTAATTCTAAATTTTTATTCATTGTATTAATTTGTCCCTTGTTAATTTTGTGATGCTTATAATCAAGGAGTTAAAATTTCGTTTTTCTCATATGCCGATGCTTAATTATTATACCAAGGTTTTATCATGTGAGATTTTCGAAATCTCACGATATTAAGCGAAATGTTCGAAATTATCCCAAAATTCTCGATTTTTTGTTTGAAAATGGGCCAAAGTAAGGCCCAATTTCGAAAATTCTGATTAAAAGAGAAGAAATTGGTGAGGGGATTCGAACCCGGCTCACCTAGGAGATAGTGAAACACCCCAACCACCTCAACAAAGTTGTACACTTGTTAACTAGCTACATGTAAATTTATTAATAATGTAACTATCTTATTTTTTTCAAAACTTTAACTACATCGATACTTTTTGATATTTCTATCGAAATATCCATTTTTTGGACGTAGAAATTTCCTCGATACCCGAAATTTTACTCCTTGCTTGTAATTTTGTATGCTTAGCCAAACACATGACTAGCGAATCACTATACCATTTGTTAATTTGTAATTATTTTGTTTGTAAATTGCTAGCTAGTTATAATTATCATCAGACTGGGATAAATCGACCTTCCACCATTTATGTTCAAGGAATCATCTTTTTGAAAATTTAACTAAAGCTCATCATACGTGTCGGTCTATTTGGCAGAGCCATGCATATATATCATTTGATGAAACATTCTAATTGGGTGGTGTATATATCACAAGCTCACACGTAACCTGTGCTCTAGATGAGTTTAGAAAGTTGGTTCACCTAGAATTGCTCATATTATTTTGTTTGTTATTCTATTTTGAAGATTTAAGATTATCGTTTGTCTCGAATGTATTGTCATATATAAAAGAAAATCGTAGATTTAAATATATTACGATAACATTTGCTAAACATAATTAGATGGATTGTCATTTTAAATTTGTGAGTTCAACACTGAAACTTCACTGTAAATATATTTTATCGCGACTATAAATATATTTTATCGCATGCACTCCTTTTATATAGCTAGTAAAAAGTGGAGTGTGAAAATTATTTTTCTTGTTTAATTTCCATGATAAAGACCATTTTGGTTCTTTACTCTCCTTCAACTATATGAAATTGGAGTGTGACAGTCACTTCCTTGTCTATGTTCCATGAATAATTCCATCTAGGCTGATTACTACATTTTCTAGTATCACTGTCCTGCTCTGGTCCTTTACATTTCATTAATTATGGTCAAGATTGGCACGCTGTCGTACTACATTTTCTAGTATCACTTTCCTGCTCCAGTTCTTTACATTTGATTAATTATGGTCAAGATTGGCACGCTGTCGTACTACATTTTCTAGTATCACTTTCCTGCTCCGGTCCTTTACATTTGATTAATTATGGTCAAGATTGGCACGCTGTCGTAGCTAGTTAGGAAATACGCTCGCTACGACCGCATTTCGTACAATATCTACTTAAAATTATTACCTTTTCTTCATTTCAATTTGAGAATCTGTTTAATTTCTTTTCGTATGCAAGTGCACGGTGCACCTAAGCAGTT
The DNA here is from genome assembly GCF_000184155.1 of Fragaria vesca subsp. vesca. Lineage (NCBI taxonomy): Eukaryota > Viridiplantae > Streptophyta > Magnoliopsida > Rosales > Rosaceae > Fragaria > Fragaria vesca. The sequence goes on from NC_020496.1 coordinate 8,336,408, forward strand.
TCTTATCATTAGGGACATTATACCGTTATCTTCTACTCTATCATGTTCATATGTATGTATTTCCCCAGGTCTCTGTTCACCTACATTCTCAGATTTGGCGATGTCTCACGATCATTAGCATAATAGCATCCCATAATAGTCATCGGAAAAGTTTTGGACGGAGAAAGCTGGTATAAAGTGGACACTGGGTGTCACAAGAGGTCTTGGGTCACTACTGTGGGCCGGTTTGTGACCCACACTGGATCTGCAATAATTAAATAGCAAAGAAATAAGGAAAAATATAAAACTAAACTGATTGAAACTGTTGACCAGGTCCTCAGTCTAACTCATGCATTTTGTTTGGGATTTCAGATTGAGTGCGGTTATTAGGACCTCCAGATTTGCTCAATGTACCTCCATGTCTCTTTACACCTCCCTTTTATTTTTGAAAACAAGGATTTTCTCATTAGACCTCATTTCAAATTCCTAAAATAACCTTAAATTTGTTATTCATATATATTTCAATGATTTACTCATTATACCTTTTATGCGCTCTTTAGACCTCCCACACTTTGACTTTTATTTTTCTTTTTGCATGAAAACATCTATTTCAGACCTCAATTGCTTTAATTTTTTTTTTCTTCTTCTATTTTTGCATGAAAACCTCTTTCACAACCTTAATCCCTTGTTTTTTTTTTGCATATATAGAATGTCATTAACCTCTATTATTTGATCAAGTTGTAAGAACGATTTTTCGATGACAACAATTGCATTTGCAAAGCAATAAAATACATAAATTCTAATGAAACATTATTCCAAGCATCTATTAATAAAAAAAATTCTCAACATAACAAAAAAAATATTCTAATGATCTTCAAGTGTGATAGTCTCGGAAACTGTAGTAACTCTTTCTGGATGGGGTATTTGAGTATAGAGATGCAAACGATTAATATATCTACTGTATAATGATTTTGCTTTGTCATCAGCATGACGGTACCAATCTGGTGGAATTGGTGGTAATGGACATCCTGCTACCAACGATACCTATTAAAAAAGCATATGATTAGTTTAGACTTTATAACTAAGCAAATGCATAAAGATGTAATGATAGTACTTACCTGCACAAAGTGATTTCCATTAACAAAACCAATTCCAAGTTCAGGCAATTCTTGATTTTGAAATCTTCCAAGGACGTGTTCCATCAAAGGAAGAAAGGTCAGGCACTGTCCATCAGATAAGTTTATAACAACAACTCCGTAACAAGTAGCGATCAGATGCCTCATATCAGTTATACACATCCATTTTCTACGCGGTGCAGCGGATCCAGAATGGTAAATTCTCTGTTTGATTTTCTCAACACCGTCTTCGCTGCCATATAGTTCCCTGTACAAATGAGGCATACTTTTGAGCTCATTCATTAGGTCAAGTCGCACCCTTCTCCAAGAACGCCTACCGAATCCCATAATGGATGCTACAACTCTATAACCACAATTACCATCATCTTCAACATCAAATGAACCTAAGATGTAGTGCCTCATGCCAACAATGAATTGTGATGTATACTTTTGTGTTAACTTAAATCGTGAAGTGTTTTGACTCATGGAGATAGGCTGCACAAAAATAAATATGTATTAGCTCTTTCCGTTGCAATTAAAACTTTGACTAACTTATCATATATCACAATTGATAGACATACTGGATTTGTCTCTGGATGCTTGTCTGATTTTGCTGAAGACAATTCAACCGTAGGAGAAGCATTAACCTTTTCTGATAGTACTTGTGACTGACTTTGAATGAGACTAGCTTCAGCAATCTCAAAAGCAGATGGTAGACGACGAGTGCTACTGTCGATCTTAGGACGCCCTTTGGTTTTAATCTTCTCACTTGGTTGTTGAAGCATTGTCGAACTTGGAGTTATAATCTCGTCTATTTTCAACAAGACCTGTCTCTTGGTTTCATCATCCTTTTCTTCGAGCCATTTTTGCAAATGTGTCAATCGCAGTCTTAGCTGAAGTTTTTCTTGGTGATCAATTTCCTCCTCAAAGTTACCTACACTTAACCGCCTCCAATGTGAGTGAACAGCATTTATTGGAATAGGCTGATAGGAATTCTGATATTCAAAAATCTCATGTGCACATGGTAATTGGTGTGTGCGGCGTATGGCACAACCACATGAGACAAGACTAATTTCAGCTGCATCAACCCTACATTCCATGGTTGAGTTAGTGTGTACCTTATATGAAATAAAAAATGAAGGGAAAGACTACAAGGAAGAGAATTTACCTTGTCGATGCAAGTACGATTTTGTTTAGAGCAGTAATTGATACACTACCAATCAGTTCTTTCAGGTATGCATGCTTAAAGTGATGTTGTACAAAAGATAGACTCTTTTCAAAGGATGCCTTTATTTCAGTGTGATGTAACTCCATCAAAGAGTGTATATAATCCCATAACACACTGAAGTCGAGTTGACTAGAACCAAGATGTCGCTTAAGATTTGAATGTGCACTTTCCGCCCTAATACATAATAATAATATATAGTTAAAAACACAGTTACTTAGTGTGTCTTAACATAGAATAATAAATAAATGCAACAAAATACAAAGACAAAAGCGATTTATAAGATTACCTGTTAGACGTAGTTGTACCAAGATGCATACAATTATCTACCCATGCAGCCACAAATCTGTCTTTATATTGGTTCAACCAAGTGGTTTTCAAATAATTGATGGCAGCAGGAAATGAGCTATATTTTGACTCGAGTACTTTTAAGTTATTCAAGTACTGATCTTCGGTTTCAGAATTTACCACGGACAGCCAATCACTGTAAAATGCATTCCATCCCTCTGTCTTCTCAAATAGCTTCTTGCAGTGAGTTGCAACTTGCTTGTTGATGTGCCAGCTACATAGTACATGCCTAGTACTGGGAAACACATTACCTATAGAATTCATAAGAGCCAATTCTCGATCAGTTACTATCACACTTGGAATAGACTTCTCATCTAAAAATGTCTTCAATCTAGTCAAGGCCCATGTATAATTGTCTTCTTTCTCTTTGGACATATAACAAAATGCAACATTGAAGGTCTTGTTAGTGGACGTGATCCCAACTATCTCTAGAAGTGGAAATTGATACCTGTTTGTTTTGTAAGTGCAGTCCATAATAAGTACATGTGGAAATGTACGTAAAATCTCAATGCTGTAAGGGTGACACCAAAACAAATCTGTTACTTTCCCAGGATCACCATCACTTCTATGATGCTCAATATACTTGTGCTCAGACAAGTTACTTAGCAGTTACTTAGCAGGATCCCTGTATCGTTGCCTGGCATTATATATTGTCTTCATTGTTGTTACATTTTTTGAATTTCTTCTCTTGATGGCAGTCAAAATATCCTTAGGCCTGATTAAACTCGTGGACATATCCACTAATAATGAATTTTCTTCTTCCGATAATCGACCTACAAATGAGTGTCCATGAAGATATTTCGAAGCAGCATGATTATGCACTCCACAAACCACCTCTAACTTCCAATCATCTCCATTTCCAATGTTAGTGCCTCGTAATGAGAATGGGCATCCACATTTCTTTGTACCAGTAAGCCTCGGCCGCTTCTTTTTTTCACTCTCTACATTAGACTCTTCCATAATTGTATCAAACTTCAAAGACTTACATGACTTATACTGCCCATTCCTCTCACAACAAAACCTTACTTTAGGTCTCTTCTTCTTATTGCCAATTTGTCCAGAGTCAGACCGTCGAATAACAATCACAAAATTATTTCGAATTCCTTCTGAACGAGTCCATTCAATCATCTCAACTTTACTTTCGAATACCTACCAAAACATAAACTAATCAGAAATAAAAATATGCTGGCTAATATAGTTACAGTATTTAATGAAATGAAGAAATGATTTACCTTATCAGTTGTAAATTGAGTGGTATGATCTAATACATCATCAACTTCAACTTTCATGTTTGGAGTAAAGCTGTCACCATTTTCTCTATCCTATATGTCGTAAGTGATTGAAAATCAGCAAAGTGATGTTTGTGACCGAATGTATAATAAGAAAATAGGTATACATGAAGCAAATATGATGAAATATTAAGCGCCCCTTTCTCTTATGTTCTCCTAATATCGATAGGCAAGTTGCTTATCTCTGTGTGCTCTAGGCTTGACAAGCTAAACAGAAAAACTTCTTTTTTTTGGTAAAAATAAGAGAAAGATCCATCTGCTCATTCAATGAAGAGGAGAGAAGCACGAAAAGGTATGGGCGCCAGAAGGTATGAATTTGGTGTAGAACAAAAGGTCTGGGCCCCAGATTGAGTTTCCTCTCGTTGAGATTTTGGCAATCTCGTGCAGGTTGAATGAAGAGGGGAGAAGCGCGCAAATTCAATGTTCCCAAAAAAAAGTTAAAACCCATAAAACTTTGACCTAGAATAAAACCTTAAGAATGCCAATCTCATCGACCACCACTCCATGAAGCGTGTCCTCAAGGAGAAGACTCATTCACAAGAAGAAGAACAAGACGAGGAAGAAGATTACGAAGAAGACGTTTCCTCAACTAAACGAAAATCAAGAGGAAAAAGAAGAAGAAGAACATATCATGAATCGAAACAAAAATTATATTAGTATTGAAAAGATACCTTATCTGAAGATTTTGAAACAGAGGATTGCGTCTTCATCAATGAAGATTCTTCCATTAGGTGTAGTAGTTCTTTGCGATTGAGCAATGGTTGAACTCAGGTGCATTTATAGACTTACGTTTTGTATCGTTAACTTGAAGAAGAAAAAAATACGAAGAATACTAATCTGAGTACAATTTTTTTTTTGTGTGAAATTCAATGTCTATTACTGTCATTTTATATGAGGTTATATTTGTAATCTAATAAATCAAAACATGTGGAGGTACACTGAGCAAATCTGGAGGTCCCAATAGCCGTACTCTTTCAGATTCCTTTTTACCGGTCTGAGCTGATCGGTTTGCAGAGTACCAAATCATTTGAAATTTGACTGTTTATTTTCACCTCCTCCTTTACTCTTCAGTCTTCAATCTAGCTCCCCTATAGCTTGGACCCTCTTAATTACATATACATATTCCTTGCTTCCTTTCATTCTTATGCAGAGAAGGAACAACCTAGCTAATCTATCACATTGTTTCTTCATGCATGGCACCGAATAAACATCTTCTACTTGTCCTAGCTCCATCTCCATCTCTTATGAAATTAATCTCTTTACTTATCTTCGTCTTGCAAATCATGCATGCCTTCTTAGAGACCGCCCATAATGTTATACTTATACATCACATTAAGCTAGGATATCAAGTTAAAATAAATCCATTTGACATGTGTCGTCTGGCTTGTATCTTCCTTCTGAACCCATGAAAGAGTAGCTCAACTCCCTTTCTCAGATAGTCAGACCCATTGGTAGTATATCTATAGTATACATGATCCATGTTTCCAAACTTCATGCATCCAAAAGTTCTCGTCTCCGTTTATGGAGTGAAATATTTTATGGAGGCTCTTGCTAGGCTGGAGGAGACATGTGACAAGCTTGAGGCCCATGGTGAGTTTGACGATGTCTATGATGATCTCGAGGAGACCTACACGGAGGAGGTGGTTGAGCAGGAGGCGATGCATGTCGAGGATCTTGAGGTGCTTGAGGATATGCTTGCCAAGGGTGTTGAGGTGTCTGAGGATAAGCTTGCCTTGGATGTTACCAAACTACGGGAGACCCATCTGAGCCTTTGGCAAATGCCTAGAGATTGAAGATGTTGTTCTATGCAGTGGCGTAACCAGAAAAATAAACTAAAAAGGTCAAAATTTAGTGTTTTCTACATTCGAGTAGCTTGTATCGCTCAACCCTTACCAACTTGAATAAAAAATATATAAAATATCTACGATGATCGTTCATATTTTGAGTCATTTTTTCAGATGATCGTAAGGCAGCATGTAATATTAATTAGTCTAAGCGTCAAACTTTACACTAATTATGTAATATAAGCATGAAAATGGTGATTGTATCAACCTATCTTAGATTGTATGGAAAAGTGAGAGAGGTCATTTGAACCCTGTCATTCTCATGTGGCTACGCCACTGGTTCTATGCCATCCATTCTTGAATTTCTTTCCCTCTAAAATACTTATGAACCATGCAATTGGTATCTTGTTGAAATTATTTTTCTTCTGCCTTGTCCAGTGAAGGATAATGCGAGATTAACTGAGCTTTTGCATGAATATCAAAAAGAAAAGAAAAAAAATTGGTGTCATTATTGGTGCTATTCGTGTGTTTCAATTTGGTGTCATTCCCCCAACAATGTTTTCGCCTTTGGTAGATTTTATTTGTTTGTCTATCATCCTACCGATGTATAAATGTCTATCATCTAGCATATATAATGTGTGCTCTGAATTATTTAGTCTCGATGGGCAAGTCATGATCTCACATTCAAAAACGCATGCAGTGGCCTTGATGTGTTGAATTAAGGGAAAATGCCTAAATGCAAAAAACAAGGTTTGTAAAGCCCAATTTAATGAAAAATAATTTCTTTAGCCCATTTCAATGTTTCTTAGTAAAAATATATGTGTACCCTTACCATAATTATCTTCTCTCGTCTCCCTCACCACTCGTTTTGATCTGCTACTTTCTCTCTCTCCTCACCATCATCGCCGCCCTCCTCTTTCTCTCTCCCTCTCTCTCCTCACCATCATCGTTGCCCTTCTCTCTCTCTCTCTCNCTNCTCTCTNTCGTCTCTCTCTCTCTCTCTCTCTCTCTCTCTCTCTCTCTCTCTCTCTCTCTCTCTCTCTCTCTCTCTCTCTCTCTCTCTCTCTCTCTCTCTCTCTCTCTCTCTCTCCTATAGATGCAAAACCTGACCCGTACCTTCGACCCGAGGCCGGAATCGTTCCTCCTAGCCTCACCGCCTTTACATGTTGTCGAAACTGAGGTCTATGGGTGGCCTCCGCCTCCGCCAAGAAAGACAAATCGAAGGCGTCGGCGTCTCGAGGATGGTGCATGGTGAGGGAGGTGAAGTGGATCCGATAAGGGAGTGAAGCAAATCTAGTGAGAGAGGACTGGATACGGTGAGGGAGGAGGTTAGGGTACATGAAAAGGGAGTAGATCTAGTGAGGAATGGTGCATGGTAAGAGAGTAGATCCAGCGTGTGAGGGTGCATGGTAAAAGAGCAGATCTAATGAGTCATTTACCAGAAACCTACAGTAACAGTATGTCTTGAGGAAGAAAATACATGATTATTGGGGGTCTATAACTAAGTTATTGGGGGTCAATAACTAACTCGATTTTTTTCTGGTATTTCTTCTTTTCTAGTACTATTAAGTTGAAATAAGTTGATTATTGAGGGTTAGTAACTGATTATTGAGGGTCAGTAACTGATTATTGGGGGTCAGTAACCAAATTATTGGGAGTCAGTAACCAAATTATTGGGAGTCAGTAACTGAGTTACTGGTGATCGAAATATGGCGACCGAAAAAAATCCGAGTTACTAGGGGTCAATAAATGATTATTGGGGGTCAGTAACAGAGTTACTGGTGACCGGAATCTGGCGACCGAAAAAAATCCAAGTTACTGAGGGTCAGTAACTGATTATTGGGGATCAGTAACTGAGTTACTGGTGACCGAAATCCGGCGATAGAAAAAAATCCAAGTTACTGGGGGTCCTAACTAATTATTGGGGGTTAGTAATTGAGTTACTAGTAACCGGAATCCGACGACCGGAAAAAATCCAAGTTACTGGGGGTCAGTAACTAAGTTGCCGGTGATCAGAGAAAATATTAGTTACTAGGGGTTAATAACGGTGACCGAAGAAAATTCCGGCAACCGGTGAAGGGAATCCGGCGACCGGCAACCGGAGTTTGGCGGCGGATGACCGGAGTCCGGTGAGGTTCCGGCCAAGTATTCTCTTTCTTCCACTTTCTCTCTCTATATATGTTGAAGTTGTGAGGGTAAACTTGTCTTAAAAATATACATAAATTATTTTTTTATTATGACATTAATAAAGATTTGTGTATTTAGGCATAAAAAATATTACCTTATATTGGAATGGGCTTATGAAAAATATTATCATTGGAATGGGAAATAAGAGGTTTAAATTAGTACTAAAGAGACATTTTCCCTTGAATTAATTGTTGAAAGCATGGATGCTTAATTACCTTATTGAAAACAGTTGTTTGTAATACTCTGTAACGTACAATACATATGTTGAAGGTTTATGAAATGCGCGATTCCAATTTTAATTAACAGCTAACGTCTAGAGCTTTTATCGTACAATGGTACAAGATAAATGAGATAACTTTTTACATGGATGCACACGGCCGCCAGCTGGTTTGGATTTTATAATAATAATTTGTTTGTAATTTGAATATTTGATCAACAAAATGAGTGAAATATAATACAGTCGATCTCTAAAAATTTAGTTGAATCTCGAGAAATTAATTTCCAACAAGTAAGAACTATGTGATGAGCAAGCTAGTAATATTCAGCATTTGCATATATAGCGCATATATATAGCAAATTCCAAACTCATGCAATTTCTTTTGGGTTTTTTCCTACAACAAACCACCCGACCCTGACCAGCCTAAGAGCTCATCAGCAAAGGCATTTGGCTAATGAAACAAAGATCGATATATACACTTTACTTACATTCATCTTGATCTTAAGTGATTAATTCAGTGAAAAAGGGATAACTATGAAACTAAAATTGATGGAGATCGAGTGCATGTTATTCGGTCCAACCTCATGCATTTTCCTTGGGGTAAATTTCTTATTCACCGAACCACCCGATCAACTGTTACCAGTAGTACTCTGTAAGCTGATCAGTCTGCATTCTGCAGTGTACTAGACCATTTGGATTTTGCCTCATGTCCGCGCATCTTTGAATGTTATCTACTTTTCGATTTTGTTTCAACTTTGAATTCCCTCTAGCTATCTCCTTCTACTGTAAAACATATATATCTTGTTCCAAATCTTCAATTGTAATATTAGATCATTAAGCTAGGATATCTGTGCCGGTGCTTCCACCATCGATTAGGGTTTAGGCAGCTGCTGGCTACTTAGCACAGAAGGCACGTATATATTTTGTGCGAAGCACGCATGTAAGACATAGATAACAGAGGATGTCTTATGAAGGCCAATGGAGAAAAGGAAAAAGAGGAAAGAAATTATTCCGATTTGAAAGTGTTAACTTGGTCCAAACTCATGCATTTTGAACCAACCTGTTATGAGAGCAGATCCAAACTTCTCTGTCCGCATCTTTGACTGTAAAGAGTTAGCTAGCTCGCTCTTGGCTTTTTGTATTCCCCCCTTCTCTTTCTTTTCACTCATTCCATCGATCACCAATGTACACTAATCGATCGATTAGTCACATACTCATGATTCCTAACTAGCTCCATCGATCGAAACCTCTCCAGAGATTACTCTCTTTTTCTTCAGCTTGATCGGAACCCAATTATCATAAACCATTAAGCTAGGATATCAAGTGAATAGATTTTGATGTGTTTTCTTCTCTACCCTATGTCTTTCTTTTTCCAACTACCCCTTCCTCCGGATCTAGTCCAGAACTAGGATCTGGTCCTTCTATGAAATACTTGATACATACCTGCCTCCTCCTCTCCCATCTTGAATTGCTCCTCAGCTCCTACCTTGCAATGAAACTTTGACGGTCCTAGCCGTGACGTAGTAGGTGGTCTTGTTCTTGTTCGAAAACCATTGTTACATATAAAATAGCTGGCTCTCGTTTCTCATATCAAACGACTTCATATTTCATTTCTGGTTTGATTGCCCAACTTCGTTTAAGTCATAGTCCATTGATGAATAGCCCGTTGTAGTTTGTAATTTGGTGTTGTAAATTTGCAATGGCTAGTAACAAACCGTATAAAGGTGTTTGATGTTATGATCGCAATTCGGCCGGATTCTATTTCAAATTTTGAGTATTTTTGTTTATTAGATTGTGATTCATCCATGTACTTGAATTTATCCATTGAATTTAAGATATAACATAACAATTTACTCAAAATAATAATAATAAAAAAAGATATAACAGAACAAGTTGACTGAATTTGGTCATTTATACACTCCAGCCTTGGTCTGTTATAATAGCTTCTTCCCCTCAAGTGAGACGAATAGCTAGGTAGCTGCTCAAAAATGATCCATACTCTCCTACTAAAAAGTCAGCAAATATAAAAGAAAAGAGTGCGGCTATTGGGACCTTTAAATTTGCTCACTTAACCTCACTCTATTATGAATTATTAAATGACATATTTATCCTCTTACACAATTACCATTAAAGACATTAATTAAACAAAAAGTAATATTACATTTATTTTCTCTAAACTTTCTAATTCAATAATAATGGATTACATTTTATTATTTTCCTTATTGATTTTTATTTTCTAGTTTTACCACTTACATGTCACATGCATATACAAAGTGAAAAAATATTTTTACAAAAATGATGATCTATCAATAATAATAATAAAAAAAAATAAGTATCATATTATTTTTACAAAAATTATAATCTATCAATTATTAAAATAATTTATCATCATGAGGTATAAAAACAAAAAATATAAACTTACAAAAAATAATAGTATATGTAAAATAGAAATACGAAAGTAACAAAAATATAGAATAATTCATGTACGAACATTCTTTTGATGATCGATAATAAATTGGAGACACGATCCTTGTTTTTATTTTTATTTTTAAGAGAATAATATTCTTCATGATTCAAATTAACTTTTCTCGAAAATTGATGTCATTAAAAATTATTTCTTACAATTTGATCAAAAAATGAATGTCTAGTGACATTTTATGCAAAAATAAAAAAAATAACAAAAAAATAAAGGAAAATCAAGAAATCAAGGTCGGAAATGGAGGTTTGCATTAAAAAGAAAAAAGAAAAAAAAATTAAAGAATGGAAGTCGGGAATGGATGTTCGCATGCAAAAAGAAAAAAGACAAAAAGAATTAGAGGTATACTGAGAGAGGTGTATTCAGTAATATATTAATATATATGTGAATTACATAAACAAGACTATTTTAGAAATTTGAAAGGGAGGCCTAATGAGCAAATGCTTATATTTAAAAGTAAAATGGAGGTATAGAGATAATGAGAGATATACTGAGCAAATTTGGAGATCTTAATAGCCGCACTAAAAAAAAAAAAAATCATTAAGTTTACGTTCTTTAATTACTTCTTATTCTCTCGAGCAGTTTTTTTATGATCTCATATGTCAATCAAATTTACAATCTATGAGAAACTTTCTCAATCCTTATAATGAAAAACTTGCAGTTATACTCGATCAGATACGTAATACGTTTTCATGTAACTTCTCTCGATTGGCATGTGTATGCTTTCTACTATTCCACGTCGGTGCTTTTAACGTAAATGAAGAGAAGCATGAGAAATGACAAGCACAGCAAGGGACACATCAAGCCAATGCTAACCTTGGCGCAGCTGCTCTGTCATGCAGGCATCCACGTCACCTTCGTCAACACCGAGCACAACCACCGCCATCTCACCCGACGCGAAGCCCTCTCCGCTCGCTTCCCTACTCTCCACTTCCGCTCCATCTCCGACGGCCTCCCCTCCGATCATCCACGATCCATTGTCCCTTATTTTTTGGACATAGTCACGTCCTTGAGGTCCACAACTGCGCCGCTCCTGCATCAACTCCTGGTCTCCCTCACCAGCATAAGTGACGTCGTCGGCGATGGTGCTGGTCAGCTGCCTCCATTGAGCTGTGTGATAACGGACGGGATCATGTGTTTCGCAATTGATGCGGCGGAGGAGGTTGGACTTCCAGTAATTGCCGTCCGCACCAGCGGCGCCTGCAGCGTCTGGTGTTACTTATGCCTCCCCAAGCTGATTGAAGAAGCTGAGATGCCTTTCGGAGGTCAGTAATCAACTGAGCTTGTTTTCTTTTTATTTCTCGGAGTTTATTATCATCAACGTCTTTAACACGTATTTTGTTACAATTCGCGCTATAGTATCCTCCCTTCAACAAGTTTTTATGATAATAAGTAATTAAGATCTTCAGAACCTCTCACGTATAGCTAGAGACTAATGCTACCATGTTGAAACAACGAGTCCTGTCATCTATAATAGGTGCCCTGAAGTCTTTGTTTATTACAACAATGGATTTAGTCTATCAACAAAACTTATAGGGTACCCAAGCAGGTTTAAACTTGAGATTAAACGTTCCATAGAACATCGATGTTCAATGGCTGAGTCAGAGATTATAAATAGAGCGTGTCATTATATGTTATTAACCCAAGGATGAACTTATTTGAACTAGTCACTAACTTAGGAACAAGGCACACATATACAAGTCAAAACTTAGAAGGTGTCATAACCCCTGTTAGCCCTTACATAGCTTCGCCCTTATAGATGTTTTACCTTACTGTAGACCAAAAGTGTGCGGAGAATGGTCCACCGCGTGCAAGTTTTTGTTGAGAAATTTTGTCAAATCTATGATAATAATGAGAGATGTATCTGTGAATGATTATAACTGATAATGAAGTGTTTATTAGTTTTGGAGAAAAATATCTATATTATTTAGATTAAAAGTAATTTTGAAAGTTCTAAAATTAGCCCTATAGTTAGATGGTATATATCTTAACACCAAATTTGTCACAAAAAGTTAACCTTGATTAGATTTATCTTATTTTTGTTTCTAACTTCTATATATGTTGATGACATAAACTAAGGAAATTCACATTTTTAATTACTCTGACAGATGAAGACATGGATAAGACAATATCCGGAGTTCCCGTGAAAGAATGTCTTTTGCGACGAAGAGATCTACCAAGTATATGTAGAATGCCAGCTGACCACCCGATATTCAAATTTTTTATGGAAGAACACATAGCCATAACTCGAGCTTCTTGTCTCATACTCAACCCGTTTGAGGACCTAAAATCGTCAGTTCTCTCCCACATTGTCTCTAAATTTTCAAAAATTTACCCCATCGGACCATTGCTTGCTCTCCTCAAATCCCGTGTTGGTGATGACGACCTATCTTCCTCCTCCACTGCAGCGGCCGCCTCTTTGCGCCGAGAAGACTGTAGTTGCATGACGTGGCTAGACTCCCAAAGGCCTGGATCCGTTATTTTCATTAGCTACGGGAGCTTGGTGAAGCTAACTCATTTTCAATTGCTCGAGTTTTGGCACGGCTTGGTTAATAGCGGGTCCCATTTTCTGTGGTCATGCGCTCGGATGTGCTGAGTGACGAAGGAGAGCACGCGAGTCACGTGACCCCCACGGAGTTGGAAATGGGTACAAAAGAACGTGGGTTTATTGTGGACTGGGCTCCGCAAGAAGAGGTTCTGGCCCATGAAGCTGTTGGTGGGTTTCTGACCCATACCGGGTGGAATTCGACACTGGAGGCAATTTGGGCCGGAGTCCCAATGCTTTGCTAGCCCCAAGTAGCGGACCAGCAGGTGAATAGTAGATGGGTTGGGGAGGTTTGGAAGATTGGGATTGATATGAAGGACATGTGTGATAGATCGACGGTGGAGAGGATGATCAAAGCCTAGATGGGAGGTGAAGAAAGAGAGGTGTTTACAAGGTCGGTGGATCGGTTCTTAAAATTGGCCCGAGCTTCTGTTAGTGAAAGTGGATCTTCGTATCATAACTTGGAGAAACTTATTCAAGACCTGAGAAACTTGTGATTTGATGCATGCATGACAGTATGAGGTTACCTTGCTAAGTTTGACATCATCATCAAATAGTTTATGTACTATAGTTTCAGGGTTGTACTAATACTGCATATGTCAAAGCTCAATGGATAAGAAAGGACATTGAGGCTATGGTAAGGAAGTTGTTCATGAAATCCAAGCAGGAGCTTCAAAGCTCAATGATGCAATCTCAAAAGTTGTTCGTGCTAGTGTTGGCAGAGGCGTGAATCTTCAACCCAGAACTTGGAGCTACAATAAAATTGGAGGGAATCCTTCCATTATTTTCGTCACATTCATTATTCTCTCTTGAAAATTCCAGATCGTCCTTCAGTAGAGGGTGATTAAAGAAATGTCTAACACATTATTGGCAAACTATAAAATCAAATAAGAGAAAACGGGGTCATACTTATACCCTTGAGCTTCCTGTTCATGATATTTAAGTACTCCGAACAAAAAATATTGAATACGATGACTAGACGATTAATAAAATTGAGAAAGATGAACTCGCAAGAAAAATGATACATAACAATACTAGTACTGAAAGTGAAGAACTCGTACAACCCTAATTAACTAGCTTGCAATATAAACAGGCAACCGCATTACACAGAGAAATCGAAAGTACTTACGTAACTAGCTAGAAGTCTAGAACTAGTTTTAGAACGATATTGGAGGCTTGGAGCTACGAAAAGAAAGATGATCGAGCTAGTAGAGGTGGCGGGGGTTGAGCAGATCCCTAGTGATGAACAAAGCCAAGATAGAGACGGTGACCACGATCCAGAAGTCGTTTGCCGGTAAAACGTAGAACAAGCGCAAGAGGTTGGTCAAGGTAAGAGACACCAGCGCCACCTTCATGTACACCCGGACCTCCGCGTGAGGGAAATCCTCCCGGAAGAAGCAGATCCGGTAGACACTGAATACCACAGCAAATGCCACTGCCTTGAGGAACTCGAAAACGAAGAGACGGGTGCTGCATGTTGCCTTCCGAGAAAAGTAGACGGCTTGAGGAGTGTTGGCTACGGTGATAAAGGAGCTGAAGTAGATGAAGTAGCAGAACAGCTTTGCCAATCTCCTGAAAAACGCCATTTTCTTTTGATCTGGAATATCTGGATGGAGTTTGAATGTTTGATCTCTCAGCTCAGCTGGTATGATGTACGTACTTCTTATAGTGGGAGAGCATCTTGTGAATTTAGGTGAGGGTTAAAGAAACATTAATAACAATCACTGGTGAGGGAATTCAATTGGAGTAAAACAACACGCACAGCTAGCTTCAGAGAGGTGACTAAACTCTGAGAGGGAAAGAGAAGTAGTACTTTTTATCTTGCAGTTTTACATTGCATGAAAATGGAAACATGATGTTTTGAATTTAATTTCCTATATATTTTTTCAGTGACAATGAAGTTTCTATGTCTATGCTTGCTTTTAAGAACTTACTTCAAGGTCCTCCCTGTTTGATTTCTAGCTAGCTGGATCCGACTACACAGTCTTCATAATCAGGACATCTGATTCAGAAATTTGATTATCACGGTCCAGTGATTTGATTCTCTTTCTGGTATTCATGGTATGCCAGAAACTCACTTTCTCTTTCGCAGAGAGATTTCAGCCAAACTGCTTCATTTATCTCTTTCTCCTTGGGACCAATGTAATGAGCCATTGTTTGTGAATTCAAAGATCTCTCAAAGTTGATAAACAACAGAGGATTTTTTATTTCCTCTGCAGTCTGCACCAGTACGAGAGCTGAGTTTGGCAGTCTGCAGCGGACCAGAAGCCTACGATTTTCACCAACTTTGACTACTAATTTTCACTTTGGTTAAATTTGAAGTCCATCCAGCTTTTGTCTTCAACCTAGAAGTCCTACTGTCCTAGCTAGCAAGCTTGGACCCTTTCTCGGTTTCTCCATGCAACGATTGTGATGCCTGTCAAGACTAGGGATTTCTGGGTTTAACATTACGCTATTGAGGTATATATGACCATTATCAATCTAAGTAAAATGATATTCAAGTAATATATCAATACACAAAATCACCTGTGGTACGGTTGTAGACTTGTAGTGCAACATATCTATATATATGGTTAATTTGTCCCTCTATCGAACCCAATTATATATATACACAGAACTAACGTACGTGGGGATTGACTAAGATCAACAATCCTTCAGGTATTCTCACACTGAAATTAGAAGGAAAAGAAAGACAGAGCTACAAACTTCTTCGTGGGGATGTTGATTGGGTTGTCCAGATCAGAACTGTCATCTATGTTTGTAGAATTGCGCGACTAAAATCATGGACAACGGTAGATGACCAACACCGAAGGTATTATTTCAACGTGCTCAATATAGATTTGCCATATATATATGTGTGTTGAACCTGTTATGCTTACAATTCTAAGATTGAAGCATATATGACTGGGTATTTGTTACGTTTTATATGAGTTGAAACTTGAAATCAATCAGAGTGGAACGTATTATACGTACACATCATCCATTATTCTTCATGTTTAATGAGATGTAGTTTGCAGTTTAGGGACTTTTACAGTTTACAATGTTTGTGGAATTAATGATCATTTTCGAAATATATGTGGAATTAGTAGTTTAGTACTACGCTAAATATCTGAAAATTGGAAAATGACCCAGTGGCATGCTTCATGTATCTCTTCTGACTTCTGTTATGAGTTCGTATAATATAATTTTACACATTTTTCTTTTACGCTGAAAGTTCTGGCAACACAAGTATTAGTGATCGATACCTCTTCTTCCTCAAAGTTGAACCGAATACGTATGATAAAGTCTATATATGAACCTAATCGAAAAAAAGTCTATACCTATCTGTATATATTAAGCGATCGAAGCGGGGGGATTACTGTTCACGGAACAGTACCCAACCCTTATGAGTCATGCCCCTCTATTTGCATCGTTATTTCAGTTCTGTCCTTCTGTGTTGTCGTTCTCTACCGCTGCCACCTGTTTCGGTTTAATCCTTCTGTTTTGTTTTTCACTGAGAGACACAGAGAAAGAAGAGGAAGAAGAGTAAGACAATAGACATCAGTGCCACCCTCTTTCAATTCATAATTCCAATTGTTGTATTGTCAGCTTAATAAATTTGGATTATACAAATATGTACTGTTGCATCAATGGAAATCAGTATCAATGAAGTATGTAGAGTATACTGTTGCATCAATATTATCTGACCATTTCAATTAATTTGTTTCAGAGGTTTGAACTTTTTTGAATAATTGCTGAACTAGAGAAATACTACCTAATTGGGATTTAGCTGACTCTTGCAAACAACATGCTCATGTATGTGTCTGAGTGAAGTTGTACCTACATTCTGAGTAGCCATCAATTTGTCTTATGTGAAAGATCACTAAAGGTGGCGGAAATACAGTATGAGGCTGAAATTTTACTTCTCTTCGTTGTCGGGCGAGCTCGGCTGATTTGAAAGGTGCACACGGAGCGAAGAGTGCAAAGGAAGAAGGGAAAGAAGTTGAAATCGGAGGATCCAGTCGAGTAATTAGACGTTTCTGAGAGATTAAGCTCTAGGTAAGATTGAATCTTGAGTGCGATTTGAGTTTTAAATTTCAGTGCATGCAATTCCAGGTGGTGCATATGAGTGTGTGTATGTGGATGTATCTGCGGGTGGTTTGGAATTTAGGTTGGGTTTGTAGGTTATTGTGTGTGTTGTGTTCCATTTCTGTGGATGTTACATAGCTAATCTGTTTAGTTGGTTTTCATGTGTATAGCTAATCTGTTTGTGTTTTGTGTGATTGGGTGTAACTATTACTGCTACATACAATTACTTGCCAAACCTTACTTTAGTTATGTGATTTCTAATGGCATACTTATTGAGGAGGGAACCGATTTTCATTTGCTGATGAGATTTGTGTGTTATGCACTATATGTTGTTTGTGTTGAAATCAGTGAATGAAATTGGTTTTTCGAGTTTTTTTTTGTCAATGTTTTGGTTAATATCGATGTTTGCATCCAATCTACATGTCTTTTCCTTCTAACTACTCTTTTGTTGAAGACCAATAAAAGCACGTAATGAGAAAGCAATATTGAGAGGGGATTTGCTCACTTATCATCACTCGGTCATCAATACAGCTGTAGCTACTGTGATGAAATTTGCTATGATGAATCAAATTAAAACTTTGTCAACATAGTTTTGACGAATCCTCTGGACTACTCTTTACCTACTTTTATTTGTCTTAGACCTTTGTGTTTCTGGGTTTTGATTAAGGACTTGAACTCTACTACCAATAGTTGATTGTTTGATTTTTGTTTCAAACGATAAGTTTTTGAATGAAAGTCCTTTTGCACGCGCGAAGCGCAGGCATCAAGGCTAGTAATAGATTAAGGTGTGCGATCTTGACCAAACTATTGCATCTTCAACTGCTTGCATCAAACAGATTCTATATGCATCCAAGGCTCTCATAAGCGACAACCATATCTATTATCTATCGCTCATGAGCTGATCAGTTCTATTCAGCAGTTTGAAAGCTGACTGAATATAGGAATATTTCCAAACCAAACTTAAAAATTATTGGGTCAGGTACAGTGGCCGGACGCAGAGAGATATGTAAGTGGGGGCAAAAATATTGAGGAAGTAAGGAACCTCTAGAGACAGCTCATTGTCTATTTCTTCTTCCTCTCAGATCTCCAATTTTTAATCACAGATCTTGGTAAGCCACATATTTTGAATCATTCCGGTAACAACAAGACACAATTTTGGGACCTAAACTTTGTTTAATTAATGTGAGGTGGGAGATTCTTACACTTATATTTATGTGTCAATATTTTGACTCATGACTGGGGCAGATTTGACTAAATGCTGGGCATACATATGAAGCTGCTGGCCAAAAAAAAAGTTCACTCACTCGCCCCCTCTGCGTCCGCCATTGGTCAGGTACGCAATACTATTTCGATATATAATACTTATTCGCATGTAATGTTTAGGATTAGTGTCCAAAATAATCACGTAACGCATGCATTTGGATTTTACCATTTCTACGTATGATGAACCGATCGAAGAAATTGTCAAAAATATAACCTTTCAACTCCGTAAAACTTTAGAGACATGACCAGAGGAAAAACGTAGCAGCTTATCTATAGTGGCTATATAATGTCCACCTTCTCCATGCATCAGTACCCACAAACCTACTAGCCAAGCCATAAGAATCGAAAGTAAAGTAGATCCATCAATTTAAGAAGCTTGTTAGCTCAATGGAGAAATCTCAATCTCACGTAGTGATCTTTCCATTTCCACTACAAGGCCACATCAAACCATTGCTATGCTTAGCAGAGCTTCTCTGCCATGCAGGCCTTCATGTCACCTTTGTCAACACCCGCCACAACCACAACCGCTTAGCCAACCTCCCTGCCCTCTCCGCCCGCTTCCCCACCCTCAATTTCGAGTCCATCTCGGACGGTCTCCCCCTTGAGCACCCGCGTACTTTGGGCAGCGAGTTGTTGATCGCATTGAAGACGTCGATTAAGCCTCATTTCAAGGAGCTACTCCAGTCACCCCTTAAGGCTAACGGTGTTGCGCTACCGGCGCCGACATGTATTATTACAGATGGACTTGTGACTTTTGCCTTTGATGTTGCAGAGGAGTTGGGGTTACCTATATTTAGTTATAATGTTCCATGTACTCGTTACATGTGGACTTGTCTTTGTCTCCCCAATCTCATAGAACAAGGCCAGCTTCCTTTCCCAGGTGACTAACGATCTTCTAGTTTATTTGAATCCGATCGAACCTATGCTTGCATACATGAACTGCATCTGATCTATATATTCGAGCCAGATGATTTTGGATACAATAGTAATTAGTTTACTCACTTGATTGAGTTTTAAACATATCGTATAATATCTTATGAACAGATGACGACATGAATGTGGAAATTACCGGCGTCCCGGGAATGGAAGGCCTTCTGCGACGTGTAGATTTACCTGGTTTTTGCAGAGTAAAACAGTCGAACCATCCTGGCCTTCAATTTGCCATCCACGAAACTCAGACACAAAAGCGAGCTTCGACTCTAATCCTCGACACCATTTACGAGCTTGACGCTCCATGTCTGTCTCATATGGCCAACATGTTCCCTAAAATCTACACTCTCGGCCCTCTCCACTCTCTCCTACATTCTCAAATCGGCGACGTCTCACGATCCTTAGCATCCCACGGCGGTCTTTGGAAGGGGGATCCGAATTGCATGACATGGCTCGACTCTCAGCCAACCAAATCGGTTCTCTATGTCAGCTTTGGAACCCTAGTGACCTTGACGGGCACCCAAATCATAGAGTTCTGGTATGGTTTGATCAACAGTGGGCATCCATTCCTGTGGGTTATACGGTCCGATATCACTTCGGGTTTAGGTGGAGACCCGATTCCTATGGAGCTTGAAATAGGGACCAAAGAGAGAGGGTACATAGTGAACTGGGTCTCACAAGAGGAAGTCTTGGCTCACAAGTCAGTGGGAGGGTTCTTGACACATAGCGGATGGAACTCGACCCTAGAGAGCATTGTAGCAGGAATTCCGATGATTTGTTGGCCTAATTTAGGGGATCATTACATCATTAGCAGAACAGTGAGTGAGAAGTGGAAGATTGGTCTTCAACTAAAAGAAAACTGTGACAGAAAGGAGATTGAAACCATGATAAGAATGTTGATGGAGTTTAAAAGGGGAGAGATCCAGAGCTCAATGGATGTAATTTCAAAAGTGGCTCGTGATAGTGTTGTGAAAGGCGGATCTTCAAACCATAATTTGGAGATGCTAATTCAAGACATTAGGAATATGCATACAAGACCACAGCAGTGAGCGGGTTAGGGTTAAGCTGGTTCCACGTTATTCAATCCTTATTGGGTAATTCTAAATTGGGTTTTATTCATTGTATTAATTTGTCCCTTGTTAATTTTGTACTTTTGGGGAAATTATTATTTGTATCCGAAACATCCACGTGTCTTATGTTTCTTTTTAATCTTATTGGTCTAAATGTTTTATCTTTATTTTTTATTTGTGTATTTAATTACTTTTATTTATTTTTTTCCACCCCCTGCTGGTTCCCACATGAATATGAGTTATATGATTGGTCATGTACATGGAATAATTACTCTTGTTTCTGATTGATGTATTTAATTACTTTTTTTTCCCACCCCTGCTAGTCTCCACATGAATATGAGTTATATGATTGGCCGGGTACACCACATGGCAGTGTCACGTGGTGTTCCAGGTACAAGGAATAATTACTCTTAATTTTGTATGGTTAGCCAAACACATGACTAGTGAATCACTGTACCATTTGTTAATTTGTAATTATTTTGTTTACTGGTTGTAATTATCATCAGAAACTGGGATCTATCGACCTTCCACTATTTCTATCCGGGGAATCATCTTTTTAAAAATTTAACTAAAGCTCACCGGTTGTCAATCTATTTGGGAGAGCCATGCATATATATCATTTAATGAAATACTCTAATTGAACGGTGTGTGTCTATATATATATATATATATATATATATATATATATATATATATTGGTGTCAATATCGGTGCTATTCGTGTGTTTCAATTTGGTGTCATTCCCCCAACAATTGTTTGCGCCTTTGGATTTCCATCCACCACTTCTCGATCTCCTGTCGTCTGTCGACCTCCATTGTCACTGAGCTAACCTACCACAATATATAGCTGGTTTTCTGATAAAGTGATGGAGCTAATCAAGCATATACCGTATTAATTGCTCCTAGCTGGTAGATTTTATTTGTTTGTCTATCATCCTACCGATGTATAAATGTCTATCATCTAGCATATATAATGTGTACTCTGAATTATTTAGGATCGATGGGGCGGTGGCAAACCTAAGACCTTGAGGTGTTGAATTAATTGTTGAAAGCATGGATGCTTAATTACCTTATAGAAAACAGTTGTTTGTAATACTCTGTAACGTACAATACATGAAGGTTTATGAAATGAGATTCCAATTTTAATTAACGGCTAACGTCTAGAGCTTTTATCGTACAAGATAAATGAGATAACTTTTTACATGGATGCACACGGGTAGCTGGTTTGGATTTTATAATAATAGTTTATTTGTAATTTGAATATTTGATCAACAGAATGAGTGAAATATAATACAGTCGATCTCTGAAAATTTAGTTGAATCTCAAGAAATTAATTTCCAACAAGTAAGAACTATGTGACGAGCAAGCTAGTAATATTCAGCATTTGCATAGCGCGCGCATATATATAGCAAATTCCAAACTCATGCAATTTCTTTTGGGTTTTTTCCTACAACAAGTGAACAAACCACCCGACCCTGACCAGCCTAAGAGCGCATCAGCAAGGCATTTGGCTAATGAAAAAAAGATCGATATATACACTTGACTTACATTCATCTTGATCTTAGGTGATTAATTCAGTGAAAAAGGGATAACTAAGAAATTAAAATTGATGGAGATCGAGTGCATGTTGATACCTCATGCATTTTCCTTGGGGTAAATTTCTTATTCACCGAACCACCCGATCGACTGTACCAGTTGTACTCTGAAAGATGATCAGTCTGCATTCTGCAGTGTACTAGACCATTTGGATTTTGCTTCATGTCCGCGCATGTTTGAAACTTTGAATGTTATCTACTTTTCGATTTTGTTTCAACTTTGAATTCCCTCTATCTCCTTCTACTGCAAAACATATCTTGTTCCAAATCTTCAACTGTAATATTAGATCATTAAGCTAGGATATCTGTGCCGGCGCTTCCACCATCGATTAGGGTTTAGGCAGCTGCTGGCTACTTAGCACAGAAGGCACGTATATATTTTGTGCGAAGCACGCATGTAAGACATAGCTAACCGAGGATGTCTTATGAAGGCCAATGGAGAAAAGGAAAAAAGGGAGAAATTATTCCGATTTGAAAGTGTTCACTGTTAGAACCAATCCAATATCCGTTCAAAACAGTATATATATATATATATATATATAA
>NC_020496.1:8360307-8381439 GCF_000184155.1 Fragaria vesca subsp. vesca
TAGAGGATACAACTATTTGGTTCAAATTCTTGTGCAAGAACTTGACCCTGGCGAATTTACTTTATGCTTAAAAAAAATAGTTTTTGGGGAGGAAGAAGAAGAATGAGTCGATGATAAAAACGTACAACGACAGAAGTCGTCCTTATATAAAAGTCAATTCGAACAGGTATAACTGTTCGGACAGACACAACTGCTCAGACAGTTGTAACTGTTCGGATAATTATGTCTTTTGATATTTATCCGAATTAATAATTAAATTAAATAATATTAATTTCTAAAAATTAAATTCGGATTTAATCAACATATTAAATATATATATATTATTTATTTCTATTAAAAAACCTAATAGAAAGCCCACCAAACTCATATTAGGCCTATCATCCATTTAATAAGTCACATGGGTGTTTCCATATAAAAACTCACACATTTAATTCTTTGTCTACAAAAGCTGGACTACACACTTTGTACCGTACCTCATACGGATCCGTTAACGGAAGGGCAGTTACGTAATTTCTGGTCGTTCACGGTAACTGCATGATTTCACTGCTGTACTGAGGGATAGAAAAGAGATTTCGCCCGAGATCGATCCCCCACGCGTCTCAACCCTTCGTCAACTATTTCGATACATTCGATAAGGCAGAGATATTGAATCTCGAACTTATTCGAAGAGAGTCCGGATCTGGAATCGGACACCCAGAGAGAATGATTAGCGACGAAGCTCATTGCGGCGAGGTCAGAGTCGAATCTAATCTGGTAGCCATCGCCAAAAACCCAATACAATCCGCCTCAGGTTCCTTCTCTTTCTAAATTGGTATTGCGAACCTTGCTTTTCTTTGCTTTGTTTGTCATTTTGCATCTTAGATTGCATATATGCCCCACTAATTCTACATTTGGAACCCTGGTCCTCGATAAACATATCATCTTGGATTGCTACTTTTGTTTATCTATTGTTCTTTTGATTTGATTTTAATGCCATTTGATCTTGGATGCTGCAACTGGATGGTAAGTTGCTAACTTATTGATTGAACTTAATGAAATTCTCATTATATATTAATCTTCAATGTTTAGGGTTCATATTTTATTCTTGCAGAGTTGTAGATTAATTGAACTGATTATGCTGGGTTCTTATGATAATGTTTATTGTTTTGCTCAACAGGCAGTAGGTAGACTGAACTGATGAGGAATGTTTCAGCTGAATAGGAAGATTGCATTGTTGATGATGTTGGAATCTGCTGCAGATATCATGCTATATGCACCTTGTGGGATCTTATTGATAATGCTTCAATCTATTCCATATTGTACAACATTAAGCAATGACTCTGTAGGTCAAGTGAAAGGTATATATATACTCACTTGGAAATCAAAAATGGTTACACTTACATGGATCTGTTATTAGACTATGCTCCTTCACATTGGGTGCATATGCATGTCCCAATTATCTGAATGTGAGGACCCCATTAATCCTTCGGTTAACTTGCTTCCCTAAGGAAATAGGTTAGGTAGTGAAAAAGGGTATAGATTATAGGTACCAGCAGTGCTCCAAGAGTGTTTCAGCACCTGCAAATGAATAATGAACCAAATTGACTAGTGATATTTCTAGAAACCTGATATTTAAACAAGTTTGTATGT
Source organism: Fragaria vesca subsp. vesca (assembly GCF_000184155.1). Classification (NCBI taxonomy): domain Eukaryota; kingdom Viridiplantae; phylum Streptophyta; class Magnoliopsida; order Rosales; family Rosaceae; genus Fragaria; species Fragaria vesca. The sequence continues at coordinate 8,361,937 of NC_020496.1, forward strand.
CAGATCCCTTCAAATTACGTGATATTTAAACAAGTTTGTATGTCAAATTACCTGATATTATGGAAAAGAACAAATTCAGGTTCCTGGAGTAAGGGTAGTACAAAGATCGCGGAGGCTTTTTTTCTTTAATTTTTGGAATAGGAAGATCATTTCTCTTTCATAACGTTCTTGTTGTCTTGTTAGATTCACTAAAGTTTGATAGGGGTCTCTTGTGTTTGGTGTGCTGTACGTGAGAAACATAATACAATTTGTATTTGGAAGGAAGGTGTTTGGGGATTTTGGTGCAGGGTAAATTTTGTAGAATTTCCAGAGTCACTGCCATATGTGCATTTACAGCTGGGGCTATGCTTCTCTTTAATATGGTATCTTACATTTGCCGTGGTTGCTTACGAATGAAAGATGGGATGAATCAAACTATTCTTTTCTTAGTTTATGGTAAAATTCTAGTCTCTGTCGTTTGTTTCTTCATTAAAATGTTGACATTGAAAATCAGATCCAGTTCATCTCACTTCATTGTATTGTTTTCATTCAGGGCTATATGATTATCTTTGGATTAAACGCTCTTTAATGACAAACATTACAGAGTGATGGCTCTGTAACTGGAACTTGGAACTTCACCAATGCCAAATATATCATTGCTACACTGTCAAAAACAAGTATTTTACAGCTGGATGAGACCTTGGCATGAACATATATTTCACTGTTAGTCTTGTTTAAAACTTTTCTGATCGTTTTGATTCTTGTCATGGATTTTTTTGAGCTACATGAATGTTACTCAGGGAATGAGCTAAATGAATGATGCTTATTAAAAAGATATTGGATCCAGCGTATTGTAAATACATGTAGCAGCCTTCAAAACATCCCAAGGACCTCAGCTGCCACTTCAGCAAGGGCATGGAATTTGGAACCAGGTGGGTGTTTATAACAGTGGTCATCATCTGCCATGAACGCAGTCGTGCTTATTTCTGATAACTTTTCTTAACAATTGGTCACCATCTGTGTCTGATATCTGTGGTTCAATTTCCAAAGCTGAATTATACTGATATGAATCTTACAACATGTATTCGGATCAGCTTGGTACATCAGTAGTATGACACCAAAACATATTGCGAACAGACATTGATGAATGGAAACTACAGCTTACTCTACATTACTAACTGGTGTTCCCAATCCAGATTTCTACAGGTGGTTGATTACATCATGATCCTTACTCAACATCTCATTTAAAGGATTAATGTATAATTCTTTTGTATTCTCATTGCGTTCTTTAACTCTGGGTTTTGTAACCAATTTTTTTATAAATCTATAATAGACATGAATCTCCAGCTTTAGCATCTCATATAAATTACGTACAATTTCCAGCTTTTCACAATCAAAGCAATTCATACTATTTTGACAGAGATCATCAATCATGGCTTCCTTGATAGTTAAAGTGCTGACCCTTAATTCTGTGGTGCCTTGGACGAGGTTAGCATGTAACAAATGCATACATCACTAGTTTAGCAGACGAAGCATTACAACGTCGAGGACTTGGATTTATAGTTTTATACACCTAGTCATCGAGGCTTGATGTATAAATCTTTTTAATCTCCTAATACTTAAATTAAAACAGCATTTCAATGTCAAAATCTTTGGATAGCCGTAAGTTTATTACAAGAAGAATGACCAATTCAAATGGGATACACTACTGTGAAAATTACTGGTATTCAACTTTATTCGGCATGACAATGCAGCAACCCAAAACCACAATTACGTATCCTTCTGAATAGTAAATAAAACCATAATATGCACAGAATCTCTCATATCAGTTTTATAGTAACATGCCAAATATCAGGCTCTTAGTGAAATACCACCAGAGTTTTACAAAAGGATGGTTAAATGATTTGCATTATGTCAAGACACAACTACATAAGCAAAAAGTTATCAATAATTCATCAAAGTACTGTGCTAGGTCATCTAAAACTCCCCAGTCCCCAAAGGCTTCTGTGCTATGTCCTCACCAAGCCTTCAAAAACAAAAACCACCCTGATTGTGGCTGTAACCTTAGACAGCAACATACCTTCCAATCAAAGATGAATTCAAGAAACATAAAGAATCCCAAAAGCTGACAAGAAATTTAATTCACCCTATTCTCGTCCACCACTACGTACACCTTTATATTCTTCAACAATCCGTATACTTCTTTCTATCAAAATGAATGACAGCGAAAACCGCAAGCCAAGGAACTTAATTTGGCTTTCTTTCCTTTGCCAGAACCAAGATACCGTGAGCATAGAGCAGGACCTTCCAATTCTCCTTGAAGAACTGTCTCCCACAAATGTAAAGTAGCTTCACATCTAGTTTTTGGTTTCATGCATTTCCTGCTGTAGTTCATCAGCAGAGGTATTAAAATGGTGAAGCTAGTCTATTCAATCACTATTTATGACAGAGTATCACAAGTCCATGAGATTTTTGGTGCCTAAGAAGACGATGAAGACTTGAAAACACAAATTAGTGCTTGTATATGACCAAAAAATGCCAAGAATAACATTATTTTGTTGCTTCTTGTGTCATAGAAACACCTTGCTCTTCAGTCCTCAGTATTTTGTGTCTGGAAAACATTCATTTATGTCAAGAATAACAAGATCTATGGGGCTATTCTACTCATGAAACATGCATAATCTCTGACTTTCATATAAAGGATGGATGATGCAAGTAATCAAAAAAATCACAAAATTATCAGTCACACAAATGAGAAGGATATTGCTTCGGCCTGGATCGGTTAATTTTTATCGCATAGCAAATTTATGTAAATTCCAATAGCATATTGTAGACCATAATCATATATGCAAAAGAATCGCAAGCAGAAAGTCTAAAACTTGAAATCAAGCAGCTAATATCATGTGTATAAATTCCTCATCTGATACTCCTCCAAGTACACACCACATGTTACACAGCTCTTCAAATTCCAATTTCTCTAATCCCTATATGGCTACCGTCGCTAAAGAATTTACAGTTTACCTAAACCACATATGCCTATGCTAAACTAAATGACACCATATGCACAACTCTGTTAGCAGAGTCGACCATCTATATCATTGTAAAAGGTAGAAGAAAAAAGATTGACAAACACAAACCCAACTATCAGTGTCTTCCATATTTTTTTTTATAAGCTACAGCTTACAAGCTGAATAAAATGATCTAAATTTCAAGACCAAATGACTAGATAGTTTACATATGTTTGATCTAGCTGTGGCAACTACAAATTCATTGAATCAAATTTGGATACAGCACCACAAAGAATACAACGATAGAAAGAACTTATAAGAGTTAAGACATATGGTAGCTATTAGATAAAGATCATACAGAACAAAGCCAGAGAAAAGTACTATAATGGCTTGCCATTGAACCTATCACTCTTGTGGGAAGAAGAAATCAAATCCTTTTTCATTATTGTAAACAAGAAAACAAAAGAGAAACAGAGGAAGGCATTTGATGTGCAAGACCTTAGATTGATATCAGATAGAGATAAAGAACAGTGTAAAACAGAGATTGCTCTGGATTAATGCTAATGACTTAATCAGAACAGTGTAAACAACAATTCAGTTCCAAGGGGAAGGGACAGTTGCGGCATCAAGGCAGATAATAAAATGACACCAAGCACAAATGAATTTTATGTGTAATAAATTCAACTGAAGTGTTGAAAACCCAAATGACAGCAAAGCATCACAATAATTTTCGATTGATACTGGAACAAGACAATTGCATTAGTTTTGCTCTAATTGAAGATGTGCAAAATTCTAGTTACTATGATCATGGGTGAAAATGATAATCATGCGTACAAGCTATGGTCCAACGCCTAAACAATACAGAGCCCTCACCAGCTAAATCTTTTCTGACTGTTGCCCATGAATAAAACTAGAACCATTGAAATGTAGCTACCAATGGAAATGGATCAACTGAGATCTCGTTATCTCAGCAAACTTCATGGGATTAACATCTGGATAGGCAGTTTGTTATTTCACCCGTCTTAGTGGACTTACATCTACGAGTCTAGATCAAGGAGTTTACATCACAACTATTACCATATACTCTCGGGTTCAATTCTCTCTAAACTAAAAATGGAACCTATACGATTAATGTGAACTATCAAATAATGTACTAAGCTACGTATACATGTTATGGTATAGAGTCCAGACTATTTAATATGTCTACACTCTAGAGCAAGATTACAATGTACCTTTTTCACTGTCGTAGACACCTGAGTCGCTGCCATGTTTGGCTTTGTGAATGTTTCTAACTTCAATCGGAAACAGCAGAGAAAATGACTTCCCCTGAACCACATTCAACAAAAGAACAGACTCATCAGTGTTGGTGTGATCGACTCTAGTCTTATTCTGTACAAAAATGTATATCAAATAAATACATTTGTATCATATACCGGAATATTACATCTCCAAATCAATCTTTGCTTCGAGTTTCAACCCAGAAAACACCATGAAGATGCTCAGAAATACACGAGAAATGTCTTGATCCTAACAAGAAATTGCCTTGCAAGTAAATAATAGTATTCAAAGTTTCTACCCAAGAACAATCCTATCAACTTTAGAGAAGCAAAATCCAACTTTGATTCCTGAAACCATCTTTGTCTAATGACTACCACCTAAGCTCATCCAGTCAACACTTCTCCTCACCCCCCACACACTGACCACCTACACTTATCCTAAGCCCAGTATATCTTTTGTAGCAAGGGGGAACTGTTATGAATGTGAATTCATGCGATGAACTGATAAAGAATGAAACCAGATTGTCAATAAACTAGTTGATAGTAAACCAGATCATAGTAAAATCACACCAAAAAGTCCACATTTCAGCTGAAACCAAATTAAGCAAAAAGGCCAAGAAAAGATCACTACTTTACCTAAAATTAGCAGAAGAGAATACTATCCAATCCTCAGTTGCTGGGTTTATATAACCAAACAAAGAAAACAATAGGGTTGATATAAATGTAGGCAAAGCACTACTTCTTTACCTTCAGCCCAGTTTGCACTTTTTGTTTCAGCTAGTTGGTCCACAGCCACATTACTAGGAGCACAAAGCAAAGCCTGGAGAAAAGGGAAAATTTAGTGCGCAAGAGAGAGAGACAGAGAGGGAGGGAGAGGGGGTCTAGATCACAACTGATATCAAATACTCTCGGGTTCGATTCTCGCTAAACTAAAAATTCACATATGATAAACTAAGCCACACACATACACAGAACGCTATTAAATCGAAACAAGCTCAGCAAACATGTGTTCCTGACTCATGAATTCGAAGACGGCTGTTGATCAAATCTCAAAAACAGGGGACACAATGCTGTAAGTCATATATTACTTACCTCCGGATCTGGTTGCATGCAGTTTCCAGCTTCAACCCATTCATCGATTTCAAGCTCGTGAGCAAAAACGCCTCTTTCGTATCCGAAAATGTGCACCGCACTCTACTCCACCTTCAACCCATTCTTCAGTAAATCGATTTCAAATGTTTTGAACATCGCCGCTAATTCTCCCTCTCGATGGCGGAGACGTGGCAAATCTCCCACTAGTGTCATATTTACCCCCCACTCCCTCTTCTTCTCACCTCACCGGCGATTCCATAAAAGCCCTTCGCTTTTAACTAGACGGCGTCGATGACGACGGGAATGAGCGTCATCTGAGAAATCCCATCGATGTCCCTCAAGTTTCGTCTCCACCGATGAAAAGCCGCCACGTGGTCGGGTCCCTTCATGACGTACTGTACTACGGCGTAGTCCAGCGCTTTCCTTCTTTGTCAATGTGGGATTAATCCCAGACAGTGTTCCAACATTCACTTGGTCCAACCTCATGCATTTTGTACCAACCTGTTATGAGAGCAGATCCAAACTTCTCTGTCCGCATCTTTGACTGTAAAGAGCTAGCTAGCTCGCTCTTAATTGCCTCTTTATATTCCCCCTTCTCTTTCTTTTCAGACTCATTCCATCGATCACCAATGTACGCTAATCGATCAATTAGTCACATACTCATGAGTCCTAACTAGCTAGCTCCATCGATCTAAACCTCTCCAGAGATTACTCTCTTTTTCTTCAGCTTGATTGGAACCCAATTATCATAAACCATTAAGCTAGGCTATCAAGTTAATAGATTTTGATGTGTTTTCTTCTCTACCCTATGTCTTTCTTTTTCCAACTACCCCTCTTCCTCCGGAGTCCAGAACTAGGATCTGGTCCTTCTATGAAATACTTGATACATACCTGCTTCCTCCTCTCCTATCTTGAATTGCTCCTCAGCTCCTACCTTGCAATGAAACTTTGACCATTCTGGCCGCGACCAGTGACCGAACCAGGATTTATAATCTGAGAGGTCCGATATATAAACTACTAGTTCGAGAATAAATTTGTGATTTTTATGTTAACACAACATATTATTATTATTTTTAAAAAGCTAAACAACTATTTACATATATGTGAAGAAAAAAGTTAGTATATAATAGACAAATTATTCGTCCATACATAGAGCTATTAACCACAGGTACAACATACTTTCAAAAATATTCCACCAAAGTTTATTATTTATTAAGTTTGTTGTTGTTGTTTACGTACTCATGTGGCTAAATCAAGATTTCCTTCATAGTAATTATGTCGTTAAAAATAGGTTTCCTTCGTAGTAAGTAGACAGCGAAATGTTTTGGGGGGGGTTCACTTCATTAAACTTATCACTTTCTTTGTTGATTTCGAGCTGTTAGCTATCTAATATTGGCTATGGTGGAATCATAAGGGGGTCTGAACCCCTTCAGGCCTTCAAATGGTTCCGCCCCTAGCCGCGACGTAGTAGGTGGTCTTTCTTGTTCTTGTTCGAAAATCATTGTTACATGTAAAATATATAGCTGGCTCTCGGTTCTCATATCAAACGACTTCATATTTCATTTCTGGTTTGATTGCCCAACTTTGTTTAAGTCATAGTCCATTGATGAATAGCCCTTTGTAGTTTGTAATTTGGTGTTGTAAATTTGCAATGGCTAGTAACAAATCGTATAAAGGTGCTTGATGTTATGATCGCAATTCGGCCGGATTCTATTTCAAATTTTGAGTATTTTTGTTTATTAGATTGTGATTCATCCATATACTTGAATTTATCCATTGAATTTAAGATATAACGACAGAACAAGTTGGCTGAATTTGGTCATTTATATATACACTCCAGCCTTGGCCTGTTATAATAGCTTCTTCCCCTCAAGTGAGACGAATAGCTAGCTAGCTGCTCAAAAATGATCGATACTGTCCTACTTAAAAAGGCAGCAAATATAAAAGAAAAAGAAAATCATTAAGTTTACGTTCTTGAATTACTTCTATAAACATTACTAATTGTTGCATGTCCGTACACGCAAAAGAAGAACCAGCAATTTTTTGTTTTCTTTTATTTTTTTGGTTGAATATTTTTGTTTAAGAAGAGAAATATACTTTGTAAGATCCAAATTAATACATGAAAATTGGACAAATTGTGTAGCCGCTAGCTAATCCCTCGTAATCACCTCCAATTCTCCAAACGTAACGTCGCTTCCTTTCACCTCTTGTTCGTTTCTGTTGAGCCGTGCGATATAACTGTCTACAAGAAAGCCTATCTACGCCCAAACTAAGCTCAACTTTCAAAAGCTCCGCAGAAATCAATCACCATGGATATGAACATGACGATGAACAATATGACGATGGATATGACTATGCAGATGAATTTCTACTGGGGCAGAAACGTCACTATCCTCTTCTCTAAGTGGCCTGGAAACGACCAACACAACCCAGGCATGTACATATTGGCTCTCTTCTTTGTGTTTGCCATGGCCTTTGCAATGGAAGCTTTGTCCGTCTGGCCGACTATCAAGCCCGGCGGAAGTGCGGTTGCGATAGGGCTGACTCAGGCTTCTCTTTACGCGATTCGCGTCAGCTTGGGTTACTTTGTGATGCTCGCAGTTATGTCCTACAACATTGGAATTTTCATAGCAGCCGTGGCTGGACACACGGTTGGATTGTTTGTAGCCAAGACTAGTGCTCTTGCCATGACCAAGCCTTCAGAGTTCGAACCTTCAACGAGCATTTGAACATAGCTATTTGATGAGTAGTTATAGTTTGTGAATAAATTAATTACATGTTTTAAAGAAATAATTTCACAATTTAAATCCTTCGTTTTATTATGCTTCAAGTAGAGCTGCTACCCTATAGGTAATATCATGGAATTATTATAGAAAATTACATTGTTTCGTTCCTTTATGTTTAATTTTATTTTCATTTCAAGTTTCCCATGTCAACTTTCTATGTTTTGCCTGTATTTGGGTGGTCTTGTATGGATGAGTTCACTCGAGCAGAACTACAATATTCACATGAGCATATATTCATGTGAGTTTTAGCTTTGTCAACAAGTTTGATTAGCGTTTCGTGTAGATAAATGAGATTACATGTGATACCTTAGTTTCCATGAACGAAACTAGACCTTAGTTCCCAACATTGTGTCCATCAATTACAAAGGATAATGGAAGGTCTCAAAATGACAGTGAAATAGGCCAATATTAGTACAACTTAACGGACCCATGCCAACGTACAATTAGATTAGAACTTAAACTACAATCCTTCTAAGCAGCAAAGTTGCCGAGGGTGAAAAGACTTCGACTCTGTGAGCTAGCTAGCCTTCGTCGTTGTTGCCACAAGGCGCCATTTGGACCTCCGCTTGACACACAGAGACGTACCCAGCCAGATTATTCTCCCATTGCATGCATGAACACTACCAGATCGATAAAATTCGATTAGAAGAGACCACCGGCCAATTCAGCTCCACATATAAACCCCTTCCTTGATATGTTATTATTGTTATAGATCAATGATGCGTGTTTTAAATTGGCCGATACGTGTCTGAAAAAATTCATTACATCTTATTTGTGAGCGTTCATCACTCACTTGTCCAGTTGTGTTGAATACAGTGCGTTTGTTTTCGTTGAACCTAGCTAGACATGGTATAAGTTCCAAACTGAACTTGTTTATTTGTATACCCTAAGTTCAAACTAAACTTGTAAGTAATTACTATTTTAAGTAAGGGTTAAAGCTGTGAGTCGATCGCAACAGTACGTCACAACACTAGAACATGTTTTGATATTTTCGACATTTTTCTTTCTTCTTCTCTTTTTATCTTTTGTGACAAATTATATACAAGTCATTGTGATCGATCTGTCATTATATATTCCTCACATTTCACATGCAATAAAGGTCAACTCGGACATGGTAATCATCTCATGAAATGCAATCTTCTAACTGTTGGAAAGCATTTGTATGGGTTAGAGGATACCGATTTCCAAATTAATTAGGTCATCTTTTGCAATATATATAGTAATAGTGACCTAGAAATAATTAACCATACAACTTATGAATTTCATGATTAGAAGAACTTGATCAATGATGTTGGAGAAAACGTACTAGAATGAAGGGGGGTATCTGCATCCCTCAAACTCTCAAAGGACATAATGCACTTATATGCACGCAGACTTACAAATCTATAATATGCACATAATTTGAAGTGTTTTTAAGAATGATGCACTTTGAAGTGTTTCTTATCACTCAAATAGCCAAATGCACACGTTGTTTTTAGCTCTTGAACCTCAAATACCATCGAGAATTGGCATCCACGTACAAATCGTTCAACTTATATTAAATTCCATAATGCATTTCAATGAATATATAACCCTGGCCATTCCTTTCATTCAACTTTCACAACACCGATAACCTCCTTTATATTATTTTCTTTCTCCCACACAATAAAGGTACGAAGAAACAAACAAAAACCATGTGAAATAAAAGAACAGAAGAATTTGAGCTAGCTATATCAGAAGGCCACTCATCTCTTAACCCCCGTCATCAACTACAATGTCGTTGCTTTCCAGCTCCTCCCTTTACATTATATACACACATTTCTATCAAAAACCAAACTCTACCTTGTTCACTTTGTCCAAAGCCACCTGATCATCCTAGTTAACTCTCTTTCCTCTCTTAAGGCGGTATGTCGATGCCACCGATGGCGCCCATGCCGCCCATGCCGCCGATGGCTCCCATGCCACCGATGCCGCCGATGGCACCGATGGCACCGATGCAGATGACTCCACCTTCGGGCGACCTGAGCAACACATCCATGATCATGAACAACAACCTCCACTGGGGCATCGACGCCACTATACTCTTCTCCGGCTGGCCAGGCCACCACCACCCCGGCATGTACGTCTTATCTCTCGTCTTCCTCTTCCTCCTCGCCATCGCCATCGAGGTTCTTTCAGTGGGGCCTACTCTGAAGCCAGCCGCCACTCCTCTAGTCTCCGGCGTCACTCAGACGGGTATATATGCCCTGCGCACGGTTTTGGCATACTTGGTCATGTTATCTGTCATGTCCTTCAATATTGGAATCCTCATAGCCGTGGTGGCTGGCCACGCCCTAGGTTTCTTTGTCGTCAAGGTTCGTGCGCTTAACCACATCGCCGGCCAAGGCCAAGTCGACTCGAACGATCCGCTCAAAGTATGATCGACAATGAATCAGTGTGTCTTCTTCTTAATAACGGCGTTGTGGTTTGTTTGTTATCTTTTGTATCATATTGCTCTTGACTCGCCTGGTTTTAATTGGTTTGTTTAAGCTTTGTTCTGTGCGACCTTTCTTTCGTCGTTGTTTCTATAGCCTTTTCTATTAAATTGTGCGTGCTTGTTGTGCTGTAGCAGTGTTGTATTTTAAGCTAGCTAGTTTCTTGAGGCTAGCTTGTATTGTATAATTGATTCTCAAAAAGAGGTTATATTGTATAATTAATTGCATAGTTTTAAACTTTTATTGAACGTCTTGCACTCTTGCGTAGTGCTCAATAAAGCTATTGTTGGATTCTTCTACTCGGATCTCTTACTTGAGTTACTTCAACGAGAACTCATTTTATGTTGAAGTCTAGAATGACCACTTTTCATTTTCTTTTTCACGTAATAAAATCCGTACGTAATTATGAGCTGTGATCGAAATCGATTTATCTCAATTTGAAAAATACACGTATCCATAGTTCGTTATAGTATACACGTATCATATAGTTCGTTATCTATATGATTACCAGTATAGTATGATTAGTATCAAAACCAAACATTGTTCTCATCGCTACTCTATAAACCAAAATCTGGACTCCTCCGTTTTCTGTAAATTAGTGTTTAGAATCACCAATACGTAGTTAGCCCAGCTAAGTGCCTAAATTGAAGAAGCACCTTATATATATAGTTGGCTGGAGTTACAATCTAAATTGTAACAACACGCATCACCATATTGAGGGAGGTAAAGGACGAATGGGGAAGTGCTATACGATTATGAATGCAGAAGATATGGCTGGTGTTTGCACCCGAAACTAGCTAGACTACTCTGACATCACTCTGTAAATTCAGCTTAACAGTGACTAGTTCGTAGGTTAATGTAAACTTTTATGATCAGGATTCATATAGAAAAGGGAGTAAGAAAACGAAAGGGGGCTCATAAGGACCCTTACAAATCAACCCCGTTTTGACCTCGTTAACAATAGAGCTGCGTAATACAGTCACTTCTGATTTTCCGAAATTGTATATCCATTGTCCGTGGAGTATAGAACCTAGGAAGTGTGATTTTACTTGGTAGTTGGATCTCTGTTGTAGTCTACAATATCTCTGTTAGTCTTCCACCGTAATCAAAGGAACCCGTCTAATTAATCCACTGGTTCAGCAAATAGGCCAGAACAAAGACGAATGTGAAATTGAAAAGCATGGTGGTCCATCCTATCCGTCCAAGGACTGTGAGCAATCTGGCCCAGAATGAGGTTTGCGGGGCTGATGTTTGAGCGGCATTCCCCGCAACTTCACGAGAGGTGTCCGAAGTATCTCCATCCAAATCCTCCTCCTGAGCACCATTCTTCTCGTTTACATCTGCAGCCTTATCTCCATTTTCTTCGGTTCCAACCTCTGAAATTTCCCCTGGCTTCTTGTCAAATAGTCCCTTGAATTGTTTCCGTTGCTTCTTCTCAACCTCCTGATATGCCAAGAAAAGACACAGATGATATTGCATGATCGAGAATTCTCACTGCAACTCAAACAATGAATTAAATTTATTCATGCTCAACCCACCTGTTCTTGCTGCTTCACTTTAAGAAGAGCAGCTGTTGCATCTGGTTCCGTCGACTTGTCAAGTTGTATCATCTAATAGCGTCCAAGATAGAAATAAAAAAGATGTATGATAAGAATGTATCATTCATCAAACAAGTAAAATACCACTGAGTTTAAACATTACCTTGTTGAAGTCACTCTTGGCTTCCTCAAAATCTCCAGCAGCCATGAAGGCCATTCCACGGCGGTAGAGAGCCTTAACATGACCAGGGTTTGCCTCTATAACCTAGAAAGATCAGATACATCACAAGCCAAGTCAAACAGATTAACTTGGCACTGCAATATCAACTATTTTGACCTCGTATACTGTATTATGTAATCAAGATACCTTGTTGCATGTCTCAATGGCTTTTCTGCATTCCCCCATTTTAATGTAGCATGCAGCCACATTCAGATGTAGCAGATTCTTCAAACCAGAAACAAGCGCAAATTATCAATCACTGATGTAGATTTGTAAAGCTATCATACATACAGGCTCTGTTGCTAAGTTAGAAATGATGAAGTGAAGATATTTCAATCAAGAATAGTTGGACAATATTCCCTTCAAGCACATACTAAATATATGGTAAGACACACAAAGTAGAGTGAAACACGCAAAGCAAGATGCTTACCCTCGTATTTGAAAATGTCTTCCCTTCTTCATCATCTTGTGGATTAACGTGATTAAATTCCCGAAGCACCTACATGGCCCAGCAGATTGGAATTAAGCTCAATGAACACGTTTTCAAGTATTTCTAATAGTTGGTGGTATTGCATCACCAGTTTTGGGGAAAAAACGAACTGAGCTGATGGCACTTGGATGCCAGTAATATAGCTCCTCAATAGATTGACCATGATATAAAGGGATATTAAAAGTTACTTCCTACAGCATATAAATTTACAGCAGGCAGCACACAACTTTGCAATGGGATCAAACAAATGACTGTTGTAAGAAATCATCCTTCTACATGCAATTATGCATCAGAAAATAGTGTCCAAAAGGAATCATGCAAAATATGCATACAGTACCTTGTCATACTTTGCCTTGGCAAGTTCAAATTTTCCTTCTTTAAATAGCCTGTTCCCCTAAAATGAAAATGACAACACAATTCTAAGTTCACATAATTTAGAGTTTGAGTAGCCCACTGAATTAATGGGATGCACTAATATAAAAATAATTCAAAATACTGAAACAACTTTGTATCTTCTGAACATGAATGTGCATGCATGAAAGGATACAAAACTTGGATCAGATAAGATTCTCCATTAATACACCCAGCAGCTGTTAGATGGTTATTTGTGGCGAAAATCAAATCTTATTAATACATACTGTGTTTCTAATCTTCTCTGCTTCATCCATTATGCTTATAAAGTCCAAACCGGTCCAATCCTGCAATCGTATGAAAGTAAGGCATTAAACACTTGGCTTAGTGCAACTTGAAAGGAAGGACCTAAGAAAAAGAGCTCTCAAGAACATATGCAGATAATCGTGTCCAGATGACCATGAAATGAGATAAGCCTTAGCAGTGACATCAAATTCTAGAGCACCCACAGCTTCCATACAAGTCTACCTCTCTTCAGAACCACTAAACGTAAATGTCAAAGAGAACCATGCAGAGCCTTAGAGTTACTTTGAGTCAAAAGCTAATTCTCAAAACAAGGTTGATAATGAAACCTCAGATTAGATGGTATACCAAGATGATTACCTAATACTTCAATCATCAAATCATGCAAACTTTTTCATTACCCATTCTCAGACAAGATATTTTCATCTCATACTGAAGCAACCACTTGGACACACTTTAAATTCATACCAAAAAAATTAAATAATAGTCATAGATATAACAATCCTTATCATAAAAATTACATTAGTTAAAAGATAAAACATTACAGAAAGAATAACTTTAGAAATTACCCTTGGCATCTCAAAACCAAGAAGCTCGATTTCCCATTGAATATGAGCCCCTTCAGGAACGTTAGCAGGCCTGGCGATATGGGGGAAAAACCAGTGACACATTTGAACTGGATGAACAAACGAATAACGACAAGAGACTTCCAATTTTGGCTTGCGTATTAATTTAGAGTATTGTTGACGGCAAATCATAATGAATTACAGAAGGCAAGCTCGAATTCAAAAGGTAACCTAGCGAACTTGTCATATGCATAATCAGGAGGACAGGTGACCAGAGCTATCTCACCAGGCAGCATCAAACGAACACACATTTCGAACCCCTCAGGCACCTTCATACACAAATAAATGTTTCAGTGCAATTAATTCCGCCCTAAATTTGTTGATATCTGAAACAAGGTTCCAGAACAATCTATGCCAATTGCATCGTGCAAATACATATATAGCAGTACCAGAAGAATGAAGATTAAAATCAAGCATAAATATTTCTCCCCAGAGATGGTGAAAAACTCACAAGGCCTTCACCAGAACAGAACTCCAAAGGCTGACCATTGTTGTCAACTCTCGTATCAAAGAAGACTGCCTTTTCCTCATTAAGAATCATGCCCTTGTAATGGACTTGTAGAAGGCTGTCGTGAAGAGGACAATCCATAGGAAACTCACCTGATTGTTCCAAAATATGATAAACATGTTACATTTGAGCCATTTTGTGTCTGAGTTTCATATATGCACATATTGGATTTTAGGAATATACACAAAAAGTACCACTTGGTATAAATCACAGTGAATTCGAAACAGGTGGCATGACGCTAACGGCAATCGCATATCATGTAGCATTTCATGACCCATATTTTTAATGAAATTTAATTTATTTGAAAAGGGTTAAAATTCTAAAACCACACCTTCTCCATCACGAACACGCCTTTTAATCAGACGCCCATCTCCGAGCATGTCTCGAACCTTTTAATACATAACAATAGAGTTAGATCAGAACCTCAATACTTTTTAACCCACAGAAGAAAACTCCCTGTCAAATTACCTACACTATTATTTTGAGACTATGATTGAGAAATAAGAACTTTGCACACCTGAATAAAGTGGACAAGCTCCACCTCAAAATGAACTTCTTCAACACCATCTACCACAGGTAGGAAAGGAGATGAAGTCAAATACTGACTGCTGACATATATTATTGCCTTCTCTTGCCGTGCCATTGTACCAATTCCCATCTCAAGACCTTTAGGTATCTAGTTTGTATTTAAAGCACCATAGTTAGTAAAATGAAGTAGTCAAATGCAATTTTCTCCCACACAGCCTGAAAATTGATCAGGCCTTTTCTCTTATTATTACAGAGTGAAATGTGAACCCATCACGTATGTCCAGTTAAGGTCAATTTTATTGTTTTTACACAGAAAATGAACGAGAAAAACCGAACATAGTAACAGCTGAAAGTTCACCAACCTCCGACTTTCCAAAGTTAAAGAAAAATGGTTCTTCTCGAGTACATGGAACAAGCACTTTCCCATCAGCAGTCTTTGCGGAAATCCTAAGAACGGTCATATACCCCTCTTTAAATAGTTTAAGCATATTCCAATTTGCAATACAATAAAACAGCGGAAGTACTAGTTGGGAACGGCGTAAAAAGGTTTATACCAGGCTTTTACTTCATATGGTTCCCTCGGAGATTCCCAACCCTGACCTTCGGTTATTACCTGCCGAGTGCAAACAGGGAGTCCATTATGAAATAAAAGTTACAAATATGGAGCAAAGAAGGTAAAATAAAATTCATAATTTGTTGTCTAAATCATCACCTACCTAACATCCTCACTTCATTAGATCCTCTCTTTTTTTCTATAAATCATATCATTTGACTTATCAAATTTGATCACTAATCTTATGATATCTAAACGTTCTTCCATCAACTTTTTGCCATGATGCAAAAGAGATCTATGCCCATGCAGCAGAGCTATAATTTTAAGAATACATATTATCGTGATAGACGCCAATGACAACCCAGTACAATTGTGGAAAAGCATTTTAGTTCATTAGAATGCGCATAACCAATTCAAATAAAATGCAACAATATATTATTTCCAATACCTTCTTCACAACCCCCAAGTCATCACTAATAACCTGAAAAAGAACATAAAAGCCAAACAAGATCAGAGCCAATGTGAGGTCAGGAAGAAAGGTAAAAAGATAAAACCAATGTGTTAATCACCATCTAAATATCTAATCAATAGTTACATAAGCACACACAACTTTTCAGCAGAAGAATCAGTAATATTCACGTTTGATATGGAATCAACATATGCTAGGTGGAGCTCTACAATGCTGTTAACATTATGGATATAAAATGGTGGTTTCTATTCGAAGGTCTTACCTTGGCTTTGAAGAAATCTATCATCTCAATCTCAAAATGAAGTTCATCATCCTTTGGGAAGTCTGTGGGAGCTGATAGTGGGCAATCATCCTCACCATAGTGCACTTGAGGTTTCATTTTCAACTAAGTCATTACACAAACAAACAATTACAGTCATATACAAAATGAACTATATACACAAGCACAAATAACATTTAACCAAATATGAAAAGGTTTATCTTCTTCAATATAGGATTTTCTACCCCATTAAGATGCTGTCTAACTTTTAGAAAGCACATTTGCCGGTTGGCACAACAACACAGCAGTACCAATTCAGTTTCAAATTCACCAATTTACACACACAGTCATTGCCAGACAAAAGAACTCATGAACAAAGATATTACCATTGCAATTTCACCCTTCTGCATTGTTGGAATTCCTTCTAGCAATCCAACTATCATCTTGCTCTTTCCCAAAACACTTCGGATGGGGATTCCCTTGCCTGTTGACAAATGATTATTAAACTCAATCAGTGGAATACAACATTCGCATTAAACTCAATCAGATAATTCCACAAAACTGAACACAATTTTGAAGGAAAATATCAAGATATCCTCTATTAATTGTGAAAATGTGCTTTCCTAACAGGCTAACACACAATTCAACTCACCGCCGTATTCCGATCTTGAAGATTGAACAATAACTCCATCCAATGTTCTAACAGTGAAATGATAAATGACCTACAAAACAAACAATCAAACTTAGCTTCCACAGTTTGCTTTCACACAGTTCAATTGCTATTTTAGCTTCAATAATCGCAATGTAAGCCCAACCTGATCACCATCAGAAGGTGTCGAATCACCTCCGCCAGGTCTGATCACTGCTTTCATCAAGCTTCCGGCCACTATTTTCATCCTCCTAAAACCAAAACAAAATCATCAAAATTCCAATAGCATTTCAAAATTTCCACAGATTCATTTCTAACTTGCTAAAATCGAAGCTACCTACCTCTTCTCGTCATCGGTTGGTTCTTTCTTCGGCTTCTCTGGCGCGGCGGCTTCAATCACAGCCATCTCCGATCAACGTCGCCGGAAGTTTTAGAACGATGAAATCCCTAGCCGTACACGAAGCAAAGAGCTCCGGTTAGTTGAGGCAGTCGGAGTAGGAAGCTCCGGTAATCACAGAGCTTACCTGACTGATTGACTCAGAGAGTCGTCGATTCTGGAAGCTTCAGTTCCCTATTTTGATTTTCAATTTCAACGAACGGATCACTTGACTAAAATGGAGGATGGGGCAGTTGAGCACGAAAGAATTACCGTCCGTAATTCGTACCTTTATTTTACTATTTTACTTTGCAGGGCGCCATATGTCGAGCTTCCGGCGGCGTCCAACTTGTTTTGGCGTTAGTAGTGACAAGTGGCACCACGCTATTGAGAATTTGACACAAATTATTGGGTTTTTTTTTATAAAAAAAAATACCCATTTACGTAAAATCAGCTAAACTAATGCCTAATTGAATAAAAAACACAATATGGTTGTTGGACCTTCCTCAAATGGTAAATTTTCGATTAAGTCTGCTACTTGGTTACAATATGATTAAGTTCAGGAACATGATCAAATACAGCTGCTAAACAAGTTATGGAAGCTAAATATCCAACCAAAAGTTAAGCTTTTTGGTTGGCTCTTGATCAGAGGCAGGCTCAAAACAAGAGACAGGCTCTCCAGGTTTGGTTTTATTGATAATAACTCTTGCCCCCTTTGTAACAATGATAATGAAACAGTTAACCATGTTTTTGGTTATTGTGAATTTACTAAACAAGTTTGGAATCTTTCTCACATTGACTCCCCAGTTGATTGGGAAGAGGGTTACCTCAAAGTTTTTAAGGAACTCTTTATCTCTCAACCTTATGATGCTGATTTGTTTGCAAAAATGATTACCATTTGTTGGCAGGTCTGGAAAGTTAGAAATGATACTGTTTTTAGAGGAGGTGTTCCTAATCCTCTATCAACTACCTTAGCTGCAGCTTCAATGATCTCATGTCATACTAGTCTTAGCGAAAGAGTTATGGGGGTGCATTCTCAAAACCAGTGTGCCACTATTAAGTGGCAAACTCCTCCTAACTCTTTTGTTAAAATTAACTTTGATGGATCAGTCACAAGTAACTCAGTTGCTTGTGGCTTTATAATTAGAGACGCCAATGGAAGACCGATCTCTGCTGCCTCCAATCGCATTGGTAGAGCTTCAGTTCCAATTGCTGAACCCGTGGCTTTGAGAGACGGCTTACTCAAAGCAAAGGAGAAGGGTTTTACTAATGTTGAAGTTGAAGGAGATTCAAAGTTGGTGATAGATGCAGTGAATGGCCGCTTTGAACCACCTTGGAGATTGATCAAACTAGTGGAAGACATCAGAACTTTAGCTACTAGTTTTGATTCTATTATTTTTAGGCATGTGTTAAGGGAAGCTAACTTTGTAGCCGATGCTATAGCTAATCTTGGGCATGCTTGTAATTCTCCTATGTATTGGAATGATAGGATTCCCAGTGAGGTTTCGAGAGCCTTACTATTTGATATTGTAAATGTCACATCCCGAATTTTGGATAAATAAAAATTCCAAATTCAAGGCATGATAACTAAAAGAAAAACAAACTTTACAACAATTTATTTTTACAACTTGTGGAAAATAATTTGAACCAAATAAAACCTCCCTCAAACTCACTGCAAACTAGAAAGTAAACAAAATGAACTATGCCTATCTGCCGCAGCCTCAACTCTGCTAAACCTGACCTGCAAAAACAACCTCTACACCATGGATTGGTGCACCGGGTTGTAAACAACAAACCCGGTAAGCTTTAAAAGCTCGTATGAGTAAATCTACAAAAATGACTCAATCCAACAACACATGAATAAAACTGGGAGTTCATGCATTAAAATGAATTCAGGAAAACACTTACCATCAAGAGAAATGAAAAGAAGAAATTAAGAAAACGCAACAGTTCAAAACCAAACAAATCATAATGAAATCCTGCAAAAAGCGTAGTTCAGGATTCCACTAAATCACACAATTAAAATTAAAGAATCTCC
>NC_020496.1:8381459-8381952 GCF_000184155.1 Fragaria vesca subsp. vesca
TATCGTCAACCACCTAGAATAGAATCTCCACTTAGTAACAAACAAAAACAACATAAACCGACTCGAACCAAAACTCAAGTCCTAACCCACAAATTTGTCACTCGAGACAAAACCTCTCTCTATACCTCAAAAAGGTCGCCTGAACATCCTACACAACCTATAAAACCACAAACCAGATTTCTAAAAATCAGAAATACTCAAAAATGGAAACCGAGACGAAAACTAGCATTCGAGAGGGAAACCTTAGCATGCATCATCAGTAACCAAAACCTACAAAACACATATCAACATGATCGTATCAAAAAGTACTACCTAACCAACAACACAAACACCACAACCACCTTCGGACGCGCCGCTACGCGCTGCCCCTAGCGACTGCGCGTGGGCCCCACGCGCCACCCCACTAACCTTCGAAAACGGACAAACTTCCAACACCAAAAGTATAGCTCAGAGCAAGGAGAGCAACTTCCATACCTCGAGGTCGAAACCAAAA
>NC_020496.1:8382192-8392158 GCF_000184155.1 Fragaria vesca subsp. vesca
GGGGTCGGGGAGGGAGAAGAAAGAGGGAAGGAAATGGGTTCTGGAAAAATGAATGGAAACCCTAACACTTTCCTTATTTAACCCGAAAATCCCGTAAAGCCACGAACTTCCGCTTACCATAACTTCCTCATACGAAGTCCATTTTACGCGTGCCATATGTCTACGAACTCGTATCGTCGTGCTCTACAACTTTCGTGAAGAAAGTTTTCCGAGAAACCCAATAGATTAAAAAGTCAACTCTTGACCCTTCAAAATAAAGCATTTCCACGGAAATAAAAACTTGACTACTTCCAGTCCACTCACTAAACCACAAAATCATACAACTCTTACTTAAAAATTTCCAAAATAACATTAGAAACTAATATCAAATTTCCGGGGTATTACAGTAAACGTTGGTTGCCCTAGAGGCTTCTTAATGTAATTTATTTTCCTTTTCAAAAAAACACAATATGGTTGTTTACCTGTTATCCAAGAACAAGATTTGAAATTAAATCATTAGGGAATTCATTGTTGTTTACCTACTTGTTGTCGTGGCATCAACTCTATGCCTATGAATTTCATTCTTAAAATGTTCTCCATCAATACTTTGTTTGAGCAGGCCCAAACATGTGATTTTTAGATCTGAGTCTAACTTTCAAAATTGGGCCTTCAAAGTATAGTATTCATTCAATTTTATTTTCTCTTTTTAAGAAATACAAAAAAAATTTCACGAACTAAAACTATAAACTCAAAATCTATGGCTGCTCATTTTTCTAAAATAGCAACTAATGATATTAATATAATAGGTAAGATTTTATATTCATTTTTCTCTTTTATAATCTAACACCACTCTAATTGGATGCTATTAATTATTTTTTATTGTTTTTAACTAAACTAATGTAATCACACAAAGAGAAAAGAAAATTTTGGGCCCCTAAGGTTCTGGGCCCTGAGTTCATTGACTATTAGGACTCTATTCAGGTACAAGTCTGTGTCTGAAAGTCATATATATAAATGACACTCACCGTTGAAATTATGCTACATTCAGTCTGAAAATTATACTCTATATTGTTCTTTGGTCAAAAGTATAATATTAACCTGAGTTATGTTTAGGCTTAATAGTTCAAGAAAGGTGGGATTTGCATTTATCATGGATAATGGTCACATTGAACATATTCATGCAATGGAGGCTAATCGGTAATGGGAAAGAATGGGCAAGCGGGGAATTTTCAGCTCCCCCCATTGTATCAATGGGGGAGCGAGGGAAATGATAATGGGCCCCGCTCCTCTTTGTCCCTCCCTATTTGTGGCAACAAAGGTGAAGCGTATATTAATAATGAGCATAAGAATAGTTTTAAGTGGACAAACAAGTTTGAAAATGATGTTCATATTAAAGATAGTGAAGACTATAGAGTAAGAGTATCATCTTTAAGTTTACGCTTATTAAAACTCACTTGTTTAAATGTAAATTTGTATTTGGAGAAGGGAAAATTTTAAGAACAGTACATGACAAACGATCCGTTCTCAATTTCAGTGTTTCAAGTTTCAAAACAATCAAAATGATACATGACGTTTAAAAGCCGACACACTTTTAACACATGTCGTCAATAACACCGTTAACTCTATGTAATTTCTCATTTTTCAAAATGTGGTTTCGAGTTTTCTTCATTCTCTCTTTCTTTATATTATGTTTTTTTTCTCTTTATATATATTTTTAATCTTGTAAATTCATACCATATATTCTCAAAGACTTTGTTATTTTCTCTTGTATGGTTTCTTTGCTTACTATTCGTTGTATTTGTAAGTTACTGGGTTTGGTTTTAATGAAAGACTCATATTCATCAACAACACACAAAAAAAACACTTTGTTGCTCATCCCAAACCAAGTAAAACTGGGACATAGCTTTCTCACTCTAAGTTTCCTTACTCAATACCCACCAATATATATTCAAACTCTTTCTTCCATAACTTACCAAATCAAATCATCTTCCAACTTCCTCCTATAGTCCTACCTTGATCACCATTTTTGTGTATGATGGGTTTGAACGGGGACTAAAAAGAGAGACAACAATACTTGTTTCTTTCTTATTTGCCTCTCCTTATTAATTATTAATTTTAATAATTTATTCCTGCTAAATTAAGGAGCGATGGATTTGCCCAAAGTTTAATGAAAAACATGTTAGATAACAGAGAGACTGTAACGTGTACATATTTTTTATTGAGATTATAAGTTCATGTACCGTTATGATTGTTTTGAAACTTGAAACACCAAAATTAAAATGTTGACAATTTATCATGTATTGTTCTTAAAATTTTCTTTTTTTAGACATTAAGAATATTTCAACTCCCATGCCAGTATCATTGCGTCTCGCTTACCATTTTCATATATTTCTCCTAATCAATAGTATGACAATCGATTACCCATGAGTCAATATTGTCGACCCATGTTCTAGTCCGAGTGTCCAACCCGTCCAAGAGACATAAAAACACCACAAGATAAGACGAAATGCTAGCCGACCTAGGCTGCTCTAGCTACGTACATCGCCCAAACAAGTAGCAAGTAGCAAGCATCATGCTTCACCATAACTCCACGCTTTTACTATCACGGATAGTTACTTTCTGGTACAAAATACAAACCAGTAATTCGTATTGGAGCCCCTCTTATGTCTATTGATAACTCGATCCGTTTCCAATTGACGGGTCTTAATCGGGTCAGGACGAGGCCACCGTCGAATTCCAAAACCTTTCACCAAAATGGCAAATAAAACATGCCTCGATTCTCCTGGGCAAAGCGTTAGTGCTTTCCAGGTTGCTCTGTATATCCAATATGGCCCACTGAGTCTAGTCCAATATATCAGGTCCGTGTAATGGAACCAAACAAATACCAACATGACTTGATGTATCAGTGCTTCCACAGCCGATGACAAATACGTCTCATTCTTTTACATGGACACGGGCAACTACTTGCATAATTATGCTCCAAAAATTGCAAACATGCCATATTAAGCAACCACATTGTCATTGTATCATTTCCTAAGACACATTGGTTTAAGGCTTAGACTCTCGGCTTAGGCCGTTGCTAATATTTTTTCTTTTTTGCCAATCTCACTAATCTTTACATTCTCGAAATCTATGGGAGTGTATATAGTCTACCACGGTTGAATGGTAACCGACAACATGTGGCCATGCACTTGACGTTTTAAAAGCCTCTGATGACCCCGGTTCCATCTGATTTTGGTTTCTTGATGTCAGTTTGGTGCGGTTTTGGTTGTCTCGTGCCTAAAAGTCCAACCCTAGTTGCATGGTACTTATAAGGCCTCATTTGGCTCATGTAAGGAAATGTAATTCCTTGATCTTTTCTTTGGGAAGGGAAAGAGAGGGGAAATGACAATTCCTTAATACATTCAATTGCGATGTTTGGTAACATAAGAAAAATCATCCAGACAATTAGATTTTGAAATGAACCATTTTCTTTTATATTTTTCATTACTTCATGAAGGTGTTTTCGTTCATCCAACGTTCATAAACGCAAGAAATGAACAACTTTACTTTTTTATTGGTTACTTTATGCGAAACAAACGATGCTCCTTACGCAGTTACGCAGTGGCGGAACTGTGTTTGGGTCTGGGAGGGTTTAGACCCCTACCAGCTTTTGCATACCTCTTTCATTAGCTAACTAAATTACCTTAACAATGACAATTATACTCTATTTGAAGCCCCTTTAGATAACATTTTGGATATTCATTCTCTTTTGATATGATATTTTAGATATTCTTTCTCTTTTAATTTGATATTGGAACAAATAAATTCATTTAATCTTAACTTTGATACTTGATTGATATTCAAACATTGAATTTTAATACGTAAAAAGCTCAAAAAAACATTACTTTATGTTAATAATTTGTTCATTTTACGTTTCAATTTGATGCTTACGATAACATAAAATAATTTTTATATTTAGATCGCGCGTAACTGTTAATCCTGCCTCTGCCCTTGCTCTTACGTATTCTGAATCGAAGTTGTAATTAATCCAAACAAAGACACTGAGAGTGAGAACAAAAAAAAACAAAAGAAGAAAGGAGGCATCTGACCAAGTCAAACTGACAATCCAGCGAGATGTAACGCACGCATATCCACTCACGCACCTCCTCCACCACTCAGGACACATCAACCGACTTCCCCCTCCAATTTTAGTATAATCCGTAACATTCCCCAGCCGCGTCTCTCGCGCGTGTAAGGCCCCAACCCAATAACAAGTAGTGCGCGCCATGTGATATTATTGAAACAGCCTTGCATGGCCCCTTCGCGACGTGCTTCGCCACCACCCCACGCCGGCAACTACTCCCCTTCTTCCCAAACCCCTCCGCTCAGTCGGTCAGCCCCACCATTCATTTCTTTAACCCA
Organism: Fragaria vesca subsp. vesca; assembly: GCF_000184155.1. Taxonomy (NCBI): domain Eukaryota; kingdom Viridiplantae; phylum Streptophyta; class Magnoliopsida; order Rosales; family Rosaceae; genus Fragaria; species Fragaria vesca. Next base: position 8,386,576 of record NC_020496.1, read on the forward strand.
AAAAAAAAAAAATCTTGATTTTTTTCGATAAAAAAAAAACTTGATTGATACGCAGAGTTCCCATAGCAGAAAATCTCAAAATAAAGCGCGCAATTGACGCTCATTGGCGAATGCCACGTGGAGAAAGAAGGCCACGCGTTGGTCCCACTAACGACCACCTCGCGACGGCTCATTCGGTGGTTGTGGTGCTTCTCTCTTAAGCAAAACCCCCATTTCCAGCTCCAGTTCCGTTTTGCTTAATAATTTTTAATTAACGACTAATTAATGCAGGATTAACAGGTTAACAACGACCCACGAGACTAAACAATCCAGCTTGCCGGACCTCGGGGAAACCAGAAAGTCTTTTTGTCAAGCAGCTTCTTCTAGAGCTACTGGCACTGCTACAAAGAAGTACTATACTAATTAACGTATCCCCTTCCTTTATTAATTTAATGATACAAGTAAAACCAATTAGGCACACTACCCAACAACATTAACTGCTCGACAAACAGCACAGCGGTCAAGAAAATCTAAAAACAAGAATAAAAATATAAGAACACAGAATTTGCAAATACACCCTTTTATTATATCATAATAATACTGCTGGACATGGTGTGTGGCCAGGCTGGGAACCCAGAAATACACAATTTGAATTTCTGAATTTAAATTCACACCGATATTTCTAAAATATCCCAACCTAATATCCCATGAACAAAAACCACAAAAGGGACCCCACCACTTCTTCGCTCCTTTAGTCCAGCCAGAAGAGAACAGAGAAGGCTGGCTGCTTCTGCTTGTGCCTATTGCTGCAGCTTGGCACCAAACGAGGCAAGCATTTATTTTTCACCTAAAACCCCTAAAGCCCAGATAACATTTCCTTCATTCTTCTTCTTTGTTCCCACTTTCCAGCATTTCTTCCCTGTCCTGTCTTTCTCAAAACCCCTATTTTCTTTTGTCCTACACTTCCTAATACTATTAACCCTGTTACCTTTCCCCTTTACTTCTTCCTAAAACCTTGTTCAATTTTCCTTTGTCCCTAAACAACCCCCCTAAAAACCCAAACACACCCACAGAAGCTAGTAAGTCCACTCCTGAGGAAGCCTAATCTCATGGTTCACTGGTGCCTGTGGCCTCATCATGCTGCGATTCTGCTGAGCCATGGCAATTCTGTCATTCCGAAGCCGAAGAGCAAGTTCTGCAATATCCATTAAACCAAATCAGTAAAAACCCAAATAGTAAAATCAGCGAATCAGTTAAATTAGGAGGACAAGTTTGTTACCATAGTCAGGAGTGTTTCTTCCGTTGAGAGGGATATGGACTTGAGCCTGTGACGGTGCGCACACTTCCTCAACGTTCAACTTCAATGCATGCACTACCTTTGCTGGGACGAAAACCGTTGTGCTAGCTGTAAAAAAACGCCCAAGAATAAGTAGTGAATAACAGAATGTAAAGAGCCCACCAAAAAAATTTAAATCACAAGACAGTCCACCAGACCAGATCTGGAATTTTCAGGGAAATTTATTTCTTTGGCACATCAGAACCACCCAGGCCATAAAAATCAAAGTTCCCCCCAAAAATCTTAATGATGTTGACCAACTGGCTTCAATGAAGAAGAAAACAAAATTTATTTGTTGGGTTTTTTAAATTTTTTTGAAAACGAAACAAAATTGTGGGTGGGGTAGAGAAAAGTGGACCGACCTTGTTTGGGTTGTTGCTTCTTGCCGCGAGGAAACTCAGCTGGGGCTCCGATTTGGCGGGGCAAGAACACACCAGTACCAGTAGACTCCTTGGCTGCTCCGACGACAGCAGCACCTCCGAATCTAGGCCCATTGGGCTGAAACTGTTGCCGTTGAGCTTGTTGCAGTGGAGGCCAAGCCGACGGCGAAAGACCCAGAGGCCCATTGTTGGTGTTCCTGACCCTGTTCTGGACCATCAGATGTTGGAATCGTTGGTTCGCCTGAGACTGAGCAATCGCCGCCGAGAGGTTGTTCTTCAGAATCTGTTGCTGTCTCAACCGCTCAAACTGTAACCAAAAATAGGCGAAAATTTAGGGACTGAAGCAGAAATGGCGAAAGTGCTGTTTCGAGAAGTCGAATTCTTTTTACCTGCAAGTGCTTCTGGGAAAGCGACTGCTGATGGTGCTGGAGGTAGTACCCGAAATCAGAGACAGCGACCGGAGAGGTCTCTCTTGGAGCACCCAAGATGCCTCTGCCTTTTTGGTTGAAACGCATAGCTTCTTCCCGGATGCTCATCTTGGCCACTTCCCCTGCAGCCGCATGTAGCAGATCCCAAGTGGCCGGCGGCGACTGAGCGTTCGGGCTTCCCCGGCTCGAGCCTTGTCCGCCGCAGCTGCAACTACTCCCGGCCGCGCACAGAGTCGATTGCGGTGAGCCAGACGAAACCCACGGCTGAAAAACGGTAAAACATAACCAGAATCAGAATCGGCATGAAAACGCACCGTTTTGAAAAATAAATAAAATAATTAAGCTTCAGTTATTACCTTGGAGCTGTTCTTGGAGCCAAGAACCGAGTCATAGCGCTTGAACTCATCGTCGAGAGAGGACTGAGCCAGGTGGCGAGTCAATCCAGCAAGATACTCCTCCTCGTCGCTCTCAGTCTCGCTGGACTCCACCGTGGAAGCCCCAAACGCGGAGTAAGGAAACTCGAAAGGAAAGAGAGCCGGCTTGGAGTCAGCATCAATGTCAGAGCCGAACGAGCTCATCTTCCGGCTACTGGAGCCAAACTTGGGGCTGATTTCGCCGTCAGAGTCGGTCAGAATCTCCTGGGGTAACCAAAACGCGGCGTGGTCGAACTCATCAGCCATGAGCAAAGAGAGTGATGGAGGCTTGCTGCTGGGTGAAGCTATAATAATAGCCTCAGGGTCCCAAAAGCCCAAAGCAAAAGAAGCAGAGCAGTGTGGGGGGGAGTGTAGAGAGAAACAACTACGGAGGAGGATGGTGGTGAGTGTAGAGAAGAAAGAAACGAGAGCCCCAAGGCCCCTTTTATTTCTCGCGCACACACCTCTCTCTCTCTCTATTAATTAATTAATTAATTAATGGTTAAGAAACAGTGACCGGGAAGGGGATTACACGCGGAGAGAGTGGCGCGTGGGAACACGCGGAGACTCCCCAGAGGGGGGAAAGTTGGGGACCTAGAGGGAGGAGGTGTCACGAGATCCACCACATGTGAGTGGGTGATGTGAAAGAAATTCTGAAAAACCAGTGAAAGCGTGAAGCCGTGGCGGCCCACAGACAAGGTCTCTCCCTGAGCGGTTAAAACCCATTATTACCTTCCCTGAGTTCCATCAGAAGCTGTCCTCAGGAAAGAGCAAAAAGTAATTACTTGTTACTGCGGGAGAGTAACTGCCATTTGTACTCTAGGTTCAGTTCCACTTGGCAATTCCCCACATTGCCCTCCATGCAAGACCCTCTGGTTCTTTGGATCCCTCTGTATGACCAAAATGCCCCTCTGGTTTCCGATAAGGTTTTGTGCACTTGTGGGTTGGTCACTTTCAGCTAAAGCCTGCTGCGGGAGGATCAAGCTTTGGCAGAAGGCGATCTTTGCGCAGAGAGAGACCCAATGGGTGGAAACGATTTTTACTGTGGGTTAAGGTAATAATGAAGAGTTGTCATTTCTCGTCTTGGGGTGATAAAGGTGGTAACTTTGTTCGATTCACGAGCCAAATCCTCGACTGCGTCAGGTGGTAATGATTTGTTCTCTGGATGAGTTTGTAAAAATTAATTACCAAGAACAGTTATGCGCTAATCACATGGATTAGGATCATTTGGAGGGTAATTAAGTATATGGATGTTCAAAGTTTACAGCTCAAAATGATTGGTGATTGAGGATTCTTTTACCGGCTTCGTCATAACTCACTTACTAATCAGGCAATACCTTTGTACTTAAGGATGCATTTCGCTTAGTCTTCGCATTTAATCACATTAGTTCAAACAGAGTGAATGAAGTGTTCTCCTTTCAAAGAAGTAACGTTATTTCCTTATTACGATAGTCCAAGAAAGTTACCTTACTTCCTTATTACTATAGTTTCACGTAACTGAAAATTAACTTTTTTTCTCTTCTTTTTTTACCTTTTTTTTTTCAACATAACGTCATAAAATCTGTAAATTTAAAATTTAAATTTCAAAGTAGGTTTTATTCTGCCACTAAAACGGTGGTTGCGTCCATTTCGCTATCGTAGACAACGCATACAATGTGATGAGCGTCACAAACCTCGTTGAATAATTTTGTTTGTCAGACTAATACAGAGTAATACTTGTTAAATAATATTCACCAACTCTTTTACTGTCTCCATTTCCTTGAAATGAGTCAATTGCCACTTTCTTAGTCCTCAAGTAAAAAAGATACAATATAAGTCGTTCTGCACATACATATGTTGTTTTAGTGTGTCGTTTTACCCTCTCTGTTTTTTTTACTCAATTACCCAACTCATCCCTCCAATGATCGACTTGCTTCAATTCGAAGTTACTCACTCCATACAAGTTAAGGTGGAAAAGCTTCGCATTTTGTAATGCACAAGTTGAAGTTATGTGTTGCAGACATGGATATTCCGTATGAGGCTAAGAAAAATCGAATCATATATCTCCCTTTACACTCAAAAGCACACATTTGTGAGTTGGGACGGTGCCATGAACATACCCAATCCACGTTCGGTCAAAAAAGTGCCACATTTTGTTACAACCCTAGGTACCTTTCCAACTCGTCTCACTTATCCTGAATTTTAGTCTATGTAGATGCTACTCTCTGGGATTCGTATCAAAAACACAGAGCTTCAAAACAAAGTGAATGAAAACAGAACGATATCCAGAAAAGGGCATTAGGGATTGATGGAATGGAGGTGCAACCATTCGGGGTTTCGAATCAACATCTTGACAAATCAAAAGTCCAGGTAGCTAGCCATGACATATCCCTTAATATGGTAAAGGAATATGAATTCTGTTTCTTATATTGTTCTTGATTAAAGTTTGTAATGTATGCCTTCTGTCTTCGAAGTAGGACTCTTTTTTGGTGTAGATATCGTTATATATTTGACTCTAAATGCCAGTATGCCATTATTTGTCTTACTATATATCCCAACTCAACTCAACGAAAACAAAAACAAGAAGATATCAGTATCTCGCCAAAAATAAAATCAGAATCTCTATCCATATTGTTACTATAAGTCTACATGAGAGTCATTCTAGTGAGGACTCTTAAGTTGAGGACTAGTTGAAGACTTTTCAGTTTATGGTTTAAAAGACCAATTTTTCGATCACATTTTAACATCTCATCCGTTCAGTTTTTAGGTTTATATGAGTAGATAATTTCAACAAATTTTCAACCAAATTGATGTTCGTTAAGATAACAAACTAGATCAAATTAATAGACAAACCAAATCTGTCAAATATGAACCGTTCAAGTTTATAATTGATAAATCACACTTATGTATGTCTTAACAATTTGGGAAAATGCCCAAATATCCAAAAACAGGGTTTTTAAAGCCCCTTTTAATGAAAATCTTAATCACATGCTCATTTCAATAATTCTTAAGAAAAAACATTATTACCTTGTATAACTAAACCCACACAAATCTTCTCTCTCTCTCTC
>NC_020496.1:8392178-8402460 GCF_000184155.1 Fragaria vesca subsp. vesca
CTACTACTACTACTACTACTACTACTACTACTACTACTACTACTACTACTACTACTACTACTACTACTACTACTACTACTACTACTACTACTACTACTACTACTACTACTACTACTACTACTACTTACTACTACTACTACTACTACTACTACTACTACTACTACTACTACTACTACTACTACTACTACTACTACTACTACTACTACTACTACTCTCTACTCTCTCTCTCTCTCTCTCTCTCTCTCTCTCTCTCTCTCTCTCTCTCTCTCTCTCTCTCTCTCTCTCTCTCTCTCTCTCTCGACTGTCATTGCCGTAGTCATTAAGATATGGCAGACTACGGCAGCGTCAACATCTCTCCGAAGTACGTGATCGTGTCAACTCTCGGCAACACCCCAACCTCCAACGACCTCGCATTGCTGCGGATTTAAATTCCGCCTCAGTTTGAGTCACGCTGGCGACGACGACAAGTAATTGCGGCGGGATCGAACCGGAGAGAGAATTTCCTAAGAGATGTAGGGTTAAGAGACTATGAAATTACTGGACGACTCAGGGATCTCGCCGGTGAGGCATCGAACAGAAGTTGAAGGCTAAGGAGCCTCCTTGTTCCAGCACGAAACTCCTCTCTAATTGCAGCAACGTCTGAGCTTGTTTTATTAAATGGAGTTAGATTGTTGGGATCTGAGAATTCTGGAGGATTGAGGGTTCTTCGAGGACTTCTCATGGCACTATTTGGTGGTAATTTACTCCTTTTTGTTTGTAATGTTTGATCAATTATAGTTTGATCAACTTGCTTAACGACAATGCTGCTCCAGTGGTGTCAAATGTTAAGTTATTCTTTGTATGATTATTCTTTGGTTGTTAAACAAGATTTTTTTTCCTCTTTTCATCTTGTTCATGAACTCAGCTTTCGACAATAGCCTTTTTAGAGGTTAATAAATATTTATTGGAGGTTAAAAAACATCTATTGAGGGTAGTAAATTACTTTTTAATTAATTATTGGGGTCAATAACTAAGTTATTAGGAGTCAGTAACTGATTATTAAGGGTCAGTAACTGATTATTAGGGGTCAGTAACTGATTATTGGGGGTCAGTAATTGATTATTGGGGATCAGTAACCAAGTTACCGGTGACCGAAATCCTGTGACTAGAGAAAATCTGAGTTATCTAGAGGTCAATAACCAGAGACCGAAGAAATTCCGGCAACCGGAGTCTAGCTACCGGTGACCGGAGTCTGAAGAACGGTGACCGGAGTCCCGCGACCGGTGACCAGAGTCCGGTGAGGTTCCAGCAAAGTCTTCTCACTCTTTCACTTTCTCTCTCCTTATACATGTTGAAGTAGTGAGAGTAAAATTGTCTTGATAATATACAAAAATTATTATTTTATTATGACTTTTTAATATATATTTGTGTATTTGGGCACAAATAAGTACACCTTATTAGGGATGGCAATGGGTAGGGTAGGGTACGGGGATCAAAATACCGTACACATACCCTTTTACATTTCTCATCCTCGTACCCATCCCCGTACCCGTAATTAGATAATGGGGATTCCCCGTACCCGTACCCGTACCCTTTGGGGATTACGTTTCCATACCGTTCCCGTACCCGTTAACAATTATGTATTAAATTAATTTAAAAAAAATGAAATACAATTATATAAAAGCATGAAATTAAAATCAAATACCAAAATAAATAAGTTTCATTCCAATAAAAATAAATACAAGTCTTGGTTAAAACAGAACAATACCGGTAAATTTCATTAAGAGAATAACAATATATAATAAAAAGGAAAGTCCATTAAATGTTTATTAAGAGAATCACAAATTTTTTTACATAAATATTTATTTATAAATTATATATAATAATAAATTATATAATTATATATAATAATATTTTCATCTTTAATGGGTGGAGATGGAGACGAATATCAAAATACCATACCCGCCCCGTACCCGATTTAAGAATCCGAATACTGGGGATCTCCATCCCCGTTACCCGTATATCTTCCCCGTTAGGGTCGAATACCCGTGGGTACCCTACCCGCTGAGGATTATTGTCATCCCTACACCTTATATTAGAATGAGTTTATGTCTATTAAATTCATTGGAATTGGCAATAAGGGGTTTAAATTAGTACTAAATGGGCATTTTCCCTAACAATTTTCAATATAACTGAAAATTTGGAGAATTGATCTACTCATAAATATTTATAAACTAAACGGTCAAGATGTGGATATAAGATCGAAATGTGGGATAAACCGAAAAGCCCTCGACAAGTCCTTAACTTAAAGGTCCTCATTAAAAGGGCTTCAAGTCTTACATATACACACGTACATTGATACACACAAATATATAATGATCTAGAGGGTGACAAAAACGGATCCGTCGGATCGTACCTCATAATTTCCATAAAAACTCTCAAGTGTAAATACTTTAGATCTAGATGTATATCAATTTCTCTTTTTTACATGCTGCCAAATTATATTGTGTTACGTCGGTTATTGGTAATTGAATCAGACACCATGATCGTCATAATAACTAGTTACCTCGAATTCAACTTTGTATAAATTAGCATTGACATCAACAATAATGTCAATAATTAACTGATCCCATGCGATCCAAACATATTGATTCGACTATATTTGCCTATAGCCTATAATGGCCAATACACAAGCTAGATTTAGTCATTTTTACCAGTTTCATCCATTGTTGAATTCGTTGGCGATCGATTTGTTGATTCTCATTGATTTAATGATAAATATTTGGACGATTTTAGTTTTCACCGGAAAATATCTCTCATTTAGCTAGTTATTATAATTTTATAATTTTTTGAACGTTTACGCATGTTGTTTCATTAGTGTATATAATTTTCGTTACTTATGCTTGAAAACACGAAAGAACCGAACCAGGGGGTTCCATCATAACATTCTTGTGAAAACAATGTTACCATTGAGATGACTAAATTCAAACTAACTATGTCTTTGCTCGTTTTGAATGAACGAACTCCTTGCTAGCTACACCTGCAACGTGGAGACATGAGAAGAAGAAGAACAACAAGAATCTCAATCTCCGATGACATGAGGCTAATGGCCTAATGCAAATCTCATGATTCGGCAGCTCCATCATCATCAACTCTGTTAGTTTATACGAATGTTGCCGTGGTCAACCCATTTCTTTCCTCCCTTCTATTTGTTTCCACGACTGGGTTTGTTCACATCTCCTTACGGCGTGTCGTTTGTACTTGGCCAAGTAGTTGTGCCGGCGTCGGACGACTCAGATCATGAACTCCTTTTAATAGTGTTTAGGGTTACCAACAAAATTAGTCACGAAACTTAAAGGAAAAAAAAAAACTTAAAGAAAACCAATGATTAACAAGTGTATGATTGAAGAGAATAATTATGGAGCTATTAGAAGGGACGTGCTTACTGGTTAGAGACAACTAAACAACACAAATAAAGAAGTGAGCTAAGTACGTCCCAAATATGTCTACTGACTGGTCAATGATTCTCTCTCTTTTGGTATGTAGAAGAGCTAACTCTTGCTTGTTTTTTACGAGACTTGACAATCCAAATGGACCGTTCACATGACACTAATATCAAAACTTTGTAAGAAAATCTCTCAAGAAATCTATGAACATCGAATTCGAAATTGACATGACAATCATTGTAAATGAACCTCTCTAACTACTATGGTTGCAAGCAATAGATTTATAAATTTTCTCTTAATGTAAAACGATGCACGTCAACTTGTTTCCTTTGTGCTTCGTGTCATAAGATCAATTTAGGACGAAAACAACTCGCTTCTCAATTGAGATATTGAGGTCCATATGACTAGTGACAAATCGATAATTTTTCTTCTTAATTCTTTAATTTAAAATGGATAATGCGTCGCTTCTCAATAGAGGTATGACATGCACTTGTACCTCATGCGTTTAAGTTTTTTTTTTTTTTTTTTTTTTTTTGGGTATAAACTACTCAAATAATACAAAGAGTCTATTATGAGTTGAACTCACAACTTCCCACCTATAAAGAGGAGATTATGCCACTAAACCAATTGATGCTGAGCGGCGATAAGTTGTTAAGCACATCATACTCTAATTCACATGTTTTATTGAAGTTAATTATCAAATTATTGCACCATCTACAAAAAAAAAGCCGAATATATATACTATCACTGGTTTTAAATGTGATCCACGACGATTTTGTTGAGCATGTTGTGGATTTTATCAAATCCCATCGTATCATGAACACACTTTAAACCATGAATATAAACACACTTTAGCTTCCTTTTGATTAATCTTTCATATCTTTGTATAATCGACGGAGCATGCTTGCTACATCTCTTTCTGTCCGATCAAGTCTCGCACCATTGCTTCTGAAAGCAACCTTTGCTTCCATCTTCATTTAGCGGGAACTTTGAACTCTCCCGCCGAAAGAGAAAGTACCCAAAACAAATCAAGCTCAGTCATTTTCACACCATATTATTGACTAATCTGTCCATGTAGTTGTTTTCTAGCTATGGCTGAAAATTCCTTAGTCCACTAATTTGGACACAGCACATTAACCATGTGCATACGAAGCTTATGATATAGGCAGCCATGTGAGAAAACAGGTACATTACCAATAAGAAGTGCACCATTTTAACCAAGTACACTAGATTTCGCACCTAAATTAGGTGACTAAATTTGTCTTTTTTGATGAGAAATGAAAAATTCATTAACAAGGGAAAAACTCAAATTACAAAACCTGCGCCAAGTACCTATAGTCTAGTGGCAAAGTATCCCCTCATATGTGAGAGGTAATGAGTTTGACTAACAATAGACTCGTTGTAGTATCTCAGTTATTTAATTGATAAAAAAATATATATATAAAAACTTGTAAATATAAGACCTAAAAACTACAAATAACAAAAAGCATAAGTCTCAAACCCGATCAAACTAAAAAAATATTTAAAAAAATCAACAGCTCGCTATACTATATATCGAAGAATACGTAAATAAACTTTTAACTTGGAAGAAATGAATAATTGCATGCTCGCGCCGTTTGTTCCATTTGGCTCTTAGCCTCGGACCCAAACTTTAAACATGTGCTTAACGAAACGGTAAGTTGAATGCAATCTGCCATAGCTAAAAGCCTAAAACTAGGTTAGCCAATTTGTGGAGTTGAGGACGTGTGACAAAATTAGAATACAAGAACGAACAAGCATAAGAACAAAAAATACCGCCCACTTTTGTATATTCAAATGAGGACATGTCTGAATTGAAATTTAGTATTGTTCGTTTTCTTGCTTAGCAAATTGCAAGGGACATGTCCACGACCTGTCTCGTATTTTGAAATTGAATTATACTTTACCAAATAATTGGCATCCTCTATAGTGGAATATTACCCACCTAGTCATGTATCATTTTTGGGATCATATTGTCTAGTTTATATTGCGTTTGCATGTCCAATTGTCTATGTTTGTGTGCTTAATTGCTTATCTATCTTCTTCTTCTTCTTTTTTGTAAAGTTATGGTAGTGAATGAGATCCTTAATTTCATGAAAATGATCTTAAATGGGTTTTTTTAAAAGTGCTTTTTAGCAATATGTATAGTGCGATGCCCCGAAACTAAATGATATATAGTACCATTAGTACCATAGTTTTATCAATACAAATAATATCATCTAACGCTACACTTTCCTTGTAACACATAACGGGGACATTCCATTTGCTTTCGACGTGTTATGGCCCCATAGCCTTGAGGGAGTCCCAAGTTGATCAATCTGGGTTTTATTTTGGTAGTGCGGACAAACTTGGAGAACAAAGATCACCATGAAAAACAATAATAATCTTCCAAATAAATATACGAAATAAACATGTCATGACTTGAGAAAAGAAAAGAAAGCAGTGTGGAACTGTGGACTGTGATTGAAGCAGCGAGTGGAGTGCATGGTGGTGTGTGGGTCTTAGCTAAGGTTGTAATCTTGAGAAGGAAGGGATCTAAGTGTGTATATGTTACTCCAATCATATAGTTAGGAGTTTGAGTCATCCTTAAGCATACTATGGCATTGTACTATCATTTCCTCTTTCGCCATGCCAATAGCATTACACCATTTTGTTTGCCTTTTGCCTTTACGTTTTCATCAACTTTTCTCCCCCTTTCCTTATATCCTTGTATCTCTCCACGGACGACGGTGCATGGTCTCTCTTGTGGTGAATCCTTTTTGATCATATCTCCTTTTACTTACGTGAAAAAATTGTTCATGTTCGGGATTTTTTTTTCGAATCTCGATCAAACTAGCTCATTTGGTTCTAATCGAGTAATCGTATATAAAATTTAAAGTCTGGTTGTTCGCGCGTTCATCTATTTGATGCTATTATATACAATGATGCAAGTACGCACAAGAATCTATTTATATCAAAAGGACATATATACATGCTGAAAGTCTGAAACAATGGTGGCTCTGGCTCTGTGGCTCATACTTCATTATTATCCATATGTACTTCATAAATTAGAGCAGCAGCTTGATCCAAGCATGGTAAAGGCTCTTCACAATTACTTGTAAACTAAAACTCACTATATTTATTTATTTTTCTTTCGGGGTGAATCTTTCTCTATAAAAGATCCTAAATGGAGAAACAAATTTAGCTGATCAAGTGAGCTAGTTCCTGTAACTTCTGTTTTGATCGATCAGCTTTGGTCATGGTGGGTGGCTGTGGCTCAGACTTCATCAATGTTCATCGACTGTACTTCAAACATGGGCAGTAGTAGTAGTTCGATGACTTCGATCCAAGCATGGACACGCATCCTCCATCATCAATCTAGTAATTCATAATGAACAACCAGTGTATTTGGTAGGAAGGAAATTAAAGAGAGATCGAAAATCATCACAGACTGTTGCAAATTATTAATCAAAGAGAATGACGCAGACTGTGCTTATTGCAGAATAACTACTACTACCACTCGATCAAGGAGAGTATTAAATCACATACATGATCGACCAATAAGTACAATGAATTCCTTTTGGTAAAGCTATATCATTTCATAAATACATAAACCAATAAATCGAACTACTTTCCCAACTTTCACTATCTGTTTATCCTCATCGATCCGTACAAAATTCCCAGATTAGTATTTCTGAGAGCAAGCTAGCTGTTCATCATGTGCAATATTGCTTAGCTTGACTAGTGTCGTATAGCAATGAGATGGGCGTCTCGTTAATCCAATATTAAACTAGCTCCCAGTAATTAACTAGTTAATTAACAGAGATTAAGCTCTGTATGGAAGTCCAGCTGTGTTTAGGAAAGCATGCATGCAAACTGTAAAGTGTGGTGACTGGTAAGAATGTGCAAATTAGTCTCGAGGAAGATGGAGGCGGGTGAGAGTGAGAGAGAGAGAGAGAGAATAACGAGGAACATGTCACCTTGATTAGCGCTCAAAGTATGGGGTTTCTGTCTTAACCTTGTCGTTTGCCTTTTTTGATTTGCAGTTTTGTGTTTGTATGCGATCTGTGTCTCTTAGCTCACTGAGTGAGAGTATAGAAGAGTTTGTGTGAGATTCTTCTTCCAACCAGTTTGACCATCTGTCTGTTCTTCTGCACTAGCAGCTATATGAGCATCCACACCAGTTTGACCGATAAACCCTAGATTGATTAATTAAACCCCACCCTTCCCCTGCAGATCTGCATGCCATTGTCTCTCAGTGGAAACCAGACCACAACAATCTCAATCCTTAATTACAGTTAAAGCTAAATCTCATTCTAATTATCCGTTAAATAAAATCATTAATGGTTGGTTGCATCCGGGCCCTGGCAAGCTTTGTCACCTAATCTCAGTACAATCATTAGAAATTTTTTATGTTGGAAGCCAATAATGAGAAATTACTAATCGGATTGTGGCAAGCAGTCCATCCCCGGATCCACCTTGTTCCTCCTATGAACATGTTGGCTTTTACAAATTGCTATTTGCTGCACTGTGTAAAACTTGGGACAATGATGGACCACGGGTCACGGTTGCCCTTGTATAACTATTATTTTCCCCGATTATCTTAAGTGTGGATGCTAAAGTGTCGAAGCACGAAAAATTTATTTACCAAGTGCAAGTACTGGAAATTTATGATACATCCTTATTAATTTTTCTTATTTTACCTGTGTTGATGGTCATCCCTCTTTTACTCATGATCACATCAATATTAACATTTTGAAATAAATTAATAACTAATCAGATAAACGAGACTGCAACTGATAAAGACAACCATCACAATTTTCAAGCAAGCAACTCGCTCAACACCACCATGGGTTTAGTGAGGCGTCCAATAAGACACATACATATCGTAGCTTGCAGAGGCAAATTAACATAAACATGTTAGGGCAACTGTTAATTTCGCCAGATACATATGACCACAAATAAGGCTAAGAGCAAGTTCACCCGTTGAGTCATTGTTGGGGGATGACTTGGGTCATAGGTGTGACCTGAGTCACTTTGGGTCATTGAAACTAGGTAGCAGTTTCCACCCATTGATTATATTTCTAGGTCGCCACTTGGTATTTACAGTATTATATTTTATGTTAGGTTTTTAATTACAAATCATGATTTTAGATGTAAATAATTAGTAAATATTAAACATGGTATATGAATATATAACGTAAATAAAGGTTATTATTATTTAGAACAATCACTATGAAGTAGAATTTTATTTTATGTGAATGTTACAAAAATGTAAATAAGGGTTCCCACATTAATATATATTTATTTACCTTTAGTTAACTAGGAAATACGGTAGTCAAATACCTCCAATGCTAAACACAATTATTGATCCAAGTCAATTGCAGGTGTGGGAGTGTGGGACGCACGCCCATCAGCTTCATTCATTGGTTCGTGCAGCGACACGCGCTTTTGGGAGAGTGACAGCTAGCCCAGCATGGCTCAAGTGGCCCTGTCGCTGATGTCAGCCACGTTTTGGGGTTCGGCTAATGCGGCTTGGAGTTAACCTGGGTCATTAATGTCATGACTTGGGTCATGGTGGTGACCTAAAGAGATGATCCAATGATAGTTGGGGTGAGAAATTTTTCATGCGTGGAAGCAAAAGAATTTAGGCTGGGTCATTGTGCCTATGTGGCTCATGACCTGGGTCATAAAATGTTAAACGAGTAGACTTGTTCTAATGACATGGAGATTGAGTGACCGTTGATGACGACCACCACAGTCGTCACGCAACGGGTTCAAGACCACCGTGGGTTTAGTGAGCTCCCATTAAGTAAATAGAAAACCAGCATCGACAAAATCATAGCTCGTAGAGGCATACATATTACATTGATCCTTTGTAACAAGCACTAAACAGTACATTGATAAATAAGATATTAGAAGACTGTTGGGGCGGTTGCCAATTTCGACAAATGTATGTGACCACAAATATGGCTAATGGAGATTGAATTGAGGTGAAGAGGATTGATGAGGATAAGGAATACATATTTTATTTTTACTAATTGAAATAAAAGAAATTTTATTTACACATATCTAATCACTTAATACACATTCTCTCTATTTTTGAAAGTTTTAATTCCTCTTTTACACTGATAATTAATATATGATAAAGAAAAACAAATTGTGTTCCAATAAATAAAAAAAACCAAAATTTTCAATTCGTAAACATCAAACCCAGCAGATCGATAAAACTTTCTTTGCTTTTCCTATTCTCATTATATGTCTAGCATATCCTATTTCTAAAAGTCTAAGTACATATGGTGGTGAATATATAATATTATATATAAAACATTACCATAGTAGTATTGGATAAGAAATACATATTTTATTTTTACTAATTGAAATAAATCATGAAAACAAACTATTAGATAAAACCTCATACACACTTCCTTCATTCAAATTTTCATACATGATGTGTGCAGATACGTTATAAAGTCATGTCGTCCCCATCTATATCTAATGACTAATGACCACCATCTGTATGTAATAACCACAACAACACAACATTAGAGATGACCCGAATTATTTATATATCAGGGCCCTTCCAATGAGGGATCTTTTTTTTTGTTTATTTATAGGGATAGATCATTTGACGAACTTTTCGATCACAAAATCAAATCTCCACCGTTCAGTTCATTGGGCTATATGAGTAGATCATTTCTACAAATTTTCAAAAAATTTGATAATCGTTAAATTATCCAAATGAGGGATTTATTTTTAATAATCTTGAACGGTGTAGGTTTGACATAAGTGTTAAGTTTTTTGTTTTTTGTTTTAATCTCAGCTATCCAAGCCCATTAAAAAACAGATCTAATGGTGTG
>NC_020496.1:8402480-8406691 GCF_000184155.1 Fragaria vesca subsp. vesca
GTACTATCACTTATGGATCTACTAATCTAATAATAACAAGATTATACTTAAAGGTTTTTTTTTTTTATACGCAAGATTATACAAATTTGTTTAAGCCAATCATCAGGTTGATCGTTAAATCGATCATTTGATTCAGTATGAAGCTTATTGGAGATGCCCAATAAACCAAACACTGATAAATCACCTGAATTCAGTCCTCTTCCCTAAGGTTAAATTATGATCGAGCAAAGATTGGAAAGATTCGTATCAGAAAAAGATTAGAAACATCTAAACCCAAGGCCAGCGGTCTTTTATAGAGCCTAAATCCATAACCATGATAGAAATTAAAGCCAATACCACGTGGACTGTGGAAGGCTTAAACTCAAACTTATGGGCTTGATGAGCAAAACAGAAAATGACTTGTGGGTTTGTTTTGGGCCTTTTGGGCCCCCGAGTAATAAAAGTACATTAGCCTTGATTCTTCATACATAATTATATATTGCATAAACCCATCTATGTCCTCAAATTGTATTATTTTGCAGACATGCTCACATAGTCACATGGATTGCACTCGTACACAATTAAGTGATACAATTTCTTTAATTTATATTAACTTTAAATTTTTTTTCTGAAAAGATTTTCTTTTTGTTCATAATAATAAATATTTTTAAATTAATTTAGGGGACCCAAAATTATCAATTTTCCAATTTTGGTGTGTGAAAATCAAGGTTCTAAAAAACGTTGGGCGGTAGTCGGGCGGACAGCGCCCAAAAGATTAATCGGGGATTAATCGGATTTGTATTTTTGTATTTATTTTATTTTTTAATAACAAATAATTATATAAATACAATTAAAGTAGGCATTATAACGTCTAAAAATAATGAAAAAAACAACATATAATGCTGAAAATAATAAAAATACATAACATATGTCCTTAAAAATGTACTAACAACCATGTTCTTACAAAAATAAGAAATACAATTCAACATTTCAACAACAATGTCATTGAAGCAATTAAGAAACACAATTAAACAACAATGTCCTTCGGAAAATCCGAAAATAAAAAACACAATTCACCAACTAGGCAACAATGTCCAAAAAACAATTCAAATAAAGAAAAATACATTTTTGCAAGCTACTCCTCCAATTCTTCTTCTCCATATCCTTCAAGTACTTCTTCGTTATCGGAGTCAAACTCAAAATCCATAGTTTCTTCTTCCTCTTCATCCAAATCAAAATCTTCTTCAAGTTCTCTTATTTCTTGAATCCTAGAACTTCTCCTAGGCTCAGCCACTGTCCACTCCTAAGTCATTTCCAACCATTTCATTAGTGACATCGGACAAAATATCCTCATCACCACCATCAACAATCCAACCTTGTGCATTAGTAGCTTCACTAGCAAGAAGAACATCCTACATTTTTCTCTTCTCTCTTTTCTTTTTGTTGAGAATCTTGGCATTGAATTGGACATAGACTAAATTGTTTAACCTTGTTGCATCAAGTCTATTTCTTTTCTTTGTATGAATCTAAATTAAGAATAAAAAAGAGAGTAAATTATCATAAAAAAAGTGAGTAAATTATCATAAAAAAAGAGAGTAACTATATATATAAATTAAGCAAATAATTACCCCCTCAAAAGCACTCCAATTCCTTTCACATCCGGATGAACTTGTTGTCAAACCAAGTATTCTTTTAGCCAAAGTTTGCAAATTTGGTACTTGATTTCCATAAATATTCCACCAACCAACTACAAACACATAGAAAGCCAATAACATTATAATTAGTCAAAAATACAAAAGCAAAACAAATAAACAATACTAATGACAAAATAAAAAATTTACGAAGTTTTCTTACCCGGATTATAATTTTCATTATCTTGTGAGCATCCCTTCAAAGCGATAGGTTTTCCAAATGAACCCTCTTATTTCTTCAAGTACTTGTGCAATTCTACATTTGTCACCTTATCTTGAATGTCAAGATCATCACCAAAGAACTTCTCTACACATTCAATAAACCCATCCATGACAACTCCATCATTTATAATGCTTGGATCAAAATATGTGTAATAAGGGTTCAAGAGGTATCCCGCTAAATGCAATGGACTATCAAGTCGTTCACGGGCTTTCTCATCAACAATGTCAAGGATTGGACGATAGTGAGCTTCTTGATTTTTGTATGTCTTCTTAATCTCTTCTCTAGCTTTTTGTTGCTCTCCATACACAAAACCCATTGATGGCTTCCGATCCCCATCAACAAGGCGAAGCACCTTGACTAAAGGGGCAAAAACCTTCAAGCAAAGATTTACTCCATTCCAAAAAGAAGGACTCAAAGCAATACTCGCAGCTGCCTTCCCCTTTGCACTCTTTGCATGCTTGCTTTCACTCCACTCACCATTAGTAATCATAGATCTCAATTCAGTCTTCTTCTCCATTAAGCTTTGTAAAGTAAGGAAAGCGGTTGCAAATCTTGTGACTCCCGACCTCACTATGTCTCTTTTCTTTGTATACTTTCTCATCAAGTGCAAAGTCTTGTGATGTGCATAAATGTAGATGGTGAAACTCTTTGCCTTGTCAATCACATTCTTGAATTTAGGTTGGGTGCCAATTCCTTGAAGCATAAGATTGATAGTGTGAGTTGCACAAGAAGTCCAAAATATTGTTGGCCTCTTCAACTTTAACAAATCTCCCGCCGCCATGTTGTTCGAAGCATTATCCGTCACCACTTGAACAACATTTTGTGGCCCAATTTCTTCAATGCACTTGTCCACATATTCAAAAATATATTTTCCGGTGTGTGACTCATCCGATGCTTCCTTAGAAGAAAGAAAGGTTGTCCCTTCCGCACAATTAACACACAAGTTCATGATACTTCTTCTTTTCCGGTCACTCCATGCATCGGTCATGATAGAGCAACCATTCTTTGCCCACTCCTCTTCTTGCCTCTTTAATAAGCCCTTAGTTCTCTCCACCTCTTCCTTCAACAATGGCTCCCTTAATTGGTATTGGGTTGGTGGTTTGTAACTCGGGCCAAATTGCCCAACCGCTTCCACAAACCTTTTGAAGCTATCATTCTCAATGGCATGGAAATGAAGGCCGGCTTCATACACCCATCTAGCCAAATATTGATGCACATTATGTGTTCTTTCCTTGAAAAGTGAATCATTGATATTTTGTTGCTTCATCTTCTTGCTTCCATCCAATGAAGAATCGGGATCAATGGCGGATGCATAACGGTCCATAGGTCCAAGAAAGCGCCTCTTTCTTCTTGTCTCATGACTTGATCCATCCTCTTCCCTTTCATCTTCTTCAATATCAACTTCTTGCCTCAATTCTTCTTCAAAGAGAATCTTTTGCCTCTTCTTGTTTCGCCCATCTTCAATAGCTTTGATACATTTGGCTTTGTCCTCATCCGAACTCTTCTTACAACCGTGAACATTCCCCTTGATGTTTGCAATGTGCTGTTTGATTCGATTTATTCCACCACTTACTACTTTATTACACAACAAACACTTCAATCTATCTGGATTTGTAGGATTAGCATACACTGCATATTCCCAACCGATATCAGTTGAATTAGCTTTCAACTCCTTTGAGACTGACCTATTCTGGCTATTCAGGTCCGGAACTAGATTAGATGCAGAGGAAGAAGTAGTGCCTGCCATATTTGCCTGTATATATTTTGTAATCAATCACAGACTCACAGTTCACAGATTCAGCAACTCAGCAATTCAATTACTCAGCCTAACAACAGCAGCAACTCAGCAACTTAGCAATTACCAAATTCAATGAACATTGGTAAACAACTAAACATATTATCAAATAGACAAATACCAAGTTCATCACTCATCATTCATTCATTCATCAGTCATCAGTCATCAATCATCATTCATCAATTACACAGTTGACAGTTACCAATTACCAATTACTCAACTAGTCAATTACCAAGTTCAAATTCAATGAACTAACCTCAAGAGTGAAGACGTCAAGTCGTGCCGGGACTGGGAATCTGGGATGAGCGCACTTTGTCGTTGTGCGATGCCGCTTGCCGCCTTGCGTCGCCGACTGAGAGAGGAGAGACCGAGAGACAGATGAGAGATGAAGAGAATAGAGAATAGAGACAGAGAGAGGAGAGACCGAGAGACAGAGGAGGGACGAGAGAGGAGAGAATAGAGACATAGAGAGGACTAGAGGAGAGACCGAGAGACAGACAGAGGAGGGAGAGAGAGGAGAGAA
>NC_020496.1:8407563-8412673 GCF_000184155.1 Fragaria vesca subsp. vesca
CCGCCCAGCCGCCTAGGCGGCCAAAAAACGGCTGGCCGCCTAAACTCGCCAATTTGACTAAAATCGGGACGGCAACCATTCTCCGGACGCCCAGACGGCGCCTAGGCGGCCGCCTAGACCGTTTTTTAGAACCTTGGTGAAAATGAACTGGCAATGCAGCAAAAGGATGGCAACAGAGACGGAGGATGGTGCATGCTTATCCGTAGCCCAGACAACTTTCTTCATCCTTTCAATTTAATTAAGCTTAATTATCTTAAAATCTACATATGTAGCTAATTAACTTAGCCCAGTCTATTATACAACCCATGTCATAATTACAAAAGAATTCAAAGCTTTATTTCATCATGTCACACACTGCCACCTAAATTAATGCAAAAATCTTATTCATACTGTTCATCCAAAAAAAAATCACATTAAAATTTTATAATAATAGCCCATAGAAATTAGAGTTAACTGTATTTTTTGATTTTCTGGAACAGGCAACCTATTTAACTCAACCAATGGAGTCTATCTAACACTAAATTATTAACCAACTACTGTATTATTAGACTCGATTAATCAATCATCATTCTTCTATATTTTGAAATTTTTATCAAACGAAAGTTTAGCCGAGTCTACTTTGAAATCCTGGCTTTGTTCCATGCCAAGATAAGCTGGTAATCAACTAATCAAGGAAGCATTGGATGTCTTGTTCAAAAAAAAAAAAAAAAAAAAAAAGAAAAAAAAAAGAAGCATTGGATATGTGTGTGTGTCATATGATAAGGACAAAGGAAACTTCAGAGTAGCTTCCTTCAACTTATCCTCTGCTCAATTTCTATTTAATTTAATTACTTATGAGGTTTTGCTTATCTCAAATCTATTTAATGGCTTTGGAGTTCCTATCTTCAAAGCTAAATTCGGTTCACAGCTTCAAACCAATCAAAGCCCGGCCGCTTGCTCCTTCCTAGAAGTATCCATCAGCTTCTCTCAAGCGAAACTAGAGGAGGAGCTTTTCTCTACTAGAATCATTGAAAACCGACTATAGCACTTATCTCATCTTAGAGAAGCCTAATAAGACCTTGGACTTCTTAATTTAAAGATACAAATATCACCTATACGGTAACCGAAATTTCATTAAATGATTTTTTGATTTGTAAACTCAAACCTGATGCGAAGCTAAATGTCAACAAAAATTTGGTTTTGTAATAATTGAACACCCCTTGCGGGTAAGAATGATTCAAGCACAATTTCTTTTACCGTGTTCTTTATTTGAAGGTGACTACCAATGGTCTATGATCTGAAAACGGAAAAGTAAACATTCCCTTTTCTCTATCTTTCTTCTCCTTTATAAAAGTAAACATTCCGTGATATTTATTCTGCTTCCTCTCTAGGCCATTCTTCTTTAACCTTCACCAACCCCACACCCTACACTTGTGTCGTTCTGATTAGCAACCCAACTGTTACATAAGGAGCAAGAAGGAAAGACGCTGAAGGAACAGAAGAGAGATCAAGATCAGAAACAATGGTGAAGGATAGGAGGATTGGTGTGGCCATGGACTTCTCCAAGAGCAGCAAGAACGCTCTTCAATGGGCTATTGACAACTTGGTCGACAAAGGTGACACCCTACACATCATCCACATCAACAACAACAAACACGATGAGTCTCGCAACGTCCTCTGGGCCAAATCTGGTTCTCGTAAGTTTATAGCTAAAGCCTCAAGCTTTTATTTTCTATTTGTAACTGAGATGCTACTATAGCCTAATCCTTGAATTATAAATCTCGAAACCTGAACTTTGTATCTGATCCGGGTTCTTTTTACTGCAGCTCTTATTCCATTGTCTGAGTTTAGAGAGCTCGAGGTGATGAAAAAGTATGGTGTGCCGACTGATATGGAGGTGCTTGATATGCTTGACACTGTTTCTAGGCAGAAAGAGGTATATTTTGTTTAATTTTCTCCCCTGTTTTTTCTTGCACCTATCTAATCCGATCAGCCATCTGGGTTTTGATTTCGAATCTTTTGCCTCTTTTTTTGGTTGTGATAGGTGACCATTATTACAAAGGTGTACTGGGGAGATGCAAGGGAGAAGCTTCTTCAAGCAGTTGAGGATCTGAAACTAGACTCTTTGGTGATGGGAAGCAGAGGACTTGGCACCCTCAAAAGGTATGCAAGGTTCTTGTTCTTTAAATTTTTCCTATGTAAGTTTCTTGTAAATGATCTAAAATTCATCACCTCTTGTGATTGTTCAATACAGGATTGTACTTGGAAGTGTGAGCAACTATGTGATGACACAGGCTCCAATCCCTGTGACCATCGTCAAGGACTTTCCCAATTGATGATCACAAACCTGGCTTTAGGGCTGTCCATGATCGATCAAGCTATCATCAACAAACATTGGGGCATTTCTGAGCTTTTATGCTTTACTTGATCTTGGTGTCATCAAGTTGCTCAAATTATAATACCCAGATACTATTAGTCTCTGTTTTGAAGAATAATGCATGCTATCTGGCTCCATTTAGATCTGCTTTTATGTATTAACATTTCTGTCTTGCTGTCATTATGCGCAATTATGAGTTTTCCATTACATTCCTTTATGAGCCATGCCTCAATAATTATATTTCTTGCAGAATAAGATCCATGTTTTCAGTAAAAGTAATGCAATGTTTCTGGTAGAAAGTTATAATATCCTTCAAGTAAATTACCAATTAAATACCAAAATCTTGACTCTGTGTAGAAGGTTTTTCTAAGTAAATTACCAAATACTATTTGTTTTGGCCACGCGTCTCAACAGGGGCAGAGTTGGGACTCCGGTGACGCAAAAAAATAAAAAAGAGATTGCGGGGCGTGCCACCTCGCGGACGAGGAAAAAGTGCGCTGCGCTAGACTTCTATACAAGCAAGAAAGGGGTTTCTGATGCCACCTCGCGGACGAGGGATTACGAGTAAAACCTCTTGTCACCTGTGAATCGATACTCATTGTTAGAGTGAGCAGAGCAACAAATAGGAAGAAAGGGCGAATCCGTAAGGGATCTGAGAACTAAGGTGAGGTGCGCTTAGAACTTTAGGGTTTCGAGGATGCTCGAAGATTTGCAGTAGTTTTGTATGATTTGATTGTGTCCCGAGACCAGATCCTCAAGCTCCCTTATATAGCGATCCGCAAGCAATCGGCAGAGACCTAATCACAAACCCATTCGGACTCAACAATTAGAATCCCACAAGGATACGACCAGCTCGCGAACCGCGCTATCCATGCAACACGTGTCCAGAACAGACTTCGCCTAGGTCTCTCCCACCGCAAAGCATTATCTCACTGTAGCGTCGTATGCGAACTCGAACACTAAGCAATCTTATCCCGCAAGGCGCTACAACCCTTTTCTACCTCGCCATGCACTGCAGAGTCTTACGCAAACTGAAACAAGGATCCAGCGAGGACACCGAATCTCGCGGGGTATTAGAATCCTTGCAAAAATCTAGCTCGCGCGCTGCCAGATCTCGTCACCCTACATGGGCTTCGTATTTTAAAAAAGGCCACAGGTATTGGCCCAAATGTTATCTAAAACTTATTCCGAGTCTTGGACCAAAATATCCACCGGGCTCAAACACTATTACTTCGATTTCGATATTACAAGGGAGAGATATAGAGTTTAACCTCGCGTTACATTAAAACCATCTTTTATAAGGCTTGTCATTTATTCAAAACTGATCGAACATATGATAGACATACATATGAGAACCAGTTTTATTATTGTTACATCATGAGACAAAAGATGGTTGCGAGTCATCTATGGCTTTGAACCAAAGCGGGTGCGGAAGAAAGCAATAAGCTTATCTCTAGGAGGCAGAACTTCCTTGATAACAGCATGGTTGACAAACTCATCACTCCATTCACATAGCTTGGGAAGTTTCTCCTTTGTTAAGAGCTCCATTCCGACAACCTCTTGAAAATCTCTAAGCCAGTAGCCTCCTATGAAGTCAGCAACAATGTCCACAAACCCAATCTCCTCTCCCCCAAAGAACTTCTTACCCTTGAGCTCATTTTCAAGCAGTTTCAGAGTCTCATAAGCTTCTTCCACAGCCTTTTCACGATCCTCTGTACCGACAGAGCATTTGAACATCGCAGGCATGCACTAAACACCAACAAACAAACAAGTTGATGATTTAGTTAAGGTGTTCGACAAATTGTCTCAAAGAAACCAAGGCAAAATTGTTACGTCCCGACACTGTATGTGCTCTAAGTAATGAAATAAGCGCAGACAATAGAATAGAGACATAGAGTGTTACCTTTTCCTCGACGAACCTGGCCCAAAAGCGAGCAGTTGCTCTTTGATAAGGGTCTTTAGGCAAAAGGGCAAAGCCCTCCCATGTCTCATCTATGTATTCAAGAATAATAGCAGACTCTGCTATTGGTTTTCCTTTGTGTACGAGCACAGGGATCTTCTTGTGAACTGGGTTGTATTTGAGAAGCAGTTCACTCTTGTTTTGCAGGTCCTCATCAAAGAAGTCGTATTCGACACCTTTCAGCTTCAGAGCCATTTCCACTCTCTTACTGAAAGGGCTTCCCCAAACACCAAAAAGCTTCACTTCCTCTCCCATGATCGATAAAGTCTTGATATGAGTGACTTCTCCTCCTGGGGGTTCTTATAGAGAGGTACCAAAGGCAGAGTTTGCTTGTCCTCTACGAAGTCTCCAGACTTTGTTCAGTAGTCAAGCATATTAAAATGAAAATTTGTTTGAGGAAAGATCTAGAACACGGAACTTCTTTGACAATTTGTTCATCCATCCGGCCACTGTTTCTTATGCTATTGTCACTGCTTTGGTCATCTAGATGATCTTTTTTTTTTCATGTGAATCTGCTTTGGTGTATTATATGGGGTTCTAGTTGCGACTCTAAATTTATTAAAGAATGCGGCTATTAGTACCTTCAAATTTGTTCAGTATACCTCTCATTCTCTCTACACCTCTATTTTACTTTTAAATACAATCATTTTTCCATTAGACCTCATTTCAAATTCCTAAAATAGATTTGTTTATGTAATTCACATATATATTAATATATTACTCATTACACCTCTTATTCACTCACTATACCTCCTTTTTTTTTTTTTGCATGCAACATTCATAACCGACTTCCA
>NC_020496.1:8412693-8413682 GCF_000184155.1 Fragaria vesca subsp. vesca
CCTCCATTCCTGACCTTGATTTCTTAATTTTTGTATTTTTTGGATTTTTTTATTTTGCATAAAATGTCACTAGACAATCATTTTTTGATCAAATTGTAAGAAATAATTTTCAATGACATCAATTTTCGACAAAAGTTAATTCGAATCATGAAGAATACTATTATTTTAAATATTAAAAAAAACAAGAATTGTGTCTCAAATTTTATTTATCGATCATCAAACGAATGTTCTTACATGAATTATTCTATATTTTTGTTACTTTTGTATTTCTATTTTACATATACTATTTTTTTTTGTAAGTTTATATTTTTTGTTTTTGTAGTCGGTTGTGCATAAAACAACCTCCTAAGCCCGTAAACCAGCAGATATCCCACATGATCAAGACAACCGAGGCCGCCCTAGGGTTCCCATCCATGAGTAGGACGGGCCGGGCCCAACCTCGGTGGCGGCATTGGGCCAAGAACGGTTTCAGAAGGCATAAGGGAACTGTGTATTTGAAGCAACAGCAAAAATAGTTGTCCCACATCAGATTCCAAGCAAAGAGAACCAACGCTGGGCCTTTGTTAGATATCATTAACTACCCTAGTAATCACATTCAACCAACAGATATTGACTTAATCATCAGAGGAGGAAAGACCGGAACCCCCCGGTCATCCTTGTGTTTGCAGGTTAACAAGAGGATAGCTTATCACCCAACGGACACGCCATTAGCTTTCTGCAGCCCTATCTAGGATTGTACAGAAACAGTTTTTATACTCATGATGATAAATTATTTTACTAATTGATAGATCATAATTTGGTAAAAATATTATTATACTTATTTATTTATTTTTAATAATTGATAGATCATAATTTTTGTAAAAAATTTTCACTTTGTATATGCATGTGACATGTATGATAATATAAATATATAAATACTCTAATAAATATGTGGTAAAACTAGAAAATAAAAATCAATAAGGAAAATAATAAAATGCAATCCATTATGG
>NC_020496.1:8413961-8434878 GCF_000184155.1 Fragaria vesca subsp. vesca
CAAAAAAAAAAAAATTGTATTGTTTTTAATGGAGGGTAAACCAGGAAAAAAAAATCTTACAAAAATAAAATGAGAGCAAATTTCGAATTTATTTACAAACTTGTCACTTGTATTTGTTTCATGATTGACTATCGTAATAAATAATGAGGTGTGTTAATAACACTGGTTCAGCCTAGGGTGTGTGTGTTAATGCATATGATGCATCAACTTTGTCCTCAAGTTGCAAAAAGTGTTATCAAAGTAGTAATATTAGTCATCAAAGTTGTAATATGAGTATTTAAAGTTATAAAAAAATAACATTAGTCATTATGTGTCTTTAAAATGGTAATTGAGTCATAAAAGTTATAATATGAGTCCTCAAAGTTGTAACAATTTTTTTTAATCACTTTAAAGACTCAATTACCACTTTAAATACATATTTTACCACTTTAAGAACACATGATGACTAATGTTGTAAATGTTGTAACTATAAAATTTTACAACTTTAAGGACTCATATTACAACTTTGAGGACTAATATTACTACTGTGATGACTCATTTTACAACGTTAAGACAAAGTTGATGCATCATATGCATTAACACATTATAAAATTTTCCAATAGCACCAACCTTTTTAATTGTTATTAGAAAAGTGTTGAATATATCAAGGGTTTAGATTACTTAATAGCTATTGCGTCACTCAGGGGCGAATCCATACATAGGCGAGTCCAAACACTTGCCTATACGGATTTTTTTTTATTTTTTTATTTTTTACCTTTGATGATATAAGTTGGTTGTAGGCAAGCGATGTAAAAAGGATTAAAAAAAAAAAGGCCAAACTAGTTGACTTTGAAAGAAGACGACCACTTCTGATGAGCGACTACATGTTCTTAGTTTCGGTTTTTGGGGAGTTCGAAGATATTAATAGTCAGTGAGGTTAGTTAAGAAATTTGTCACGCTATATGATCATTTCAACTATTTTTAAAATAAGGTTTTAAATCATTTTAAGACCTCAGTTGGTCATTTTTCAAAATTTCTCATCGATCTTCACTCTTTTGACAATTTAACAGTATTAGCTAGAAATCTAGCTATTATTCCTTAACGACAATTAATGATCAAATTATTTGAGATTCTACAAATTACACAACGATAATCTTTCATTGAAAGAAACTAAAAACAGCAAATATGAATTTTCAGAATTACAATGCGTATATTATATGCGAGGAGCTATTCCCCTCACATAGAAGAAGCATAACCTTGACTTTTATTTATGTACAATCCATATCCATACAATCACATATTTATTTACGTACAATAACCATATTCATTCGATCTGATATTTCTTCACGATCAAATGCCTATAAGCATGAACCATTTAGCACTTAGAAGTTGTAGCGCTTCCATAGTGAGAATGGAACACAGCGAGAAGCTTTTCTTTAGGAGGCAGACAGTCCTTAACAGCATGGTGGCACACAAAGTGCTCGCTCCATTCACACAGCCTGGGAAATTTCTTTATGGTTAACAGCTCCACTCCCACAACTTCTTGGACAACTTTAAGCCAGTGGCTTATGAAGTTGGCAACAATGTCCACCAGTCCAATACAATCTCCTCCAAAGTACTTCTTATGCTTGAGCTCATCTTCAAGCAGCTGTAGAAGCTCACATGCTTCTTCCACGGCCTTCTCACGCTCCTCAGCAATACTCGCGCAAGCTTTCTTTAGCGCAGGAATACACTAAGTACACAAACGATACAGCAAGTATCAATCAATGCGTTAGTTAATTAGTATGTTTTGTCATCCAAATATATATTTCTCGATCTTAGCATCTGATTCAGTACCTTACAATATGCATGTCATGTATTAACACATGATAGATTTTCTTCGATATAGGGCAAGGAAACATTATGTTTAGGAAAGAAAATGGATCAAGAATACTAGTAAGTACCTTTTCATCGATGAACCTAGCCCAGAAGCGCGCCTTGGCCTTTTCACAAGGATCTTTAGGTAGTATGTTATAGCCCTTCCAGGTCTCGTCGATGTACTCCAGAATGACATGAGACTCTGCAATTACTTTCTCACCATGAACAAGCACGGGGATCTTCTTGTGAACCGGGTTGTACTTGAGGAGCGCAGGGCTCTTGTTGGTCAGGTCTTCTTCATAGTACTTGTGTTGGACACCTTTGAGTTTCAGAGCTATTTCCACCCTGCGACTATATGGGCTCCTCCAAGTTCCATACAGCTTCACTTCCTCCTCGGCCATATTTGATTACACTAGTAACTAGTCTTAGATTGGATAATTGGTTTGTCCTTCATGCATGGGTTGTTTGAGCTCTATAAATAGGGAAGAGAGGAAGGAGTTTCCTTGAGCTCTAAGGTTGTTCGATTGTCAACAATCATTCTTAAAATTTGCAGTTGGTGGGGTTTGAGTAACTTCTCTTACAATTAATCGTATCCATAGTTTACAATATCCATTAGAAGTTCTGAATTCAAATCGATCTAGTGCGTAACCCTAAACAAAAATTTAGGGAATCACACTAGGTTTTATTTATGAAATACAATCAGCAAACATGAAGAAATTAATTGGATAACATATTCTGGAGGTAACATGAACCAGACATACAATTAACTAATAAGGGAGAGATCGGCCAAGTGGATATACAAAATAAGTTTGGAATGAGTCGTTAACTTTTCGATCAGATAATCCCTCTGTATAACGTAAACACCATCGAGAAACTTATCTGGAATTCTTATTCAACAGATCAGCATTCGCCATTGATGAGTCGACCTTGCATTTATATATGGATTTTGCATAATAAGATTTACTTAAGTACTCAAGATCCTAAACCGTGTTTATGTATTGAAATTGGGTTTGTGACCGATGAATAGATTAATTTGTAGCAAATTTGTACATATGAAGACATAATTTTGAATTTAAAACGCTTTAATTTAGCGGTCCTCATTAAAAAAGCTCTCCCGATAAGAGTTCCAATTCACCGAATATAATTAAATCAAGCAGATCATAACACACAAAACCAAATAGAGAATTAAAGTCTAACGAGTGCACTTCTCCAATTCTTTTGATCTTCTATAAGAAGAGATCGTAGCCCATCAAATCATGACATGTCAACTGTATCTAGACTCTCATTTTCCTATTGTGATTCATGAATATTTCCATGGGTCTAATTGGGCCTGGCTGCCTAGAAACTTGGCTTACATGTTCACATCAACAAGATAGACTGGGCCTTAATACAGTGTCAGGAAACCGAAAATTGGATATATTGACATATATAGTAAGGTCCGGTTTCGCCATCAAGAACATCCATTGCCTTTAGAAAATGATAGTAATAACTCTGATAAATCAAAATTTCAAACCGTGAAAGTTGAAATTCAATTATAAAAATGTTATTATGATTTTCTTTGTATGATGTTTCGAAGATGAAAGTACAATATCTGATCAAAATGGTCGGAGTCGAATTTAGTTACCAAGACTTTGTTAGAGAGATATGCCATATCACTAGACAAAATGCTAATTGATAATCATTTGAGTATTTGCAACCACTGAATCCGCTAACTGAAATGTGGTAGATCAAATTTTGAATCTAGGTATTCATGATCTTTTTGGAAAGGTACACATGCATGAGCAAGAAGGGAGATGAGGCACAGTAAAGTGAAACAGACTTTAACCAGGAATCACACATCAACAGACTTTAACTTCTTAATGGTAATTTCTTTTCGGTCCATGCCATGCATCAAACGAAGCAGCTTCAACCTTCAAGCTCAAGTTAGTCTTTCCCTCTTCGCTTATTCAATTTAGGAGTCAGAAGCAAACAATATATATAGGAACTTGATAATTCTTAGGAATCAAGTCAGCGATCAAAATATATATAGATACCATTTGTTTTGATTATTCTCCTCTACAGAACCAACAGATCATTCATCAATGGAAGCAACCGTACCCCCTCGATAATTAACTTAACTAATATATGCATGCATGCATCACTACAAAACTTAATCAACTCAGAATTAGTAATTGTCTGGTATAACAACAACGATCTAACAAAATTAATAGGATTATATACTCATAGCTAGTTAGCTGAAACTTGCATGAATATATTCAACTAAAATTGGAAGGCCAAGTGGGTGTGTCGTTGGCATCAAATTTGGATTGATCGAGTCGTCACTCGTCAGCTACTTAATTTTCCATTTTTGCATGGGATTATCTCTTTGTTTAACAATCAGAACCTGATTAGCTGCAATCAATCATGCATATATATTCCCATTTGGCGCCATCATTAGCCAGCTTCCCTTCGAGTCGTACGTTGTCATGCATGCTTCTATTAGCTTTGCTCTTATTCTAGTCACTAATAATCATTAGTGCAACTCCGGCCAATTTGTATTATGTGTGCGTACTAACCCCAAGTACCATATATATGATCATAGTCAATTACTTTGGAAAGCTTTTGGTGCATGGATCTACGTACTACTAAGCCTTGAAACTGGTTTTTGATCATTTGCAGAAGTAGTTCTCCCGACAACTTCGGTGGAGGGACTCGAAAATCTTAAATCTTTTCGGTGTATCGGCTATGTTGGATTATGAAATTTGAAAGCGGGAACTTGGTTCTACTATGCTTGCTTCATTCCCATTATTCACACTTGTAGAAGCAGAATCTATCTTTAAGTAGAATCACAAGCAGCAGCCCAAGCTTTAATGGAAACACAAGCTTTTACAAGGATCCATAAATCAACAATTCAAAGCAGAAAAACTCAAAAAAAAAGCAATGCATTACTCTTTCAAATATATATCTTTTGATGAGTCTATAGGAAGAAGCTTGCAATTGAAGCATTAGTCTTTCCCTCTACGTTTTTTCAAATTTTCTGTCAATATCAAGCAAGGTGCAAATGGTTGAGAGGAGCCTTTCTTTGTAAACATGCATTTCTGATCTGTTAGAACAACCTTCACATCATCATAATGAGTTCATATATAAGATGATTGGTAGAGACAGACTAGGCACAGTTATTACATACTTAATTTTAAGATTTATTGCAAACAAATTTGGTCATCTTCGTGAAAAATGCTTTAAATACTTGATCTGTATAGATGGCTACATACATATATAAATTAATCCTCTAAGATCTGACATTAATATAATGAAAACCACTGTAACAAAAATCCTTGTTTAAGCACATTTTGAAGTTCCCAAAGAAAAGAAAAATTGCTGAAAGGCAAGCAGAAATGACACTCAAATCCTAATTAGCTCATAAAAACATATTTGACACACTTTTGTAACACTTTGATAATTACTTTTGCATGTTAAGCAGACTTATAATTTGATTACAAAAGTGTATAAAAGAAGTGTAATTTCTTTTATTTGATTAAATGGACTTTGTGATTTTGTACTACTAGTTTTAGTAAATGTTAAGTGATCATACCATTCATAACTTCAACTCGATATGGTTAGTTTGCTTAAAATAATACCATATGACCATAGCTTTGTTTTGCGTTTCCCAAGTGTGTTTAACCCCTAATCTGAATTCTTTATTCTTCGTCTCTGCTTCCAAACTCCAAACCATACTGATTTTACTATATTACCCCGGACCACATCTCAATGACCAAAAATATGAAAGACAGATTAGCACATAAACTCTTCATACCATGCTTGTGTTTTACTTTTCTAACAATTATCAGTGACATTCTTTGCTCTATATTCGCATTGGATCCTGGAGTTAATTAAACAAAATATTTGAAGCTCCTGTAATGGTGATCAATGAACAAGATCAGCAAATTTAGGAAGAGAAGGGTAAAGCAGTACTTAACACCAGAACCAACACTGTTCTCAAAGCTTTGAACCCAAAAACAACATAATCAAGGATAAACTGGTAGAGACATCATTGAGTTAGATCCGTTGATTACACGACTCCCATAACTTTTCTTATCATATAATTCAAAACCCTACTTTGAATTATTAATCCCGTCATCATTTTTGAAATCTTGTTTAAGCAAAGCAGACTTAGCAGAGTAACAGAGAGAGAGAGAGAGTCACTCAAAGTTTACTGTTTGATTAAATATTTTGGAAAGGACAAGAATACGCTCTTCCAAGTTCAAATATAGGTCTCACTCTCTCAGTTTCTCGCCGCTGTTCATGTGTTTGAGCAAGTCTGAGTTAATCATGACCAGCTCCTAGCTTCACATTTTCGCTTCATATAAATAAAGCACCAATCTTTTCCAGATTTTCTTCATAATTTCACCAGCTACCTTTCACTGTCAGACATGGTTGAGGCCTCATGGAAGCATCTTTCACTCACCAAGAGGAAAGAGAAGGAGCCCATCTACATAACCAGCACCAACAGCTCAAGCTTTGTCTGCCATTGGTGAGGATCAGAGGACCTAACACCCAGAACCCACTTTCCATTTTTGGGTTTTGCTTGTCCAAGTACATAAGAAGCCTTTATTCCAGAGCTCGAATCTCTAACTCTTGTTGCTTGGGGAGGCTGAGTTATGATGTTATGGTAGTGAACAACTCTGCATTTTGTGATTCAGTTGAAGAAGGGATAGCTGCAATGGAGGGTCTGATTGAGAAAAGTGAGGGGCTTGATGAAGTTGTGGGTAAAGTTGAGACCTTTGGGGAGTTGATTGAGATTGAGGAGAAGGGTCGTGATAGCTGTTCAAGTTCAGATTTTTTGACATCTGAGACTACAGGGCATGAGGAGCAGAGTCACAGTAGCTCTGAGGAGTCATCTTCTCCACCCTCCTTGGGTTGGCCTGTTCAGAAATCTGAGGCACCAGATTGTACCAGTGAGAATGGGACTGAAACCCATTTGGATGATAGGAAATTACAGAAACAAGGGTCTACAATATCAGGTATTGTCTCTACTTCTTAAGGCACATAAATTGCATGTTATATTGTTGGTTTTGATATTGAGCTTGATTTTGGTTTATGGGATTGTAGAGACTGAGTTGATGAAGGAGAGGTTTGCGAAATTGCTGCTTGGAGAAGATATGTCAGGCTGTGGAAATGGGGTTTCTACAGCATTGGCTATATCGAATGCCATTACTAATCTTTGTGGTATGGAATTTTTAATGCACCATCTCAATGTCTTGAAATCCTAGCTTGTAGTGTTGGTTAAATGTTTATATAATTTGTTCAATTCTGTAGCTACCCTATTTGGGCAACTTTGGAGACTAGAACCTCTACCGCGGGAGAAGAAATTGATGTGGCGGAGAGAGATGGAATGGCTTCTTTGTGTGAGTGATCACATTGTGGAGTTGATACCTTCTTGGCAGACATTTCCAGATGGAAGCAAATTGGAGGTACAATCTGATTCCAGCATGAATTATTAGGAACATTTTAATTTATCAGCTTCTGCTTCCCTTCTTCTAATATGCATAAAAATGTAGCAATGTAATGTATATATTGTTTATAATTTTGCTACACCATAAAATGGTTGTTTTGAAATGATAATGCATGTTTATACTTTATGCTCATTACTGGTGATAATATTTTGATTGGCAAGTATAAAGTGTCCAACAACAAACCTTAATTTCGGGGTACTAAATTCTTTGAAGTTGTTTTGACTTGTTACACCTCAATTCAGGTCATGAGTTGCAGACCCCGCTCGGATCTTTATGTTAATCTCCCAGCCCTTCGCAAATTGGATAACATGCTTCTCGTAAGCTTCTCAAATACTTGTCTTACTCTATAAAGATCCGGTTTCATGTAATCCATTCTGAATTTGGCTAGCCTATCCTTGCAGGAGATATTAAATGGTTTTGACGATACAGAGTTCTGGTATGTTGACCAAGGAATTCTGGCTCCAGATGCTGATGGGTCAACCTCCTTCCGAAGAGCATTTCAGCGCCAAGAAGAGAAGTGGTGGCTTCCTGTGCCCCGAGTTCCTCCTGGTGGACTCCATGAAACTACAAGAAAGCAGTTGCAGCACAAGCGTGATTGCACAAATCAAATACTTAAAGCTGCAATGGCGATCAATAGTATCACTTTAGCTGATATTGAAGTCCCCGAATCATATCTGGAAGCTCTTCCAAAGGTTTGAAACATTCTCAAGATTCCAGTTATATGGGCTTATTTAGTTTATTTTTTTTGGCAAATATATGTGCTTACTTGGACATGGTTGTTAAGTTTATGTTATTACTTGGTTTCAGAATGGAAGAGCAACCTTGGGGGATGTTATTTATCGATACATTTCATCGGATCAATTCTCCGCTGAATGTCTGCTCGATTGCCTTGATCTGTCCTCTGAACATCAAGCTATAGAGATTGCCAACAGAGTTGAGTCCTCAATCTACTTGTGGCGCCAAAAGACAAACTCAAAACCTAAAAATAACAATACCAGAAATAGTTCAAAGTCATCATGGGAAATGGTTAAGGAAATGATGGTGGTTGATGCAGATAAAAGAGAGTTACTTGCAGAAAGAGCAGAAAGTCTCTTAATTTGTTTGAAGCAACGGTTCCCCGGTCTTCCACAGACATCCCTTGATATGAGCAAGATACAGTACAATAAGGTTCCCAACTTTGTCCCTATTAAAATTTTCCTTCTGATTTAATCCTTCAATTATTCTTTTCTTCTTACTTAATTAATCAACTTGGATTTGGGTAGGATGTTGGGAAATCTATCTTGGAAAGCTATTCAAGGGTTCTTGAGAGCCTGGCATTCAACATCGTGGCACGCATTGATGATCTTCTTTATGTAGATGACTTGACAAGGCATTCAGATCAGTTCCCATCAATGCACTCCGATCAATTCCCATCAATCTCCAAAGTTAGTGTGATTTCACACAAGGCAACTCCTATTCCATATTCATCAGTGCCCATCTCAAGCACTCCATATAAAACAGCTTATGCCACACCAAACTATTCACCTGCACAGCGAGCTAGCCCTCTCAGGGTAGAAAAATCACCTTTCATGACCAATGCCAAGATTTCTCCTCAGCGTGGATTAGGCGTAAAGAAGGTTCTGACTGATTATCTTAGCATTGATACAAAAGGAAAGAACTACAGCAACTCGACTGAGTCACCAGGTTCAGTCTCGGACACGATACAAGCAACTCTTGCATCTCAAATGCGACGAGGTTCTTTTGAGTCTTCAAGCGCATCAAGCAGCCCGGTGACTCAGGACTCAGACACACAGGAAAGGATCCACATTTAGGTTGTTGGCTCTTGTTAGAACAAGATGTGTGTAATGGTGTTGAGTTGAGAAGTTCATATTTGTAATGTGCATTACTTGTATTTCCAGTTTTGAGTTTGTTCCCGAGTCACTGTCTGGCATGGGTCAAGCAGTGATTGTAAAGAGAGAACTAATTCCTACACTACTACTTTGGACAGAGTATATGAAGTTCTGTTGCTTTCTCATGCAGCCTGTGGATCTGATAGTCAGTGCATGATATCACTAGAGCATTTTGATTACATCAAGTTGGGTTTGCAACTCGGTGTTCAATATTTAATCTTTGGCGACGTGATCCCTCAGCAAGCTCAAGTGTAGCTCTAGCCCTGCATCTGTATGTCCATTTAGGTTGCACACCCCTGTACTTGCAACTAGACTTAAATCACAAGTGACCTGTGATCCCAAATCTCATCGCATTCAAGTATCAAATTTGATGCATGCTGTAAAGCTCGGTTCTTCTCTGCATCCATATCCTTATCTCGATCATCTCCTTCCTTCTAGCACGTTCAAGACGTGAGGCTGCACCCAAGTTGTAGTCTAAGATAATTGTGGAATCTAGCATCTAAGAAAGCTATGGACCTTCCAGCGTATAATGTTAGGTTACACTCCTCAGTCCTCACTATATATATGCACTCACTCACAGAGTCTCACACAGGCACACTCTTAGTCCCTTCATCATCTAACAAAAGAAAGACCCTGTATCACTCAGGTATTGAGGGGGAGTACTGGAGGTAGGAAAAATATAAAAAATAATTGAGGGGGCATTCCGAGAATTGAACTCGGGACCTCTCGCACCCTAAGCGAGAATCATACCACTAGACCAAATGCCCGCTTTTGTTATTTTTACCACCAACTGTATACAAATTCGTTGGAGTTTTTCCGTTACATGAAGATGGACTTGGATTTCAATAATAAAATAGATCGACCTCTTCAGTAATGGACTAAAATTTCAATAGAACAAATTTCCAGTTAATGGAATTCAGCTCCATGAAGGCATGAACTGCAGGGAAGCAGCTCTTACAAATTGTCTCGCATAATTGTCTCGCATTCAGTTTGATTACAAGAACATAGTTTTCTGGTTTAGTGGATCAAAAATGGTTTGTTCTGGAAGATCCATTTAGTGTGCCAGTTGGTTACACGTTTCGACAAGGAAGAGGTCCTTCCATGGTCGGTAATAGATTTATGCGCAGTTGAGGTGAGGTGTCTGAATAAGATAAGAGCTTCCAGGTTCTTCACTGTCACTAATGGCTACACCTTAATGATATCTATATTGAAGATGCCAACCCAAAATTGAGTAAAATGAAACACCTAACCCCTCACACCAGTTTCTGCACCCAAAAGTGATCTTGCTTCTAGTGCTAGCTCCATTACTACTCAGTGGGTGATTGGAGAAACCACATTTTATGTGCTTCTATTCAGCTATAAAAACCCTGTCTCATTGTAACATAACAACATTGTGGGATCATTCAGAGTATTAAAACTTGAGCATTCTAGAAAAAAAAAAATAGGAGACACCAATGAAGTTCATTTGCATTCTGGGATTTCTTGCAGTGGTTATCAGCTTCCATGTGGTTGATGCGGCAAGCGCATGTGGAAAGTCGACTCCAGATGAAGAGGCAATGAGCCTTGCCCCTTGTGCAATGGCTGCACAAGATGCAAAAGCTGCTGTTTCTGATGGTTGTTGCAAGCAAGTGAAGAGAATTGGAGCAAACCCTAGCTGTCTCTGCGCTGTTCTGCTCTCCGACACTGCCAAGAGCTCCGGTGTGAAGCCTGAAGTCGCCATTACCATTCCTAAACGCTGCAACTTCGCCAACCGCCCAGTTGGCTACAAGTGTGGAGGTAACTATACCTCATATAATGTTGTGATGTTGTGACATGCATGTAATGTTATCACTGTCAATTTTCATACTCAAAAATAATGAACCCCCCTACTAACACAATGCTAATGTTGCAGCTTATACACTTCCATGATTGGATTTAAAGGAAGTGGTGCAGAAGGCCATGTATTGGAGCTCTTGGCTACTAGCTAGTGTAACCAAGTATAGATTACTCCTTGTACTTTGACAAATAAAGCTAGTAGCTTGTATCATTTTACTGTATCTTAAATAACAAATTATGGAATTTCAGTACGAGGACTCTCCAGTGTGCTTGAATAATTGTTCTCTCCTACTTTTGAGTTTTGACACATCTCATTTGCTCTTGATCTTGTACTCTAAACCTAAAATTGACAAGTGTTTTATAGCGTTCTAAAGTATGAAGTCATTACTAACATGTTAGATTAGTTTAATAAAAAATACGCACCACATTAAAAAAATCACACTATTTAGTTGCTTAAAAAAGATCTTGGAATTGCAAAGCTATGGATGACAACAAGAACCATTACAGACAAAGATTCATGGTAACATCAAAATCAGACCCAACTTTGAATCTTATGCTGCTCACATGACACACCTGCTATGCTTTCCTTTAACGACCGAAACTAACTACCACAGAAAGCAATATCCCACCAGACATGGGATAAGGACTGGTTTGAACTGTAGGTTATCTAGGTCATATATGGATAGGGGAATAACCTCAACTGACAATCTCAAGGTCGGATAAGAAAATTGAAAGGACAGTTTAGAGGTCATGCAGCTCGACAGGTTGCCAAGATAATTTTGGATTCTGGGCCACACCGACTTTGAAGAGTGATTTGGTAGTTAGTAGTGCGTGGCACTTTCAAATTTGGGACCTCAGCTTTGAGGTGAAGAAGAAACTGTAGGGATAAGCATGCAGACGCAGTAGTAAAACTAAAATGGAAGAGTGCAATGGAAGAGAGTTGAAAAGCCATTCATCCAAAAGCCTTAACATTAGAAGTTCAACCTTACAAAGATAAGCATAACCTGTAGTTACTACATATCCAAATCTCCAACTACATTACATGATAGTAGTTGTTGATAAATGGAGGATACTAAAAGGAACATTTTACATTAGAGACAGAGCTAGAGAGGGAGAAAGAGAGAAACAGTACTACTGCATCTTTCTTTACAGTGACCCTAAAGAAGATGCATGCATATATAAACTGTGGTTTCATACGGATCGCTGTGTGACCGAGGAGAAAGAAAAGAAACCAGCTTCCACAACGATCTGCTGCTGCTACTAAACTACTTCCTATTATGCCTGCAAGGAGTTCAAACAGAAAACTATTTCGTTACATCAAACTTCAAACTAGGAAAGGCATCAAAACATGGAACAATGTTCTCTTAGCAGGAAGGAAATGAATTTATTCAAGACATAATTCATCATGTTTAGATAGGAAGGAATATTTGCCTGCAAGGAATATTTGCAAACAGAAAACTATTTTGTTACATGAACTTCAGACTAGGAAAGACACCAAAACATGGAACAAAGTTCTATTGGCAGGAAGGAAATGATTTTATTCAAGACAGAATCCATCATACTACTTAAGCATGCATCTTTCCTTTTCTTACCAAAATTCATGTGTTTATGTGAAGGAGTTTATCACGGCGTTTAATCACCAAAGCTAATGAATGATGTATTGATGTTTATTAAGCAATATTCGTTCAGAAAGAAAGATAGAATTGAACTTTTTACTCCAAAGAATGACAGAAATAGAACTAATAACTTTCGGTTAAAAAAGAAATAAACATCCCAAACCAGAGACTCAGATTCTATAAAGAATCACCAAACTTGTAGTTCAGGCAAGTTTAAAGACAACCAGGGGTAACAAAGCAGATGCCAAAGAAGAAGATATCTGGATCTAGAGTTCCTATAAATGTTGAAAATTTACCTGGATGAGAATGGCGAGAGACTTCTTAATAATAGAGAGACCCTACAAATGGAGAAAGTTGGCAGAAAAGGAAATGTCAGAACAATACAGCTTGATTCCGAAAAGGCTTGTTCATGCATCACCACAATGAACAATTACCGGTTCTTACCTTGCCACCAGTTTCCTCTGCAAGCAGTGCCATCATCGTCGGTCCCATCTTTCTTGTACTGAAGCAAACACAAAACAAATCATCAAGTTAGACACAATGGAATTTCTGCGGCATTACTGGATGAGAAATTTCTGTATTTGCAGCAGCCTATAGTCGAGAACTGTTTCTGCGGTAAAAGATAATAAAAAAAAGAAAGAAACTCTCAAGTCTCACCGTAGAGTTATAAGAGTCCTGGCTGTTCTGGGGCTGATGATAGATGTCTTGACCACCATAGTAGATTGATGAACTGAGATGACATGGTTGTTGCGATCTCTGATCATAATAGTGTGAACTGTCCTTGATCTGTGTGCTCTGACCCTCAACTGCTTTGCCATTAGAGTAATCACCTGCGCAGACAGAAAGAAACCATGAATTATCACAGACACAAATAAAGCCAAGCATTACTGAATCTACAAAACTGAAACAGGACCAGGTATAACTCACTAGCTATTTGACAAAAATCAAGAACTAAATACATACTCTTCTATAATCAAAACAATGGGAGCAAGACAGGCCTAGTAAAAGATTATATTTCCGAATTCAGATTTGTAACAATAAGCTAGAAAAGCCATGCAAAAAACCTGGCTGTGTTGAGTTGAAGTGCAACGGCTGATCAGTGTACTTTTTCCTTGTGAGCTCAGAACGCAGTGATTCCCTGCTTAGCACCTAGATCAACGCCAAAAAAAACCTTTCTCAGAATCTAGTACAACATGAAATAAACAAATGTATACAATCACACAGAAATGGTAAAAACAACATACATGCACCACCATTGCATAAATAATTCAAGCCCTCATTGCAAATCTTGTTTTAACAATTCAGAAAAGAAGTAAAAAAGGGAAAATTCACTTGTATACCATGATTGAGAACCTTCACTAGATTTGAAGGGAAACATGGATAAACCCCATGAAGATTTTAGAATAACAAAAACAAATAATACAATCCAACAAAGGCGATGGTTTTCACCTATATCCAATCCAAAACAGTCATAAGATTCAAACCCCATTACCAAAAGGAAACATAACAGAACAAACCTCTGCAAATCCTCGAATGCAGGGGACATCAATCACACGACCAAATTGAATAGAATCAAACATTACAATCAAAATATGCACCAAAACATAAACCAATACCTTCGGGGAGTTCAAGGGAGGAGCGAAAATGGCTCCGAAAATCCCAGATGAAGAGGAGGAGGACGAGTCTTTGGACCCGAACAGCTCAGAAGTGAAGGAAGAAGAAGAAGACGACTCAGCTGGCTTTCTTCCCTCCATGTTTTTTTGTCTCTCTGATAATCCTCACAATCCCAAAACCTCTCTGTATCTCTCTCTGTGTTTTGTGCCCTGAACAGTGTTTAGGTGGGTTTATATAGAGAAGCAGAGAAAGCACCGTCACGAGAAGGAAGCTTAATAAATATGAAACGGCCCCTGGAAATGGGTCCGCTGGAAAACAAAAACAAAAACGAAACGTCGATACACAGAAACACAGCAAAAAGAAAAACAGAGAGCCAAGAGGGAAGGACACGTGAAAAATCAAAGGGCATCGAGTAAAAACGAAACCGTTGCTCCCACCCAATTTATAAGCCAAAAACGACGCCTACCCAATTCAAACTTTTATTTTTATTTTTCCATTTTAATTATTTTTCTCAATCAGACTTGAAAATCTCGTACTGTGATTCTCTTTTCTCACGTGTCTCGCCTAAGATCTCTCCTCTGTTTCCTCTATTTTTTCGTTCTTTTTTACGTCTCTGTTTCTGGTTCTTCAACCTGTCCTGGAGTGTTACAGATTTCCGCCACGTGGAGAGGTGGGTCCTCTGTTTATGTTCCAATGTATTACTGCCACGAGTACCTCTAGTGGATAATAACCACCCTGCCCTACTTAACCCTATTTTTCTGACTTTCTTTTCCCTTTTGTTTTGGACACGAAAATGGGGCGTGAGGTACATGGTTTATAGAGGTTGAGAGAACCAAACCTATGTAGCCTTATCTTTTTATCTTGTCGGACCAAAATAGAGATGGGTCTTCTCCTACCCTCCCCGTTCCTTTTTACTTTCTATGATTTCGCATTTGAAAGTTAGAAACTTAAAGACAAAACAACGATCACGCGAATTTTTACACAGTTTGGTTAGTTATGTTATTGAAGAAAAATTGTTAAAACATGTGACAAGTTATGTAAGTTGCATAATTTATGGACTGGTTTCATATATTAATCTTAGATTCAATTTGATTTGCCTAATATGCATGTTGTGATCGTCTTGTTAGTTAGGATAATTATTGAATCAAATGATTTAATCAGTTAGGTCGATACGTTACTATGTCTAAATTTTAATTTCTGAACATATGATGTTTGTTATATGTTGACAGGTAATATTTTGGCATGTACACGTGTTATTTTGTTTTATCTTTTTCTTTTTTATGTCGTGTCAGATCACGAATTAAGGTATTTTGCAAGAAGTAATTTCTTCTGTTAAACCGTTATCATATCAATTTAAAGCGTTGTGTTGTGTTGTGTTGTGTTGTCAACTTATTTGGTTAATGATTTATTGTTAGATGTTTTATATTAGTTAGTTGACAATTGTGTTCATATACGCTATCAAATTAATAAGTTTTGGTTCGTATTACGGTTGATTAGTTGACAAATAATGGTGTCAGAAAATAACTATGATTTATGAGAATCATTAATAATAGTTGGTCTGAGCTTGGTACACGTGCTAATTCACACCACGTGTTGAG
This sequence comes from Fragaria vesca subsp. vesca, assembly GCF_000184155.1. NCBI lineage: Eukaryota > Viridiplantae > Streptophyta > Magnoliopsida > Rosales > Rosaceae > Fragaria > Fragaria vesca. The sequence continues at coordinate 8,429,822 of NC_020496.1, forward strand.
TAGCGACCAGGTTATGCTATGTAACAGTGTGACGGTGTGTTGTGTAATAATTAATTCATTATCTAGCGGTTTAGATTGTACTTTATTGTAGTCACACATCATACTATGTTGTGAGAAGATCATATTACATATCGATGCCGTCATTCAATAAAGAGACAAACTTTTGATAAAGTAGTTATTTTACGTTAATTACTGACATTATGTAAAGTTGTTACTCTTTGTAAATTATTCATTGTTGAATGCTTCTTATTATCAGACGATATGTTATGATTGTTGAAAAAATGTGGCTTAGATTAGAGCCTTTTGAAATCCCACATCAGAAATGTGAAGAGTTATCCTTGGGTTATAAAGAATGATATTACACATACTAATGTCGAGGCCTTTTGTGTAAAACCCCGTTTCTCCACCGGGTGACTAAAGTGGGGGGAGTATTGGCATTATTGGACTCGTGTGTGTAAAACCCTCGGGGCCCGTCGTGTCGGCCGCTTCCGCGTAACAAGTGGTATCAGAGCCTAGGTGACGCTTGAGACTTAGTGTCTCATACGATCGAGTTACAATTTGGTGGAGCTCTCGTTTGGATTGAGATCACATGATTTGAAATTTAATGCTTGTGATCACGGTTGAGCTATTAAGACTTGGATCGTGAGATTTGGAGATGGTTCGAATCACGTCAGGTGGAGATTGTTGAAAAAGTGTGGCTTAGATTAGAGCCTTTTGGAATCCCACATCAGAAACGAGAAAAGTTATCCTTATGTTATAAGGAATGATACCACACACATTAATGTCGAGGTCTTTTGTGTAAAACCTCATTTCTCCACTGGGTGGCTAAAGTGGGAAAAATTGGCATTATTTGACTCATGTATGTGAGACCCTCGGGGCCCGTCGGTCGCTTCCGCGTAACAATGATTGCAGGTACATGTTGTGTTATTTGAAAAAATTTACTTAGTATTTGCCACAATCGAACACGTTATACATTGTATGAATATCTAGAGTTCAATAACAAATCGAGACAATTATCAAAAGATGATGAAAGTTTGACGTTGTTGATCAAAAGTCTTATAAATTATTTCACACACATTGGTTAAACGCATTTTAATGTCAAATAAGTAGTTTCGTATCAAATTCTCCGATAAATTAGTTGATATATTACGTCAAACACTTTCACGAAAACAATATCGTTTAAACAACATTCTATGTGATTCGATCAATGTTTTGGACAAGAGATCGAGTTTAAAGCTCATAAACAATGAGTCAAATTTCTTTGGATCCAAATTTGTATGTCGGTGTTACAGACAAGGTTTTCAATGGTTTGAATTTGTAATCGGAAATTAGTTGATAATGAAGATTCAGGGGGCCACAAGTAAAGGACAAAGTGCCCGACTCATACATAGGACAATAGAGTGAATTGACATATATAGCAGGGGTGTTTAGCACCACTGAGGATCGCCGCATGGTGCACGTGTGTTCAATTTTGTGCCACGTGGAACAATCCACACCATACAAACCTTTTCGCTTGCGAAAACTCAAAACCCCATAAGGCCAGAACATTGTTTCCTCATCATAAACCATTAACATACTGTTGCATTCTACGCGCTCATCTTCTCGGCTCAAAAACACTAATCTCCCCTAAACCTAGCTGAACATGTCTCCCAAGCTCGAACCCTCCAAGGTTGTCGAGGTCTACGTCCGTGGCACCGGAGGTGAGATAGTTCCTTCAGTTTTCTCGCTCTCGATCAAGAGCAGAAGTTCATAAATCCAGAAACCCAAAATTGCTTGGTTATGAATTTTTTCAAACCATGGCAGCAACCATTCAGCTCCACTGCTCTAATGTCTTTGGCAACGACAACCCTAATAAATCTAGCCCTTTCATTCATTTCCAAAAGCCAAGAATGAGGCTCTATCATTCGTCGTCCCCAAACCCAATCAGGTAAGACGTGACCTTTCATTTTTCGACAATGGAAGCAACGGCGTTGGTAGAGGAGATGGTGGGAGTCGTTGCGGTTAAAGACATACAAATGACAATAAATATTAGAAACGTACCCTCAATTTTCTCTGGCCCTTTATATTTTTGATTCAATCACAAAAAGCCCATAATCGGAGAACCTCTTCTTCAATTTTGAGAGCGGCATACTCTCCCCACATTTCTTGCTTCCATATTTTACCTTGATTGATAAAATTTTTACTCATTCCATGTGTTTTTACCATGTTTATCAGCTTTTTTACTTAAATTTTCAGTCTAATCACTCTAATGTGACCCTACTACTAAGGAATTAGGAACTTCAAAGAGAATGATGAACACTCTCGTTTTAAAGTATATTTTATTTGTTTTATGTACCTTATGGAAACATCGACTTTACGGGTCATAGTAAATTATAGGAACTTAATATAACATAAGAAAAATAAGGAAATAAATCTAGACGAAGAAGGTAGTATGATAAAATCGAATCAAATATGGAATTAATATTAACCTCTCTATTACCTGTTATAGGTGTCTCACTGACTTCCCAAAAACAAAAACTCTCTCATGAACATATGAGAAAATGAGATACCGACACATACATCTCGTCATGTCATTATACGAGATAATGAGGTGGTGACCAAAACCAATTAATAAATTCCATCTCAAATACGATTTTACCAAATCCTCATGTTGGATTTGACCTCATAGATTTCTAGTCTTCAGGTTAGGCAGGTTCTGTGAAAAAGGCCATCTCAATTTCCATATAAATACAACTTTACTGGATAACAATTGCTTATCTTGCTTATCTTTGTTTGTTTCCTTCGATATTTTTTCTTTCATTTTGTCATTCGCTTTCTTCCTTGTCCAACTATATATATTACTGTGTGGATACAACAATTTCCACCAGTGCATCGTTGAATTCAGGTCTTTATTTTTCTTGGCATGCAAGATGAAATTAGAAGCACTAAAATTTTGTTGACAAGAAAAAAAAACCTCTTACAATATCATTTTCTTGTGCTGCTTGCCTGCTTATTGCATCGTAATTTTATTTATTAGAGCTTCTAATAGGCATTTTATTACAAACAGTGACCAATGTTCTACATAAATTCATCATTAACGTAAAAAAAACTAATGTAATTTTGTACTTAATCGCAACAGAATATCTCTGCATGTCTTAATCCATCTTATAAATTACACATCTGGGTTTATCTAGGAGTCTCCTAAAAACTATTAATCCATCTTATCCATACAGATTGTAACCCTAACATATATATATTCCATCATATGACAGATACTGAAGCTGGGTTATCATAAACGTGAGAGCCTTTATATATATATATATATATATATATATATATATATATATATATATTATCATAAACGTAGAGAGCCTTATATATATATATATATATATTATCACAAAGTCTCTCACTTATTTCCATCACAAAATGGTGAAATACAGTATGCTTGCTTGTGCGTTTTCGATTAATATCTAATTAAAAAGGGTCCCTCGGCGTTCAAGTTAGTCAAAAAGCCAGAAAGGCTCTGTTCTTTTCATTAACTAATTAGGGATAAGACTCATAACAGATGTGGATCAGATCTTAACAACACCACCAGGCACCAGCTTATGATTAATATACAGACCCGAAATAAGAACAAGAAGAACAACTCTGCGGAGGAGAACAACCGATCGCAGAACGCATGCCCTTTCTTTCTCTGAACCTATCAGTTTCGGATGGCAAGGATAAGAACCAAAGCCAGAAAAAAGTACAAGAATCCAAAAGATCCACGTTAACAACATGAAGACGATGGATGCATGATATCACTTTGCCCTAAGCCCTAGCGAGGCCCGCGTGTGCTTTTTCACTAGCCTCCAAATTTTTGGGATTTGGCTACTACTGTGTGGTGTATATGCAAAGTTTCAGTGCTGCAATGGTTTTGCGTTAAATTTTTGTTCCTTTGGAAATTGTGTTGTACGTTTCAAGAGAAGATGGAGAAAACGTGAACCAAACTCAGCAGAGCAGAAAGGTTGTAGTTTGGGAACTCGGATGCTCTAGCTGTTATGGTTTTCATGACATAATTCGTGAAGCAGTGTATGTCGTAGCGGATCAATTTGAGAACGTAGTTTTAACAAGTTAAAAGTTTATTTGTTAATTTGGATATAGTAAAATCAAGAGTGATAGCTCATAGGAAAATTTCGAATTTATGATGCAACGGAAATATAAATGTTGGAATCCACCAACGACAACTTGAACAACTTGAATTCACAAGTCTGGTTTTCTCGAATCCACGAGAGAATCTGGAATCCATCGAAAGAATTTGAGAGAACTCAAAAAGTTTATTAATATCAAAGATGACGACTACAACCGATTAAAGTTCCTTATATAGGAAAATAAATCGTAGGGCAACTAACAACTAAGCCTAAAATCCCATAGGTTAAAAGAAAATAAACTAAAAAAAACCTAAAATAATACTAAATGCCGAATCGGATTAATAAAACGATGTCTTTTGGTCTTAATCTGACAAGGCTCACTAAAGTGAGTCTTATAGATCTCATCGTTCCCATTCCAGAAAGATATTATGTGTTCCAAACGAACATTCTGGTCAAAAGTTACTCCATATCAGATTTGTCTTGAATATTCCAACGGCTAGCAACCCCTTCACACGAGAATTACCGATCTTCAAATCATTCTTTTTTATTATTCACCGCTTCTTGACTTTTATTTTGTTCTGTCTAAATTTAGTCCATTCTCATCCTACATCAATTTAGAAGTGATGGGAGATGAGAAAAAAGAAGTTTAACATGCACATAGATGGTCGAATTATATGAGAGGAGCTATGTAAGAACCATATAAGAATCTCAATCATCACATTTCCTAATCTTTATTTTCAATTCGTAACAAGTTCTTATTCTTCCGCTTCAAATCTCGTATGTGAAGGTTAATAAGTCGATTTCATATTCCAGAAGTAAACAACATGTTTCTAAGTTCTAACATTATATATCAAGTACATACTAAAATCAACAATCAACACTCATGACATTGCCAACATGAATTTTTATTAATGAGAATCCCTCGTTATGTCCTCTCTCTCTCTC
>NC_020496.1:8434898-8459662 GCF_000184155.1 Fragaria vesca subsp. vesca
TATACTCTCTCTCTCTCTCTCTCTCTCTCTCTCTCTCTCTCTCTCTCTCTCTCTCTCTCTCTCGGAAACGCACTACAAATCTCTATCTCTACAATTTCTTCTCTTTTCAATCCCATCCCTCCGCCCATGCTTTTGTACATTTAGTTGATCTATAGTCAATCTTTAATGCAACATCATGACAAGCTATTCGAAATTAGACTTTTATCACTTTATCCCGTAATTTTGAAAGAAAAACTTTCATACAATAACATGAACATTTTTGAAGCATAGACAACTGAAATTTCATCAGAAAAGCAAAGATACTCTCAAATGTCTTGCTCATCATGACATTGTAGAAGTTCATAGTACTTAAAGCATTTCACCATTCATTTACAAGGATTTGTATCAAAACATATTCCTCATCATTCATAACTTTGTTAACTCATGACTCAATTCCAAGTCATTATGTTTCCTACCTAGACAATGACAAGCCATGCTCATGCTCTTGCTATTCTTTTTATTTTTCGGTACACTAAAACAGGGAATGGTTTGATATTGTGCTTTTCATTACTTTTTGCTACTAATATAATGGAAGAGAGGGGAAAAGAAAGAAAAGAAAAATAAAAAGAATAACAAGACATAGAGCGAGGAGTTAGGAAAAGGGAAAAATGAAAGAAACAAGACAACAAATTATATATCAAACTTTACTTCATATTTGGGCCTTTTTAGATTTGGACCGGTATGTTTCTAAGGCTTTCTCTAAAAAAAAAAAAAAACACCAAAAAAACAAAAGGAAAAAAGGAAGAAAAAAATGTATTGTATTTATGTGACAAATGATTTTCCACAATATTTCTTAAAGTTGTGGTAGATTCATTGAAACCCTTCAAAGAAAGAATCTTACGTACGTTGATCATGACTTTATCTAAAATGATCGAATATCAATCATTTAATATAAAGTAATAATGGTTACAGCTCGATGATCGTTTCTTTCTGGTGATTTTACAGATTCTCTTAACAATCAATTTTTCCTTCTATTATGAAAACATGGACTTACATATCAATCTGTCCTAAAGCAAAACTTTGGTAGAATACCATCAAATCCAGAACAGCAACGGTGCCTCTGATTTCTGAAATGCCTTGTTCATCACATTGCACAACTTCAAACCACTTGTGAAGGTGCATGTCACATTGGAATTATGAACATTCATATCAACGTTTTCGTCATCAGTCTGTCAGTTTGTGCATTCATGACTCAACTCCAGGTCACTCATGCCCTGCTTTCTCTCTTTTTCTTGCTCGTAGCACAAATTAAGACAGGCAGTGATTTGAGATTGTATTCATTAGGTTTTGCCACATTCGACCTCGAATAGTGTAGAAAAGAGAAGGAAATCAAAGCAGAATGGGCCTAGGTCAGACCAAAATGGGCCTACGAAATGACTCTCGCTGTCATCACGGATTGTATTCTTCTCCTTTACAATGAACTCCATTACAAAAATTATTTTCCAGGTTTGAGCAAATTATAAAACCCATATTACTAAGATGAAAATATTTTCTGAAGTTCTGAAAATATTCCAGTCTTTTATCAAGATTTGGGAGTCCAATTTTCCAGACCTCGTCTCAAATATGTTTTGATTCACTTACGAAGTACATAAAGGATGTGTAAACATAAACAGTAAAATTGGAGCTCAGGCCTTCTAAAGTGGTATCTTACTATCTTATTCTTGGGTCAAGGAAAATGATCTCAACAGATATTTGTTCAACAAAGCGAAATGTTACCAAACTAGGTTATGCGTTATGATTCTTATGATTCTGAGTATGACCTAGTTCAACATATTTGTATCAAAAATTGCCGTTTATAGAAGCTTTTTTCGACTACGCTGTTTATAAAAGACAAAAGAAATAAAGAAAGAAGAATATGATTGTTTTCCTGAGGTTTAAATTAAAACTATCTCAAACTTTGAACTAACTGGTATTTAATTTATAAGAAAATTCAAACAGATTACTAAAACAATTATCTTTTTGAATTGAGTGGAGGTCCTGCTTTTATGTGTGTTAACCCACTCCATGAGTTAATAGAATCATAGCACATTGCAACTTATGATGAGTATGTACAGGTTCAAGTCTTGGTGAAAGAGGAGACCAACTACCAAGTCATCCCGTTGAAGAAATTTTAGCCTAGTCATTTTCAGTTTTCCATTTTATGTCGGCCAGAAAAATCTAGACCTGTAAATGGACCGGATCTGGAGCGGATCTATCTAGATCCGGATCCGGATCCGTAATAGAAATTTTGGATCCGGATCTGACCCGTTACCCTCCGGATCTTTGATAGCTAGATCCAAATCCGGATCCGACGGGTTAACGGATACCCGACCCGTTAATCCGATCCGTTTATGATTATAAATATTTTCAAATTTTAAATAATAATTTCTTAATTTTATCATAAATTTTCATAAAACACTAATAAAATATTATAACAAAATAAATGTTTACATCAAAAATTGAATTACATGGCCAAAATACTTCTTAACAATAAACTAATATATTTAAAATACTAAACCTCCAATGTATTTAGCAAAGAGCATAAAAAAAACATAGGCATCGTAACCTTCAACTTCATCAAATGATCATACTTTAGACACAATTTAGATGTTTAGGTTATCCAAATAATTATTATATTATTTAATATTTATCAATAATATTATATTTATAAAAATATTATTTAATTATTTTAACGGATCGGGTCCTTAACGGATCGGATCAACCTCGATCCGTATACGATCCGTTTAATAAACGGGTAAACGGATCCGGGTCCTTAACGGATCAACGGGTCTAATTTTCGATCCAACCCGTTTAAAAACCACGGATCCGGAGCGGGTCCGGATTAAGATCCGGTCCATACAGGTCTAGAAAAATCCCATATGTTCAATGTTGTCTTCTGCATAGATGGAGTCAACACTAGGTACAAAGAGTTATCAGAGACCAAATTAGCTTATTTTTTTTCATTATGATCAGCATCAGTTCATCTGGGAAGCTAGGATAGTTTTAGAAAAGATTGGAGCATAAATAAACTCAACCTGAGCAAAATTCCAGTTCCATCAGCATCAGAATTTCCACTTATATAGTTACTGAACCTTCATTAATAATAGCCAATATCACAGGGGATAAGTAAAACCCAGGTAAGGGAAAAACATTAAGAAGGCAAAAATATAACATATATCTGCATATAGGTATTTACAAAGCTGAGAGAAGAAGAGAAAGCAAAAGAAGCCAAAGAAAAAGACTTCTGCTTAATTTAGCTTCAAATTATGTTGCTTCCAAGGAAGACATTTGAGGCTACTGCAAGAACCAGTCCAACTACTTTTGCATTCACCTCCAGCTGCATCACAACACTCGCAAGCTATCCCAAGGGTTCCAAAAACCTTTGAATATCCTACAACACAAAACATAATCTTGATCAGCTCTACAAATCAATTTGGAAGAAACAGAGATTTAGGGTAGCTTAATCAGAGCCATATAGTCCTTACCTTGCTGTGAAAAGAGGGAAAGTGGCCTAGCATCAACAGCTAAAGACTTCTCAGAAGCACAAGCAACTAGAAGAAGCACCAAAGCTAGCAAAGAGCTACTGGAATTGGAGACACCCATATATGATCTGGGTTAATTTGGAGTAGTGGATGATTTAGAACTATATAAATATCAGATCATAGAAATATATACAAGATAAACAACAATGGTTTCCCTATATTATATAAGCAATAGTTACATGTCTTTGTCAATCTAGAAGGAAGGTTGGCTGTTTCTGTTTATATTGGTTAAGTGTGGCTTTTTCTGCTGGATTAAATTGATTATGGAAATTATGGGCTTCTAGAGTAGAGGCTGGGCAACTCTTATAATTATACACCACACGCTTCTCAAGTTTCCTACGTCTCCACGGGGTGAGATATCTGGAATTGCATAGAAGCTTCTCTCCCAATCAGTCTCTTGAGTCTTCGAGGCGGTGAGTCAAATTGGGACCCTTTCTATTTTAACCTCTAGAACACCATTCCATGTAATCTTTGGATCTTTGTGTGTGTTTCACACAGTTCATATTTGCATTATTATCATCATGGCCTTGTTTAGAAAGTGATGGGAAGTGGAATTATTATGTGTTCCTGAGAGTTGTTGCAATGAAACTTTCCAGGAAAATACCTATGCAAACACAACTGTTTACAGTTTTCAAGTGTTACGAATACACTAACAATTGACTAAAGAAAACTGAGGAAACCTTTGCCGGAAGAGTGCTTTTCATAAAAGTACAAAAGGGTTGAATATGAAATATGTGTGCAACTGCTACTTATAAGCAAGGAAACTAAAGGATAATAATTTATGACATGGAACCCAGATAGAAAGACTAGTGATCATAACTTGGAAACTGAAATCCTACAGAACATGATATACTTGACGGCTTGAAGCGGCTGATAAGCCAAAGAGCTTTACATTAGTTGAACACCCATTTACAAAGTTACATCAGGGACCAGAACCCATAAGTTTGTTGAAAGCTAACTGATTAATACGTCAACAACAGAGCTCACACAGACGAGATCAAGCTAAAAGCAAACTACTACACTTGTAAGTTCTCTCAGATAGGGTCTGACCGGTTCTAGATAAAGTCCGAACCACTCCCGGGTTGCTCCAAGTCAGGGTGTATCCTGCGTCCTGGACCCTGTGGGCGCCTGTAACAGATAGAAAGAGCAAGATTGAGAAAATATTAGATCTCAAGAGGAAACCAGTAAAGGTTGAACACTTCTACAATTCCATCAGTTTTGCTAAAAGGTGAAATGGGATTCAATGAACCACCAACTGGATGTTATTGGTGATGTCCAAATAGAATTTTCTATTTCATATACCTTGCAAAATCTGGATCAAAATCGGGAATACCAGGGGGGCCATATGGATCGAACCGAGCACCTGGAGGAAGACCACTGTTCCAAAATAGATTTAACCAAACTTAGAAGAGTATTACAAGTATAACATATGCATGAGACAAGAAGAGAGTACAAAACTACTCACAATGGGCTTTCAGCACCAAAACGAGGATCGGGAACACCCCTGTTCCAAGAACACCTAAAGTTAGAACAGTAACATCAACTACACCATATCATATATAGAGATAGAGTCTAAAAAAACTCACGGTAGTCCTCCAGGAAACCCCGGAAACCCAGGTTGTCCAACGCCACCAAATCTACGATCATTGGGTCCTATTTTCACATGACAATAAACTTAGTCCCACAGACTCAACAAGATTGTTTTCCATCACACTGGAAGTTAAGAAGATCACATACCTACAAACATGCTTCCATCGTCAAAACCACCCCTGAAAGACATAACAAATATGTATTCAATATGGAACAGTTCAAAGCGGAATAGATTTTAAAGACCAGACACACAATCATTTGGTCAGTAAAATACCTGGAAGGCATTCCAGCACCAGGTCCAGGATAAAGATCGCCACCACCCACTGGAAACCTCGCAGGACCAGTGCCAGTCCCAGGATAAAGATCATCACCATCACCCGGATGCCTTCCAGCACCAGGCCCAGTGTAAAGATCCTCATCACTACCGCCGACATTAACAGGTTGATATCCAACTCTGCAAAGCAAGCCAGGATTTAGAGTAAACTACACTTTGGAATCTATGGGCATGATACATAAAGCATGTTATCCCAAAAAAAACCGTCAACAGAAACTTTTTCATGGGTACAAACAATGCAGAACTGAACTATCTATGAAAATTTGAATATACAGTAAAAACTGCAATTTCTCAAAACTTTCATCTGATCAATGGGGTATCATTTTTGGTGCACTATACCACAATAGTGTGTGAATGTGTAAATGGATGTGGAAGCAGATCTGAACCAGCACCAAACCGAGGCTCATTTGCTGATATTATAGCTAATGACATCTTAACTACCAAATAACAAAACAGATTAAAACGATAAAAGCTTGCTGATATTATAGTGAATCTTAACTACCAACTAACAAAACCGATTAAAATGATAAAAGCAGCATGTTCAGCGCACTCAGTGATCAATAACCCTGGTATGCGAATTTGGGTATCTAAAGATAACTGTTCTAACTCAGTCTTACTACCAGCCTAGCTCATCTAATCCATATTGCAACCAGATAAAACGAAACATGTCTAAACTCACAAACGCAACATGTTACAAGATGGAACAAAATTTACCTTATCGGTTTGGGCGTGGAACTCTCCTCCAATTTCAACAAAACTAGAGTACCAAGATTCTTCACCAAGCTGTCCAAATTCTTAAACTGTGCAGAGTAATTACTCCCCTCATTTTCTTGCACATAATCACCAACACTGCAAAATTGTAAAAAACACCCAAAACCCAATCAAGAACCAAGATTTCAAACACCATCCAAATTCAAAAAAAAAAAAAAAAAAACACACAGAATCACATGAAAAACCTTACTTGAATTCACAATGAACATTCTGAGAAGCCCCATCAGCCACAGCATCCACACTCAATGTTCCATTAATAACAAGACACTTGACCACAATCTTCTTCGAACCCTTCTCCGGGTTCGAATACACGAACGCGTACTCGTTCTCCAGTTCGTTCCAATTCTCAATACCCACTTCCTCTGCAAAACCCCCACCCAAGAATCCACATTTAATCAGGGGGTTTAGGGTTTTAGGGACAGACTAGGGATTAGTGTAATTCAAAGGGGTGAGTGACGTACCAGTTGATGTCGAGGAGAGGGCAGTTTCGGAAAAGGCGGAGCGGCCGGCGGCGATTAAGTGGTAGCCGGAGGCGACGAAGGAAGCGTGGACGGCGAAGGCGACCTTGTCGTTGGGGTTGCGGAAAGATGGGCGTGCGGCTCGGATGACCGCCATTACCGACTTTTCGTTTGCCATTGCCTCTGCTTCTCAAAGGTGGATTTGTACAGAGATTTTTTACTGGGTTGTTTCTTGCGAGAGAGGAGACGAGTGCTTTTGGGAATTTGGAGAAGGCTTTGAGTTTGAGATATATATACAGTTTCCTGATCGGCGACGACCCAAGTGGGCTTCTTTTTGGATTAGGATCCGAGTAAACTATAAAGCTAACCGACTAGGCCCAATCTCTATGCAAATAAGTCCTTTCCCAAAATAATAATAATAATAAAAGACAAGAAGAGAAAACTAGTAAATCTTTGCTTCCCATTGCACATTTACTTGCTTAAGAAATCGGATAGTTATGTCCCTCTCTGTCAACAGATGATCTTGGTCGAGCTGGGATGTGAGCGGAGATTGGAGGTCGTATGGGGATACGCCGGGCCGTATCGGAAGTGAGTGGATCTCGGAGGTCAGGCGGGTCGAGTCGATCATCTTAATCGAATGTTGTCTGCAGGTTTGACGAGAGAGGTTTGTTTTCTGATCGGTGCTCGACATTTCTTCTGTGAGGCGGTGGTTGATGGCGGCCGGCAGATGTGTCGTGGGATGGACGGCAACAACGTCTTGCTGCTCCGGCAACAAGGGTGGTGAGGAAGGGCGGTGGTGGGGCTGAGTCTTTTAGGCCGGGAGTGTTGGGCCTTCTCATCTGATCAGATCTTCAGGCTTGGGCTTTTGGTTGGCAGGAGTTAGGCTAGGATTTCTTTTTGTGCACTGCTTTGGTTTTTGTTTTACCTATTTTACTTTTTTAATTTAGATTAGGTTGTTTGCGGGTCTAGAAAATTTTCTTAATTATTGGGTTTTGACCTTTAATTAGGGTTTTTGATGCTCTAGGGTAGCCTCCTCTATGTAGGGTGGTCCCGAAAGTAGACAAATAATGATAGGTTGTGGATTTGTCCATTCCTCTTTGTGTCTCGGTGACTGGTTACTTGTCTCGTTTGCTACCACGGAAGATTGATCATAGCGTTTCATCTCATGGTCTTCAGCATAGAGATTCCTTAGTGTCTACTAGGTAGTTTCACAGGATAGCCCTCCCGGGCGGATCATGTTCATGTTGTTGTACTCACTCTAAAGTTGTGATCAATAAAAAATAACGTACTAATTAATGCATAAGGTTTTTGTGTTTGGTAGTTTTGGATTTTCATAAATTTATGAGGTCATTTCTGAAAGATTGTTGATTTACCAAGGAATGAGAAATGAGAATCAATACCAACTCTACCTACGAATGAAAATGAGGGAATGATTCCTAATTTTATTATAATTAAGCCTCGTACGCATTTCATTCCCCACTAGTGTTAGTAAACACAAGTTTATTGGTATGTGAATGAGTCCTTATGGATTCATTTTCTTTCCCCTTTACTAAACACACCTTAGGGTGACATACGATCAACTGTATTTATCAGAATGGAAGTCTTAAGATCGCGCACATTTTTTCTCTTAAATGTATTTCTAAAATTTGTTAAAAGTTTACGCGTGCATCAATTTTGTTACTTGATTCTTATTTTATTAGATGTATACCAACAGTTATTTGCCCCAAAATGTATCGTCAAAAACTAAGTTGCATTTTCTGTAAGACTGCAACTGTGGTAATTGACTAATTGGTATCAATCTCGATCATAGATGCATATATGAGAGTTTATTTCTGTTCCATATTTCTTTACATTCGAATCATCGAAGGCACTTGTAATGTGGCTTCAGAGTCATATTCAACGATCGATTTATCACTCTCTTTACAGTAACATTACCTCAAATCAACACCCCATTTACATACACAAGACAAAACTAGCTAGCTAGCTACTGACACTGGCTACTTCGGAACTAGCAACCTCTGGCTTGTTATGTCTTGCAGTGGCTCTTATGTAACAGAAAATCGCCACCAAGAAAGTGGTCGCAAGCCCTCCGAGAATCACACCGCCTCCGGCCATTGACCTGTCCCCATGGTGGTGCTTTTTGAGGTGGATCTTCTGCTCTAGTATACTCACACTCTCTTCAGTCTCTGATATCTGAGCTTCTTTTGGAGATTGCTCATTGCTTGGGCTTAATGCAGGTGCATACTGGTGCTTCCCCATCTTCCTAATCATAGGTGCTTGTGCACTATATGGACTTGGAGCTGAAGCCATTGTCAAACATACACAAGCACTTGCCAAGATGAAGTAAATGAGAAGAAACTGAGCCATTTTGAGGGAATAGGGTTGTTGAGGAATGAAGATGAGCTTGTGTTTCTGAGGCAATGGGGATGGTGATGATGAAGATGGTAGCTTTGGGAGCTGTATATATAGGGGCTTGAGATTTTGAACAGAAGGATGGTGCTGTAGATCCTATATTCGTGTGCCTCGATCAGAAATTTCCCGAGTATCGGATTCTGTGAATTATATAATCACTCTCTGTACTTTGAATTAATGGGGCTGTCTGTCAATGGGGGAGATGAAGGGGGGTTACACGAGCAAGCAGTAGAATAATACGAATACAACTAAGAAGGGAACAAGATCACCAACATGTTTATATGTTAAGTTGTTATATGAGATTAAGTTGGATTAGTATAAGTAATCTCAGATTAGATTAACAAAGGCCAGCTCCAGTTCCCATAAATCTCAGGAATAGAGAAGATGGTCAGAAGCTGCATGCATGCTCCCATTTTTTGTTGGGGGATTACAATATTGATCCTCATTGCTTGGGGTACGGTGGCAAAAGCAATAATCTTCAATCCCAAATTCCCAATTATCACAAGGGGAATGATCAAACATTGATTTAGTAGGTGTAGGCAGCTATACCATCTGGGTGACAGCTTCATCTTTGTCTCCTAATGTTTCTTTGAAAGCAAGAGTTATAAGAAAATTATAGAAATTGGTAAAAACAAAATTAAGAAATCTTCCTAATTAAATTATAAATTCTTGTTGTTGACTAAGTAGCTTCAATGTGGATTCGGTGTTAACCTAAAGATTAACAGAAGGTGCATGATGTCTGCTGTGAACATCTTAAGAACATCACAAGTCTTTTAGACATTATGTTGAGAATGCTTGCACAGAACATGCTAGCCAAAGAGAGATATGCTTGCTATTTCTGAAATCCTACATTCATGTATTGGTCTTGCATACTGAAGGAGCATGTTTAAACATTCACCTATATATGGAGCCCTGGAATCTGAATACTGAAACTACGAAGGTAACACAAATGACATTGTTATATCATATGCTAGTACATAGTACATACCATCCTCGAATATATGTAGCTAGCTAGATTACATGTCACCTTATATGGGATATTTCCATTGAGTTGGTGACCATTGACAACATCATGGAATCTCTAACCTATGCATTATGGTAGTGTTTGGGAAATCAAAGACATAGGTCACATGGCGCAGGTTCACCACATTTTAATCTAACAAGCAACAACTACTCCTGCATGCATTACTGTGTAGCTAGCTTCTGCTGCAATCTTTGATTTCTTTTTTGGTTACATATTTAGAGCAATTGTTTAGTGGAATAGAATAGACGGAGATATATAGAGAGAGATCCAATCATGCAGGCAATAATAGGTAGTTTTAAGCTATAGAGAGAGAAGAGATCGACCAGAGCATTAGCAGGGTGCCCCATTTGGAATACAAGCCTCTGTTAGTTACTGTCTCTATATGCAGTTATGCATCATGTATGGGTCTGTGCTTGCATTCAACAGGGTCGCTAGCTGCTTATATTTTTTTATAAGAAGGAATTGTTTACAAGAATTAGCTGGAGGTACTGTGCCAGAAAATCGATTAGTAGTTAACCTAAGTAGCTAGGGAAGAATAGATTAGCAGATTGCACGTGGAGGCTCGATCGATCCTCACTGTCAAGAACACCCGAGAAGCCCAGCTCCAGTCCCAACCCCAGCAGGCAGCAGTGAACACCGGTCTAAAAGTTCTTTGCTTTGCTTGTCTAACTGTAACCTTAGTCTCACGTTATATATATATTTCCTGACCATGAGCCAGACACTGTTGTCTGTTTTAGCTAGTTATAGCTGCTGCTACTCTTCTTCCACAAGCTATACTTCTGGTTCAACTTAATTTATGTCTGAATCTGCGGCCTCTTGCCCGCGGTTTCTTTAAAGCGTGCAATGAACTAACTTGTACGTATTTAAGATATATTGATGTTGGACTTTTCTACTATACATATGTATGTGTATAGTATAACATTAAACGGTGAATCATCTGATCGTCTTGAATTTTGAATTATGCTCTGGTCGATCGTCTTGAATTTTGAATTACTAAACGATCAGACGGTTCACGGCTTAATGTATGTTATACACATATGTATAGCAGCCAATACATGTATACAATTCCTTGTAGGTTTAGCTAGCTAGAAAGAGTGAGCTATATATGTTCCAAAAGTTAATTTGGATGCAAGCACTGAGCTTTTTATGTAGGGCTGGGGAATGCATGGATGAGGGCTTATCCAAAAGACTTATAACCACGGGCAAGCTTCACACCATTGTTCTTTCTTTTGTTTTTATTTTTATTTTTTATTTAAAACGAGCTTCACACCATTGTTGCTGTCTTGCTGATGCACACTAATATATATCCTTCTGGAGCAAGTTTTGTATGCAAACTATATACTGTAGGTATCACACGAAACCCTTATGATTCTTGGTATGAAAACTATATACTGTTGGTATTATTTGTCATAAGAAATGGGAATAAATTATTGCTAAGAGTAAAAAACTGATGGGAATATCACATTTCAGGAAAGTTAATATATAAACAGTTTATGAGATTTTGGAGAAAACTAATCGCATATATAGACAAAATGTGTGAGAAAGAATTACACTAGTTTTCGATAATATGTTGTTGAGTTTTATGAGTTTAGATTTACATCATGAAGGTTGTCCGTCTTTGACTGTCAATTTAAAATTTTGGTTTCAGGTAGTATGACAATATTTCACTTTATAAACTATAGATTCTTCTAGTTTTGACTTTAGTGGTTGAATAATTAAGCATGATGATGTATATTACGTTGATCTTATTAGCAAGAATTTGATTTGGCTTAATTTGGCTTCAACACCGTAAATTTTGATGTCCACCTGTACAGTGTACAGTGGTGTATAGTTGTATACTTATATAATGGAAAGAGAAATTTAATTTAAATACACACATCTAGCTAATCTTTTAATACACACCTATATTATTTTATATTTACATCAAATTTTATAGGTATGTTTAATTACAAAAACATCCATCAATTATAAGAGAAAAAAAGGAAAAAAAGAAACTTCATATTCCTTAAAATCTAACTCTTCTCCACTATTACTATGCATAAAAAGAAAAGAATAAAAACATCTTCTCCAAAATTCATCACTTTAATTTCGACTACTGTCGTAATCACATGTACTATTTACCAATTTATTTGGGTTTTTTTTTATCAACTTTAGTTTTTATCTTGCAAACTAAAAACTAGTCTTTATGCTATTGTACTCTACTAGTTTCTTAACTTTGAAAAAATTATGTATGTTAAATTTTTTTTTCTTTAAATTCTAGCCGATTGATGTTATATTGGAGATTTGGAGTTCGAATATAATATTACTCTTTTGATTATAAATTGAAAAAAATATCAAGAAAAAATTCTAACCCGATCAAAAAAATCTAACGGAAAATAAAAGAGAATACGTAAAGAGAGTTGTGAAATAGTAAATATATAATAATTATATTAAATAACCTATTATTATTAGTTTTAGATATTTAGGGTATTTTAGGCAGTTTGGGATGTGTATTTAGTATAATATTGAAATGAAAAACTAAATGAGTAGTGTATTAAGTAAAATGTGTGTATTAAGAGATTAGGGATGTGTATTTAAAATTACTCTAATGGAAAACTCTCTTATCTTAAAAAAAAAAAAGTACGTACAGATGGCGAAACTAATTTAAGATGTAACTACTACGTATTTCGAATTCATTTGTTTATATTAGTTCAGCTTGCGGAATTTGATCGGAGAAATTTTAAATACACACCCCTAATCTCTTAATACACACCTCTTGCTTAATACACCCCTCATCTAATTTTTCATTTCGATATTAAACTTAATACACATGTCAAACTGCCTATAATACCCTTATATCTAAAATTAAGAAATAATATGTTATTTAGTTATTATAATTTTATTATATATTTTGGTAACTCTTTTACGTATTCTTTTTTATTTTCTACTATAATTTTTTTCTTTTCATCGTCAAATTTATTATCAAAAGACTATATATTATTACACCCATTGTCACCAATGCGACATCAATCATTTGGAATTCAAAAAAAATATCAACCATTTTAAGTTTTCGGAATTCACAAGCTAGTAGATGTACACTAGGTCACTAGCTATATATTAAACATGTATACCTACTTTTTTCAATACAACATCTCAAGATGAACATGTAGTACTTCAAAATAGTCTGCAAAATCAAAACTAAAACTGATGCAAAAAAAAAGAAAAAAAAAAGACAGAACTCAAATGAACCGATGTTAATTGAACAATACATGTGATTATTTGGTAGAAGTCGAAATTCAGGTAATGAATTCTAAAAGAGTGTTGTTGTTTTTTTTTTTTATGTTTTTTTTTATGAAACTACAAATTGTGGAGAAGAGTCAAGTTTACTAGTTTTAGGGAAAAAGTAGTTGTATCGATGGTTTTAGGGTAGGAGATGAGACTAATTCTAATTGTGATTTCATTTTCTTTTTTAATAAATAGATGTATGTTTTGGTCATTAAACATACCTAAAATATTTGATGTGAAAAATAAATTAATAAGGGTGTGTATTAAGAGATTAAAAGTGTGTATTTAGAATTACTCATTTGATCGAAGTTCATCCTTGACACAAAATAATATTCTTTCCATTCCATCAAATTATATTATGTATATTAGAAAATTCTAGTATACCATATGGTATAACATGCCTCACAAAATGTGTGACTAGCTATCATTGATTGAAGAAACAACTAAATGACCATATAATGACCATTTACCTCTTCAAAAACCCACATAAGCCATACAACACATTTGCAATAAACATGTCATATGTATATGGTATGAGAGACAAACCCATGTATATTTGGAATCTACTCTTAAATTGTTGTCTGTGTCAATCACATGAGCAATTTTATATCACATGTAGAAAAATTGGCCTATGCATGCCCGTGAGTCCGTGACCATTTCAGACAACTGGAAAACAACTCAAAAATCTCACTATAACTTTTTGTTATGAAATACTTCCATGAACAACAAAACATGCATGCTTGCTTAAAGAATGGCTTCTATATATATGTTCAGCTTCATGACTTCATCCACACGTACTGAGCTTTGAATACTAAACTAAAGCCTAAAGGTAACAAAAGTTACAAAACGACCTGAATCATATATAGGATTTTCATTATCCTATCGTATACGTATGTATGTACGTATATAGCTATATAGCCCAGTTTTTTGTCATTTGTAAATGGTCGATCGATCTCCTTCTGTATGGAGGTGGTTATCATTGAACGACATGGAAT
This sequence comes from Fragaria vesca subsp. vesca, assembly GCF_000184155.1. Lineage (NCBI taxonomy): Eukaryota > Viridiplantae > Streptophyta > Magnoliopsida > Rosales > Rosaceae > Fragaria > Fragaria vesca. The sequence continues at coordinate 8,449,307 of NC_020496.1, forward strand.
CTATAAGCTTCTATCATCTGGTAGTGTTTGGGAAATCAGAAACAAGGGCCACATATGGCAAAGGGGTTCATCATATGTTAAGCTAATAAGCAACTCCTGCATGCATTGTTGTTTTGCTTCATCTGCAGTCTTTGATTTCACCTCCAGAATACAGAGAAATTAATGTTCAGATAGAAATAGAACAGATATGAAAGTAGATAAAAGAGATGCCCATGCAAGCAGAGATCGACCAGAGAATGATATATACATCATTCGGATTACAAGGGTTTCTCGATCTGTCGGTTACTGTCTCTAGCTATATGCATCATTTTCCTTCATTCATTCTAATGCTGCTGCTTCATTTTTTATGGGATTATTAATTAGGTAATTTAGAAGAATTAGCTGGAGATACTGTGCCAGCAAATAGATTGATGGTCAAACCCGTGAGGAAAATAGGTACGTGCACAGAGAGGCTCCTCACTGTAAGTAACGTACCACAGCTAGCACAAGACACGTACCACAGCCAGCAGCGAGCCAGTGACAGATCTAAATTATCAACTATGAAGTATTTCTACTCAAAACAATCTACACAAAACGGCAGATTCCGTAAGAAGCTCCATAACGAGTAATTTTTAATCTTCAATTTTTGATTCAGCTTCGTATCTATCATCTGTCACGCATGCATGGATCGATAAAGTATAATCGCTGTACAAGCTAGCTTCCCACCATTCTGGCATGAAGCAAGTTTTGTATGCATAGGTTCAGTTTCATGCACATGAAACTCATGATTCTTGACATGAAAATTATAGAGATCATCTCGATCTTATTTCAAAATAAACTACAGAGGTCGATCATCTGCCATAAATCTTGGGAATACAGTACTTTTGGCAATGATTATAGAATTTAGTGAAATGCCTGATCCTTAAAAAGTGAATTTATAAATGAGATCTTAGAGAAAACTAAAAGTAAATTAGAACAAACCTTTTAGGGACTCCATTTTTGATAAAATGATTTATCAAGAAAGTATGCACAAGGTAGCAGAACATAGATATGTAATCAGAGCAGAACTGAGCGCTACAATATTTGATTTAGTCCAGTTTGCATAAGTTGGTCAAAATTCATCATTTGAAACATAGTTTTTGATTTCCCATTCTATCAAATAATCAATTATTTGAATCTAGCTATTTTTAATTTGTTGTCTATGTTAATCAAATGACCCACAATACCGGATCAAGAAGAGAATTAATGACTTGTTTCAGAAAACTGAAAACAACTCATAATTTCTTACTAAATGTTGTAATGAATGTACTTTCTATGTAAGTTATGCTTCAAAATGACTTTTATGTATTATGTACATATGCAGCTTCATCTATCTATTGAATTTTGAGTACCAAACTATGAAGGTAACACTTCTGCCATCTAGCGCACTTTTATTTCTTCTTTGGTACGGGGAGCAATAAATTGTTTTGTAGAATATATTAGAATAGGTATGTTGGAGATGTAGAGATCGACCAGAGCATGAACAGAGTGTCCAATTTGTATTCCAACGGTTCCTCTGTCAGTTTACTGTCTCTATGTGAGTATGCCATTTGATTCATTTGGTTGCAGCTTCATTTTATAAGCATGGATTAATTGTTAATTTAGAAGAATTAGCAAATGGGGTCATAGTCAAACCCAGTGAGGAAAGTAGAGTAGAGTTTGCACGTACGTGCGCAGATCCTCCTCACTGTAACACTGTAAGTAATTACTAATCAGTACGTAATACCCCAGCTGTAGCACAAGCTAGACCAGACGAGTACCAGCCAGCAGTGGCAGGTCTAAACTCTCAAGTAATTCGTCGGGAACAACCTCTTTGGGCGGCTTCAATCACCTACGTACAGATACAAAGACTGTAAGCGAAATGCCAATATGAAATGCAACTTCACTAAGATGTATCATGGAGGCATTAGTATTCATGAAAATTAAACCTCATTTGATTTTGATGAACGTACGTCTACAAAGATTGTGGAAAGACTATCAGATACAAGACTCGGATATACAGGCGATTGCAGATATGTTCAGAAATTCGGATTCTCTAGAAGTGCATGTTAATGCTAAAGAACCCTTTCTGCTATAACGAGGCTTGCTACTAAAATCTGCATTCCAAGTTTTATACAGAGATTGCTTCAGCACGCTATGGAGGACTGTCAACGGAAATCAGTTCTCATCACCAGCTCATAATCGGTTCGTATAGAAGCTTTGAGAATAAATGCTTGTATTAGTGACATGCTGGTACGTACTGAAGATACTATATAGATGTCTAGATGTATACAATACCTTGTACGTTTAGCTAGAAAGAGTGAGCTATGTTTCAATTTGTACAAGTTAATTTGGATGTGGTACGTATCAAGCATTGAGCTTTTATGCATGTAGGCCGGGTATGTATGGTGTATGGATGAGGGCTCATCCAAAATACTTATAATCGCTGGGCCTCGGCAAGCTTCAACATTTTATTTATTTATTTATTATATATAGGGCCTTTTCAATGAGGAATCTCTATTTTTGTTCATTTCTAATAATAGATCTGTTAAACAGCAACAAGCGTGGCCCGTGGATCACATTGTATCGATACTGTCCCAACTTAACCACCTTTAAGGTGTTGGGTTTTAATCACAAAAGGCCTTGGTACAATTGGATAAGATCCATCCACATATAAGTTATATTTTATTTTGTCACTTTTCTGATGTGGGATCTATTCCTCTCCAATACTTCTAATACGCCCCCTCACGTGCAACCTGACTCAAGGTCCGCACGTGGAATGAATCGGGACGGAACGAACCAAGGGACACTTGGTGACAATCCAATCGGAACATTCCGATGGTGAGACAAGAAGCCGGAACTGGGCGAGAGAATAAAATCCCGGACCGGACGAGAGAATGAACCCAAATCGGGCCCATGAGAATTAGAGAAGTAATTGGAGAGGGACCCGCTCTGATACCATGTTAAAGTAGTCTGGGGTGATACCATGAAAAACTAAACAGAAGAAAAGAATTTGCTGGTATGAATTCTCATTGATACAAGGATGTATACATATACAAGGTAAAGTCGTTACCGACAAGGTAACTAATCTCCTACAATAACCACAAAATATACATTCCTAATACAACTGATATTAAGATTACTTTTCCTAACACTCCCCCTCAAGTTGGAGAGTGAATGTCTCTAACTCCCAACTTGCGAATCATAGGAATGAAAATTTCTTTTCCCAGAGCTTAGTGAAGACATCTGCTAACTGGTGCGCAGAATTCACAAATTTTGTAACAACAGAACCATCCTGTATCTTATCTCTTATATAGTGACAATCCATCTCAATATGTCGCGTCCGCTCATGAAACACAGGATTCGCTGCAATGTGCAGCGCTGCTTTATTATCGCAGTATAAGAATGCAGGTTCATGGTGCAACACTCCCAAATCTTTAAGAAGATAACGAAGCCATGTAAGTTCACAACAAGTACCTGTCATGGCTCGATATTCAACTTTAGCTAAAGAGAGAGAGACTGTTTTTTGCCGCTTTGACTTCCATGAGATCAGAGAAGGGCCAAGAAAAACACAATAACCTGTGGTAGATCTCCTAGTAATTGGACATCCTGCCCAATCTAAATCACAAATGGCACGCAATCTTAAATCACTCTTAGAGGAAAAGAACAAACCTTGACCAGGTGCATTCTTAATATATCGTACAACACGTAGAGCTGCATCCATATGTGACTTTCGAGGTTGATGCATGAATCTACTCAGTATATGAACTGAATATGTAATATCTGGTCTCGAAACTGTGAGATATATCAGTCTCCCAACCAATCTTCTGTAACGGGCTGGATCCTTCAATAAATCACTCTTCTCAGACAATTTCAACCCTATTTCCATGGGACTGTCAATAGGGGCTGCGCCAATTAACCCTGCATCCTTAACAATTTCCAAAGCATATTTACGTTGACACATAAAAATCCCATTGTCTGATGCCAAAACCTCAATACCAAGAAAATACTTCAAGTCTCCTAAATCTTTAATACGAAAATGTGAATGAAGGAAGGTTTTGAGCGCAGCAATACTCATTAGATCATTTCCAGTAATTATAATATCATCAACATAAATTAGGAGAGCAGTAAAGGACTTGCCGTGCCTCTTGGTGAATAAAGAGTAATCAGCTCTGGACTGCTTGTAACCTGCGGATTGAACAGCCTCTGAGAATTTTGCAAACCATTGACGAGATGCTTGCTTCAGGCTATACAACGATTTATGCAAACGGCATACCAAGTTCTCCTCCCCCTGTTGCCGAAGCCCTGGTGGAGGAGACATAAATTTCTTCCTCAAGGTCTCCATGTAAGAAAGCGTTGTTAACGTCCAATTGATGAATGGGCCAACCACGAGCTGCTGCCAAGGCTAGAATACACCGAACATAGATGATTTTGGTAGTGGGAGAAAAAGTGTCCTGATAATCGACACCCTCAATTTGTGTGAACCCTTTGGCGACTAATCGAGCTTTATATCGCTCGATGGAACCATCAGCTTGATGCTTAACCTTATAAACCCATCGACAAGCAATTGGGATTTTACCAGCTGGAAGAGGTGTGAGAGTCCAAGTACATTTATCTTGAAGGGCCTGCAATTCGGACCGCATAGCATCCTGCCATTCAGGTTTAGTGGCAGCCTCTGAATAGGAACCTGGTTCGACATCTTGGTTGATTTGTGCAATGAAAGAACGATGTGTGGGCTTATATCTGTGATAAGATACATAATTGCACAAAGGATAACGAGTACCTTTTGTAGGACCTGGAAACAATGAGGATGATTGATCAGAAGTGGGAAGCGTAACATGAGAAACGATGTAATCTCGAAATTTCACCAGCGGAGCAGTGGTGCGGCTTGAGCGACGAAGTGGCTCGGCTGGTGCTGGCTCGGCGGGTGAGGGAGGTGCAATCCGGTCTCGAAAAAGTGGAAGGCTGGGTTCTAGTGAAGGAAGGCCGGGTTGTGGTGAAGGAAGGTCGGTTTCTGATGAAGGAAGGCTGAGTGCGGATGGTACATATGGCGCAGGCAGAGGCGTAGACGAAGAAGGAAGAGGCAATGGAGGCACCGGCGATGGAGGCATCGACGATGAAGACGCCGGAGGCATGAATTCAGAGGAGCGAGGTGAGAGAACAGCAGTGGGAGTATCGATAGGAGATGACAGGTTGGGTTGTGTTGGTGGTGGTGGAGCCTTGGAACGGCGGACGAAGGTGCGAAGGGTGGTGAGAGGCGGAGAGGGACGCGGTGTGGCAGATGGAGAGGACGAGTGAGGTGGTGCGACGTTGGATTTTGATGGAGAAGGCAGATTGGGAATTTTGGGTGCGATTGAGTTTATGGTGGAGGAGAGAGGATAAGAAAAGTCAGCTAGGTCATAGATTGGATTTGGAATTGGGCTTGAAGAGTTTGGATTCGGAATTGGGCTGGAAGAGAGACCCAAGTGAGGAGAAACTAAAGTAGATTGGTCAGAAGCATAGGGAAAAATTGTTTCGTGAAAAATGACATCCCTACTTGTAAAAATCTTTTTGGTGAAAGGATTGTATAATTTGTATGTTTTTTGGCCGACGGGATAACCAACAAAAATTCCAACCACATCACGAGAATCAAATTTGTGCAAAGGGTGAACATTGGTAGCATAAGCAAGACAACCAAACACACAAAGGTGATGATAAGGAGGTGGTTTTGAGTAAAGACACTCGAATGGGGTTTTGAAGAAAAGAAGAGGGGTAGGTAATCGATTGATGATGTGAACGGCATGAAGTGCACATTCTCCCCAAAATTGGATAGGGAGTTGGGCATGAAATCTTAAAGCTCGGGGGACTTGTAAAATGTGGCGATGTTTTCGTTCCACAACCTCATTTTGTTGGGGCGTGTAAACGCAAGAATATTGAAAAATTACACCATTGTCATTGAAAAAAGATCGAAGTAAAAGGAACTCGCCACCATTGTCACTGCGGAAAGCTTTTATACGAGATGTGAATTGAGTGGAAACATAGCTGAAAAAGCGCTTTAAAATAGGTTGTGCTTCATCTTTGTGTTTCATAAAAAAAATCCAAGTGAATCTGGTGTAATCATCAACGATGGTGAGGAAGTAATGGGCACCAGAAAGAGAAGGGTGTTTATAACGACCCCAAATATCACAATGAATTAAATCAAATGGTTTTTCAGATGAAATAGAACTCACACCAAAAGGCAAGCGATGTTGCTTAGCCAGAGGACAAATATGACAAGCATCAATGGGCTAAACTGAAAGATTTAAGAAGTTCTTAGCAATGAATTTTAAAGGAGCATGAGAAACATGACCTAAACGGCTATGCTAGAGATCAGTGGATGGGTTGGATGAGGTTGAGAGATTGCAGATTGATTGGTGGTTTGAGGATGAATGGGAATTGGTTAGGGTTTTCTTCGTCACTAATGCCGCCAGGTAATATAATCCATCACGCTGCTTTCCCAAACCAATCATCCTCCCTGTAGTCAGATCCTACAAAACACACCAATATGGGAAAAAAGTCACTGAACAATTCATGCCTCTTGTTAATCTACTCACAGACATTAGATTAACTTTGAATGTAGGGAGACACAACAATCATGCAAATAGTACTCAGAATTTAGAGACAAAGAACCCTTGGCAACAATATTGGCCTTTTCTCCACTAGGCAACAACACCGGAGGCAATGAACAATTTTTATCCTCGTGTAGTAGTGAACTTTGAGAAGAAGAGATGTGATCTGTTGCGCCGCTATCGATGATCCAACGGCGAGAAGTGATATTAGAAAATTTTGGTTTGGTAACTGCATCATTGACTTGCGTATCATCAAATCCCTTGTGATTCAAAATAGCCAAAGCATGTTGATATTGTTGCTTGGGAAGAGGAACGCAAATGGAGAAACCGTTTTGCCGAATAGACTGATTTGACCGATTACATTGGTTGAACACTATCATCAAGGATGGACGATCAGGATGATCAATGAAATAATATTTGAAATTTCGATTCGCCATGGAAATGAGAGAATTGTTGTACGAGATATAGAGTACAACGAAATGATCAGAAGAATCACTGCACGAGAGACAAGATGCAGCGGCTATAGAGTCAGGATCTAGTCCTGCTCTGATACCATGTTAAACAGCGACAAGCGTGGCCCGTGGATCACATTATACTGATACTGTCCCAACTTAACCATTTTTAAGGTGTTGGGTTTTAATCACAAAAGGTCTCGGTACAATTGGATAAGATCCATCCACATATAAGTTATATTTTATTTTGTCACTTTTCTGATGTGGGATCTATTCCTCTCCAATACTTCTAATAAGATCATTTGACGAATTTTTCGATCACAAAATCAAATCTCCACCGTTCAGTTCATTAGGCTATATAAGTAGATTATTTCTATATACACACGATCGAGCCTCACACCATTGGTGTCGGCTTTCTGATGCACACTAATATACATCCTTCTAGAGCAAGTTTTGTATGCATAGGTATCACCGGAAGCCGTCATGATTCTTGGTATGAAAACTATATAGGTATTATCTGCCATAAAGAATGGGGATAAAGGTTAGAGTAAAAAATATTATGGGAATATGATATTTTTAAAAAGTTAATTTATAAACAGGTTGTGAGATTTTGGAGAAAACTAATCGAATATATAGACAAACTGTTTGGGAAAGAATTGCCCCAATTTCTGATAAGATGTCGTTGAGTTTTATGTAGTTGAGATTTACACCATGAAGGTTGTTTGTACAAATTTTCAAATTTATGAAGTTCAAATTTAAATTTTGGTTTGTGGTGGGCAAGGATTTGACTATATGAATCATGCATTTCTTTTTATTTGACTTTAGTCGTTGAATAATTTAGGATGGTGATGTATATTGAGTGGATCTTATTAGCAAAAATTTGATTTGGATTCATTTGGCTTCAACACCATGAAGATTCTTGCTGTAAGCATTCCAAAAAAAAAAAAATGATATCTAACTACCCATTTCACTTATTTGTTGATATTAGTTTAACTCGCAGAATTTGATCAAAATTCATCCTTGACTCTTTCCATTCCATCAAATTATCATTATCTACATTTGGAATCTACTCTTAAATTGTTGTTTGTGTCAATCAAAAGACAAATTTTATCGGCTGTAGAAAAATTGGTTTGTGCATGTCCATGACCATTTCAGACAACTGAAACAACTCAAAAATCTTACTAGCTAGAAACTTTGTTATGAAATACCTCAGTGAATAACATAACAGCTTGCTGAAAGAATGACTTCTATATATGTTCAGCTTCATGACTTCATCGCTTTGAATACTAAACTAGCTATGAAGGTAACAAAACGACCAGCTGGAACATATATATATATATATATATACGGATTTTCTCAGCTGTGGACGTCCGCACCAATTTTTTGGTGCGGATTTCCATTTTTGCACCACTTTCCGATCGAATTTCCTCATCTCCACCGTCTAGTATTTAGATAATATTGTGTAGATCATCTCTACAAAATTTCAGCCAATTTGGTGATCGTTAAGGCCCTCAAACTCGAAAAACAAATGGACGGACTGAATTCTGTCCGCTTGTGTTCATACCAGAAAAACTCGAGTTTGAGGGCCTTAACGATCACCAAATTGGTCTAAATTTTGCAGAGATGATATACACAATATTATCTGATAGTCGCATATTTGTGCGACTTTTATCATGCTAATTATTCTTATTACTTATTTATTTTGTGATGTTTTCCTATTTTTAATTAACTTTATTTGTTTTTAGGTGTTTTGAAGTCAAACAAAGAAAAGGAGATAATTGGGCTTAATTAGGACCCCTAATCCTAGTTGGATTGGTGATGGACGTGACAAATAGGTTCACTAACCTATTTCAACGAGAAGAGCAGCCGAACAAGAACCAGAGAGGAAAAGAGAAGAAAGAAAGGGAAGAAAGAAAGAGAAGAAAAAGAGAGAGAAGGAGAAGAAAGAAAGGAGAGGAAAAAGAACTCGATCGGCAAAGATCTTCTTCAATCAAGTTTTCTTCTTCTCACCCTTATTTCATCTTCCATGTATTCTCTGATGTTCTTAATCAAGATTATGTGTAACTAAACTCCTTAGTAGTTAGGGGCTGATCAAAGCCCTAGATATGTCTTCGATTTCGAACCCCAATTGATTTATATAATTTTAGATGAGAATTTCTTCACTGATTGTTCATTGATAATTCTATTGCATGTTTCATTGAGTCGACTACTTTGATGCATGTTTAGGGTTTATTATTTGAATGTGTTTATGACTGACATATCGTTGCATATTCTATGAGAGATAACAAGTTCTTTCCAGGTACTTGTGTGAAGTGATTCCTTGGTAATCTAAGGCTACCGACATTGACCTTAGATTCTTTGTTGCTACTCAAACGTTCTTAGATCTTCATGATTTTAGTTATTTTGATCTAGATACCGACATTTCATAGATCAATTAATTGGGAATATAGTTAAGTCGATACCGACATTTCACTTAACATGGCAAGTAAGAGAACGTAATACGGTTAATGACCTAACGACATTGGCCTAACTGTGAGTGCATTCATCTTTAGTCATTGACATTGTTTTAGGGTGATTGAAGCGTATCTAGTGGTGGAGAGAAGTTCCTAGCTATTGTTTCTCTCATATTTACATCCATATTCACTTTTTAATATTCTGTTTTCAACAGTACTTCTGTTTTATCTATTTTTGTTCACCAATCAAACCAACTCCGAATACCCTCAAAATTTGTGTGGTAGTCCGCCACTGTGTCTAGTTACTTTTTATTTAATTTCATAATTTTTGGTTGAGTCTAGATTAGCTAATTAATTAGGTTTCTGCTCCTAGGTCGAGTCTGCCAGATTTCTGGTTTACGCGTCTGTTTGTGTTTCTTGTGTGTTTAAATCTTAGTATCACCAATCCTCTGCGGATAATGACCCATATTTGCCATTTACTGCATTGATATAATTGATTTGATAATAGGGTATCTTTGTAGGTGCTTTTGCGCCTATCATTATCTAGATACTAGACGGTGGAGATGAGGAAATTCGATCGGAAAGTGGTGCAAAAATGGAAATCAGCACCAAAACTGTTGGTGCGAACGTCCGCAGCCGAGAAGTGCTGTAAATATATATATATATATTGAGGATCAAAAGCGGACGTCCGCACTCGGCTTAAAGTGCGGACGTCCGTCCGTTCTCCACCCTCCAGCGCCTGCGACGGCGCGCCTCCACCCCAAAGACTCCAGCAGCATCTCCGACCACTTTCCCTCCTCGGCGAGTCCTTTTTTTCTAGTTTTCCGGCGAGATCGACTTTATTTGAAGTTTTAGGTGATCTCGCCG
>NC_020496.1:8459682-8461032 GCF_000184155.1 Fragaria vesca subsp. vesca
ATATATATATATATATTTGGAGTTGATTATATATCATCTAACGAGATGCATGGAATCTATAAGTTTCTAGCTTCTGGTAGTGTTTGGGAAGGACTTGGCTTCTCTGCTTGGAGAGCCATTGCTCGGATTTGCTTGGATTGTTAAAAGATTGTGCCACGTTAGCATGAGGGAATCTTACAAGACCCTGACTTTCACAAACTAATACTGGATCAGTATCTCTTCTTCCTCCTCTTCTCTCTCTCTCTCTCTCCCCCTCTTTTTCTCCCTCCTACTCTGATGTTCTCTCTCTTCCATGTTCATCTCTCTTCTTCATCTCAGTCCACATTTAATTCAAGAGCACGGGGAGGAGAATACAAAACGCATCGAAATTATTAACACTTTGCTTCGCCTACGGCTGCATGAACTTCGCCACCACCACTCTGCCGCGCCTCTCCGCCGCCTTCTTGAGTTTCAGCCACTCCAGCCTCGAATTCAGTAGGCTTATCTCTTTCTCGATCTTCCCTGAATTTCGACCTTTCTCCTCTTCAACCTCAAAACCAATCCAAACATGGATGATTATCAGGAGATGGATAGGTTCAAAATGGAGAACCAGTGGATTGGGGACGAGTTTTATTACTGCAACCGCAAGACTAAGCGCGTGCAGACCAAAGATGATGCTCTCTACAGCTCGTTCGCCGATTCTGACATGCGCATATCTAACTCCTCTCTCCCAAAGTTCAAGCTCGGACCCAGATCACAAAAAGCACCAATTTTTTACATGAAATCAATGTACCCAAATGACAAATGAAAGATATAGTACTGGCCCTTAACATCAATACACAGATAATTGTGCATGACCATTTCTATATAGGTGACCAGAATCATGGAAACTAAAGGAAACTAAAGGTATGATTGAAGTAAGGAGTGGATAAGAAACCCAGGTTTTAACATTACAATCAAATGATAAGAAATTGGGGCTTACCATAAATATGGTATAGCTAATAGCTATTGTTGAATTATGAATGTCGAAACCAAAGACGAAGAAAAAGGACTCGATGGGGGCGAGTTATTAGAACTCTGGCGGTGATCGGAATAAGATGAAGACGACAGAGAGATGGTGAAATGGAAAGAGACGATGAAGAAGAGAGATAGATCTGCTATAACTTTGAGAAGATGGGATGTCCAAGATATTTAGTTTCAGCCATTTGATTTTATTAAGCTAACGTGTCATGCGCTTCTTAAAATCCAAGCAAATCTAAGCTCTGCTTGTCCAAGCAGAGAAGCCAGGTCCATTTGAGAAATTAGAAACAAGGGGCACATGGCAAAGGGGTTCATTATATAAATATATATATATATATATATATATATACA
>NC_020496.1:8462606-8467846 GCF_000184155.1 Fragaria vesca subsp. vesca
ATTTTAGTTATATGTATACCACATCTGTTTACACCACAGACTAAACCGTTTTCATGACACATATATATTAGTGATATATCCTTTAATTTTTGTGCTATTTTTTTTATACCTACCTTAACTCCACCCTTTCAGTCTTTCACTACTGTATCGGAAGAAGGGGAGACCAGAAAAGAAAGTGAAAAGAGAAAAGAAAAGAAAAAAACAAACAAACAAACAAAAACAGGACAAATAAAGCAAAAAGACATGCACCAGCCGGGAATCGAACCCGGGTCTGTACCGTGGCAGGGTACTATTCTACCACTAGACCACTGGTGCTTGTTGATGTAGAACTTCGTATTTTTAATATGAGTAGTATCTCACTGAACCCTCATCTAAGCTAGGAAGCTAACAGCCACAAAACTTCATCTTCTATTCCTCCAAAATTCCCAGTGCCAATTCCTCTTGAACTCAATCACCCTAATCCAAAAATGTCAGTCCTCTCCTTCTCCAAATCCCTAGCCTCCCCTCTCTTCCTCCACCCACCCCTCCTCTTTCTCAAACCCTCCCCCCAAAAGCCCACCCTCATCCGCATGGGCGGCGGCCCCAGAACCTTCCCCGGCGGCGTCTCCAAGTGGCAGTGGAAGCGCATGCAGGCCAAGAAAGCCAAGCAGCTCCTCAAGGCCCGCCTCACCCGCGAGCGCCAAATCTACGAGATGCGCAAGCGCGCCGAGCTCAAGGCCGCCGTCTCCGACCTCGAACGTCCCTGGGAGCCCGTCGAGAGGCCTCCCAGCCTCTTCTCCGTCTCCGCCGACGAGCAGGTCAAGGTCCTCGCCGATCGCTTCCAGCGCCCCGGCGGGTTCGACCTGTGGACCGAGAGGGACGGGCCGGAGCTGTTTCGGACCATGGAGGACTTGCCGTCGGCGAGGTTTTTCCCCAAGGGAGTGGTGCATAGTGTGAGGCCGTATAGGAGGATCGGGTCCGAGGAGTTGGAGGAGGGTTTTGGAGGTGTGAGGGAGTTGGTGGATGGGCTTAAGGAGAGCTCGAATCGGCAAGGTTTGAATTCTAGAACTTATAATGGTAAATTGAGGAGGAAAGGGAAGGGGAGTAGAGGAAATGCAGATGTTTCGGCTGAGTTGAATTCCGAGGGAGGTGATGTTGATAGGAAACAGAGAGGACAGGGTAATGTGGTGCGCGGTGGCGAAAATGGGGGTGTTAGGAGAAATGGTGGTTCGGAGTCTGATAGGAGGTCTTCGGGTAGGTATAATTTGAGAGGAGGCGGTGTTGAGAGGAGACAGAGAGGACAGGGTGGTGTAATGCGGGGCGGGGAAAGTAGGGAGGGTAGGAGAAAGGGTGCGGGGAGATTGAGTGGTGCAGAGTCTGAAGTGTTTGATATGAGGTTGAGGGAAGACGGGAGTTATGAGTTTCAGTAGTTTGATGGCTGGACATGACTTTGTATAATCATAAGAAGTGATGCAGAATGAAATATGGAAATGCTAAGTGGACGTTCCTGAGGACTTGAAATGGCAACGAAGAGCTAATTTTAGTAATGCTCAGCTCAGAACAACGAGGCACATGTTTGAGGAAAAGGTCAGGCCAAGAGCTATCATTCTCCCAAATTGTATGTGAATATTTATATTTTGTAGTTATTATATGCTGAAATAGTTGATGAAAAATAGTATTCCAATTCAAAATGTATCTGAGTAATTGATGATTCTGTGATATACATTCGTCGTATGAATATGGTAGCATGTTCTGATTTGAGTACTGATATGCAGAACACTTGACTTCAAACCTCAAAACAAAAGTGGACACTTATTCCAGAATCACTCTATCCTATAGGACACTAGCGTAGGGATTAAAGATGATGTTTAATATGTACTTCATAAGATGGTGTGGTTACACCATTCACATACTCCACCAACCGCACACACGCACCATATACTTGCCAACTATAGAAGCTAAATGAACATGCAGCTAACTTAAAACTCCAGTTCAAATATCAGAGCTTAATAAAAGAGTAACCATTTGTGTGCTCTTTAGAAAAGCAAAGTTGGTAACAAGCTAAGTATGCCACAGATGCAATAGATGTTAAGAATTCCCTTCTTGCTTTTCATCAAATTTGTAGCAAGCATGCTTCTTCACCATTGATTGAAAGACACATACATTGAAACACACACACCAAAAAAAAAATGAAAAGAAAGAAGTGTATACCAAAATGGAGTATGTGTAGCCCTAAACCAGTCGATTTCAATCCACCATTGCGCTAAATGTAGTCTCAACTTTGCACTTGCTATCCACTTCTAAGTAGCTAAAGTGGAGAAGTGTAAGAGCGATAGTGAAGTACCAGAACACCTCCCCTAAATTTAACCTAAAGTCACTTCATCCTATAAGATGATTCATCATAGAAGATAGATAACATGGTACTTTAAGGGTTGGTGTGATGCTCAATTTGCATATGGCAAATGTATTAACCACACACCCACACGGGTATACTGAAACTCGTGCAGCTTAATTCTAACTACAGTTCAAATTTTATATCTTAGGACATTAACCCTTTGCTGTTCTCTTGAGAAAAAAAGGTTAAAAGCAAGAGTGGATGATGATTGATGAACCACAGAAGCTGTAGATATTAGCAGCTCCCTTCCTTGCTTTTCAGGGTCTGAAGCAACCACATCTTGAATCATTTACATTAAAAGAAAATCTGCAGTGGTTTAACAAAAATGAAATTATTGTCTGTTGGTATGCCTACCTTGCACACTGACATTGGCCTAAAGGGTGTTTCAATGAACACCAAGACCTTGATGATCTGGCTGTAAAGTATTCTTTTGCAGCTGTATTGCTAGAAAGTAGTGAATTTATGCGGGCCTCTTCGCTCCAGTTGGGGCAGGAAAAGATTTCTGATAAATTTGAACAGGCTTCGCATGCTTTCGGGCCACCCCATTTCCTTTTGCCTAATGTTTTTCGCTTACCAACTGTCTTTTAAGAAATGCAAAGCATAAATGTTGATTTGATCAATTACTTTAGATGATCGAGCCATTTTGGAACTGATTATCAGCAGGGAACTGGTGTTGGTTCAGTAGTGGAATTGTGTTGGTCCTGGTAGGTAGTGCAGGTTGGTGTTTCATGAATGGAGTAGAAAGTGCTGACTCACTCTTTTTGAAAAGCTCCATTTTAGTTTATCACATCTACCTTGCAGATCATAGAGCCTGAAACATTAGTGCATATCAATCACCTTATGACTCTGGTTTATTTGCTGTCACATATGATATATATGGTGTTGACTAAACTATTTGTACTTTTTAGCCACACAAATCTGTATGTAAATCCAGTTGTACATATGCATATATCCTGTTCTTGGTTGAACTGCACACCTCATACTTCAAATTATCAGGAAGACCATCCTTATCCATCTTGATCTCTTCATTCTACGTCTGTTGCGAGCAAGCTTTCATGGAATATTAGGTTTTTCTCCACTCTAAATATGATGCTTCTTATCTCTATTTTGTCCAGTTTTAAAGATTTGATATGTCCAGAAGCACAATAAGACACTCCTATTATTAGCATTTCAGTTTGATTGTGAAGTTTGCTAAGTCTATCACCTCCACACAATTGCGAACTATAAAGCACAAATATAGGTTTAGTGGAGTGTTACAGTCATTCTTCATGCCCCTCAAATCAAATCCATTTGAGTGGATTCTATCTGTATCTCAGAATTTTCTCTAATCGATTGAGGATTAGCTCGCTGACTTTGATGTTAAGTTTGTACTTTAGTAGATAATACATTGGTTTGACTCGGATTAAGTACTGATTACTGATTACGTGTGTTCTTGTCCTTTGACCATAACTTTCCCCCAAACAGTTTGTTCAGATGAACTTCAAATGAAATTGACATCATCCATCATAAGCTTTTGAAATGCTATTGGAGTATATGAACAAGCCCCATTTATGATTATTTTGGATTTTTTCCAGATTTTCAGATTATATTATCTGTGAATTTCACTTTTGTATTGGAGAGTTGGTGTTGTTGGAAGTAATAAGTGTCAAACAACAAGCATGGCCCGTGGATCATCCGTGTACCGATACTGTCCCAACTTAACCACTTTTAAGGTGTTGGGTTTTAACCACAAAAGACCTCAGTACAATTAGGAATGATCCACCCATTTATAAGTTATATTTTATTTGTCACTTTTTCAATGTGGGATCTCTCCTCTCTAACACTCCCCCTCACGTGCAACTTTTTATTTGTCACTTTTCCAATGTGGGACTCTCCTCTCCAACACTCCCCCTCACGTGCAACCTAACTTTTAGGTCTGCACGTGAAACTGATTAACAAACTGAAACTGAACTCGGGCTCCATGACAACCGAAAGAACCCCAAACTCCTCATGATAACTGAAAGAACCCCAAATTTGAAAGAATCAAACTAGGGCCATGACCCCTGAAAGAACCAACCCGGGCTCATTAGAGATGCAACTGGAGAGGGACCCACTCTGATATCATGTCAAGCAGTGACAAGCGTGACCTATGGATCATCCGTGTACCGAAACTGTCTCAACTTAACCATCTTTAAGGTGTTGGGTTTTAACCACAAAATGCCTCGATACAATTAAGAATGATCCACCAACTTATAAGTTATATTTTATTTGTCATTTTTCCAATGTGGGATCTCTCCTCTCTAACAATAAGGATTAAGAAGCGAGAAGAGGTAATGAAAAAGGTACTTGATATATTTGTGTTGCCATTGGTGTATTGAAACATAATATGCTTGAAGCATTTTAGATTAAGCTATGCTAAATTTGGCAATTATAGCCAAATGCAGAACAAGAAGAAGCATTTACATGTCTTTTACCAATGGCCTGCTAAATATTTTGATGGTGATATTAATATTCTTAGCTTTGTCTTGGTTTTTTTGTGCCTCAATTAAACTAAACTTCTACCTTAGATGCTCTTAAGCTTCAATTGGTTTTCGACATTCCTCCTCCCGTTGCAGACCTTACAGATGTTTACTCTGGAGAGGAGTGGGGGTACCAAAAATCCAAAACATTCGGAAAAAACTATGGGAATTCTTGAAGGGGGCTTGGTTTTTATCCCACAATTTAAATGCATTACTGTTGTAATGGAGAAATAGTTCCTCACCTGGCCAAGGACTTCCCCTTTGGTCATTTTAATCATAAATAATTGATTCAAAGAGGTACGCACTATTAAAAAAGGTGATTTATACAAATCTCACTGATACCGCAGCCTAGGGTCTCTCTCTCTCTC
>NC_020496.1:8467866-8490315 GCF_000184155.1 Fragaria vesca subsp. vesca
CTACGGTCGTCTCTCTCTCTCTCTCTCTCTCTCTCTCTCTCTCTCTCTCTCTATTAGGGTTAGGGTTTCTCAGCTGAGCGGCAAGTCACACATCCATGGCAACGACCTCCATGGCTCTCAAAACCGCGGCAGCCTCTACTACTTCGGTAACAGCGAGCCTCATCTCAAAGCTCTCTCTGAGCAACCAAGAAGAACCGGTGGATCTAGGTAATCTCCGGTGTCCTAAGAGTGGTTTCGTGGCTCCACGTTTCTATCTCGTCGGACATTTGAACACCACCCGTGCAATTATCTTTGATGCATTCAGGAGCGCAGTTCGCTCCATGTGGAGGCTTCCAACTCCGGTGGAGGTGCAGGCAAGAGGAGACCGATTTTTGTTCACGTTCTCGTCAGAAAGGGATGTGAACAAAGTGAAGAGAGGAGGACCGTGGGCATACCAGAGAGCCATGATCATCCTCAACGACTATGATGGCTTCTCAGACATCATGTCTGTGCCATTAGATTTTGTGTGAATTCGAGTTGGGGTCGAAGGACTCCCAGCGGTGCTCTCAACAGCAGCGACAGCGAGGTTGGTGGCGGAGACTATTGGAGTGGTTCTACAGGTTGACCACGGTGGATTCCAGCGAGGGCTTGCCCGAGTCCGGCTTACCTTACCTCTGAACCAACCGGTGTGATTGGATCATCGTATTAGGGTTTCACCAACGGATGCCCTTCAGGTGATCTACAGGTATGAGAGATTGGTTGGAAGATGCCGCACTTGTTCTATGTTGAATTATGGGGGTGAGGCCTGTCCCTGAGAGACTGAAGAGGTTGTTGACCTGGTTTCAAAGGCGCCTAGGGCACCAGTGCCTCCACTGATAGTGTTTAGGGCTAACTCGGCCCAAACCCTCATTGTGCGCGCCTAATTCGCCCTCCTTGGCTTCCCTCTTCCCAAAAGCGAACAGATCTGTGCAAATTCGGGAGGTTCCGGCGTTCTCGTCGCCAGCCAAAGTCGCCGGTGGGCAGCGGAGCAGGGAAGAAGAGACGACTCCTGATGATAAGCGTGCACGCCATATGCTGACCTTTGCTCCTTTGATTCTAAACCTGGAGGAGTTGGGTTTCTCTGTGGCTGATGAAGGTGCTCTAGGCATCAAGAAGACATGTAAGTCTCCTAAGAAACAAGGAAGAGGAAGGTCGAGGGGAAGTTGAACCAAGAAGAATTTGCAGCTGGGAGAGTACTTGGATTCCATACATGGAACCAAGCTTGGGAGAGAATGCAAGTGTAGACTCAGGCCTCAAATCTGAGGCTGAGGAGGAGTAGTCTCCTAGGGTGACTAGGGAAAGATCCATGTTGTTACCTCTCAGTGATGCTTCTTTTCTTTTACGATGAAATGTACACCATTGGGTCTGAGGCCTCTAATCGAGGAAGGCAATGTTGTTGTTAGGGTATGACAGGTTATTATGTTTTTTAGTGTTTCATCATCCACCTTTTTGGATGTAGCTTTGAGGTTGTTATTTTAATTTTTAGACGTAGTTTGATTTAGTGTAGCTATGCGTTTGTATAGTCTTCGGATTATTCATGCTTAACCTTTTGGTTGTCATGATCTTTGATCAATGCATATTTCTCTTTTTTTCCCTAAAAAAAAAAAAAAAAAAAAAGGTACGCACTATTTAAACTTTGAATCACGTTTTACATCAACCAAAATTTTGGTTATTGTATCCTAGCTTGAATCCGTCTTTCTTTCTGTAGCAACAATGGTAAATTTAACCAAGAATCCTACTTGTACTCGAAGACGAGTCTCTATCAATTTTCATGCCGTCAAGTATGAACATGTAAACGTGCTAAGGTCATAAAGAACCTGATAATCCACGTAAAATGTGTGGTACAGTTCACAGAGGGAAGCATATTTACCTGTACAGTGTACATCAGTTGCTAAAAGAACAGAGAACCTCACAGACAAACCTAACAATTAGTTACAAGACATTATAGTGCGCATGCATGATTTATGTGCTAACATTCTTGTTTTGCAAGGACCATCGAATATATCCCTTGAAAGTTTGCACTTGACTTGCTCAAGCTCCTTCAGCAGAAACATGTAAAACAAGCACAAACAAATGAAACAATGATGGTTTCTCAAATAAACAGCCACTTTCGGCTGAAAAATATCGGATGGAAAATAGGGGATGGTAAACATGCATGATAAAGGCCTTATATGAAGGCAGCTAAATGAGCCAAATTCTCAGAAGCCTCAAATTTACTCATGAACGGTCGAGGAGGAATCTATTTTTTAGGGTTCGTCTCAAGCTCCGGAAATCTGAAATGAATCCCTACATATCTATAGGAATCCCACTGACAAAGGGAGAACTGTTCATTTGACAGCTGCAGAAACTGAAACAAATAAAGAATTGAAACACATGGTGCTTTGAACTTGAAACAAAGTATTACTTACCATCATCAAAGTTCATAATGCAAGTAATTGTCCCCCACTAATTTGCACAAAGATAAAAACTACTATATTACATTGCTAATTTGGTTTGTGCCAAAATAAAACTGCATATTTAAGACTAGACATTCATCATGAAATCTAGGGTGCTTATTGCTTAATTCTGGTGAGTGAATCAATGTTGAATGGAAGCTGGCATGGCCACCATTTATGTTTCGAATTAATCCCTTTTGATTACTAGAATAATGTACTATTAGCAGTTGACGTCAACCACAAGCGAACTAAATTGCTTTACTTAATCACATAGTGGTTTGAATCTGATTAACGATTTAATGATTGTTTAGATGCTAAACATCAACCACATCTTTTAAATTAGTAGAAGGGCACAATTTCATTGGTCACACTCACAGTACTTCAGACACCTTCAAGATGATCTTTTTATAATTACCTCTCATGAGTGAGAGAAAATGTGATTAATTAGTTTGGCATGTTTTGCATATGACATATAATCACCTTCTTTAGTTTTCTTCTTGCAAAGAGATGATTAAGACTTCCAACCGCAACTAGTATAGCTTCGTTCTTGCGCACAAAACTAAGAGATAGAAACTAGAAAAGGAAACAGCATCTTACGCGCTCAATCACCATTACAATTCAGGAGAATCAGCATGCAGTAACCTGAGTTAACCATAATAGTAAGATAGTCAAGAAATTTTTAGTATAGAACGATGTTTCCATTAATGCCACATATACACATACGATACGATGGGAAATTCTACGGTACCTCCCACATGAGATATTCCTTTTTCTGAGCTAGAACTCTAAGTTATGTGGATGGAACTCGCAGCATTTCATAAGATTCTTATTCCAATTGGACAACTAAGAAAAACACGAATATTTCTGTTAACCAACAACTGGAGCATTTTCAGAAATAAATTGATCACTCTTGCAGTCTTGCTGTACCGCAAATAGTATGTCTAAATCAATACATTCTTTCCGCAACATTGACATGCAATAGTGTAAATCTAACCAAGAAGATTATGAGATGCTAGTCGTGTGATGATTGATGAATATTGAGAGATAAGGGATTTAGATGATGATTGATGTGTTTATTATGCGATGAATACTGAAAGTTTTGAATTCATTACCTCGTTCCCTCATACATTATGCGATGATTGATGTGTTTGGTACAAACTCACGATTTAAGCTTCAGCTTATTACAGAAATGCTGTACCTTCTATATACAAACCGATGCGAGCATTTCACTTTCATCACAAAAAGATTATAACTGGATAGTCACTATCTGATACTTGCACCAGGTACAATGATGGGGCTAAATTGAATTCATGCATGCTTTATGCTCAAGAGTCGAGACTATTCCAAAATTGTGATGTGAAGAGGTTCAAAATCACGCAGCAATATATCGATGATCGATCGATCGATCCACCCACCTATGTGATCGATCAATATTAAATCGTATTGCTACGAATAAATGTTCGTCAATAGATGAATGCGGCTCTGCATCACTAGATTCGCTACTATGTTAAGAGCGCTATATTAATCTTAATTATTTTTCGTTTTATTTAATACAAGGGTTAAAATGACGACCTTCACGTCATAACCATTAATGAAATCGTAAAATACAAAGAGCACATCATGCCTAAACCCTATATTTTAAGATTATGTAAAAATAATATCACGAGTAACCTATAGATTCTAAAAGACATTATTTAGCAAAAAATGCATCATTAATTACTTTATCTGTTTTACAATTTGACGACATATTAAATAGATAATACTCATGCGGAACCATATATTATCAAAAAAACTATTAGTCATCAGGTTATTTATGATCATCACTAACAAGTTCTTTACCCTAAATTTTGTTTTCTTTTAACAATTAAGATGCCACTTCCATTATCCTTGATCCCTAAATGGCTCGTACGTAAGACAAATTATATATGATACTCTACGAGAACTGTTGTCATGATTGGCAAACTGAATGAATGGGGATTGAAATCCAGTAAACTCTGTGTTGAAAATATTAATCACGAGGCTAAATATTCGTTGAAAAGATTAATCACGAGGCTAATTCGAATTGGTTCATTTAGTAGCAGCTAGACAATGTTTAGACTAGTTATATAAGGGAAAGTGCTCCATTAACTCTTGTCTTGTCATGATTGCAGCTTTCTCATGAAATCCATTAGCTTTAAATAGTTATTTGATTAAACTAACAATGCGGATCAACACTATACTACTAATAAAAATCTATGCTATGCTTAGCCAAATTAGTCATAGCCCATATAACGTGGAAATGACCTCATGACTACGTTATATTCAGAATGAGCGGGGGATACATAAACTAGTCATAGCCCATATAATTAAAATCTAGCGCCATTCACTTATGCTATGCTTAACGGATTTGTTTCTGGTTACTGTCGAAAAAACGGATTTGTTTGTGGTACATACATGTGTGACATAAATAAAATTAAAACGGGGCACCATGTAAACAAGAGGGTGGTGGGTTTTGGAAAATTTACCTAGAAAGACAGATATGCATATATTATATTGAGATATCAATCACACATCAGGAATATAAGACATTATCTGTGGGTTTATAAAGGTTTGAGACACTTCATCTATTATCAATTGGTTTTGGATGTAAACCTCATACTACTTTATCAATAGCATAATTTTCCATATTAACAATCTTTATCAAATTTTTTTTTTTTAATAAAAAACTAGTGTGATTGCCCTCAAACATTCATTAATGAAACTGTCAAATACAAAGGGGGGCGTGGAGCCTAAACCCATGATTACAATAAGCATTTAGAAGTCTAAAAATATTATCGAGAATTTCTACAAAATACATGTATTCTAACAAGCAACCTCTAATAACCGCTAGCATATTGTTCTAACGACGACTCTATTTAATTTGCCACAATGGTGACATAATGGTAATGGAAAAATCACTACTCTTATTATAATTGTTAAAAGAATTATTTTTAACATATTACAACAAATTGTTCAATTATTAGAATCTCTATATATAACTCTTAGAATTTGAGTTGTTTTTAAATCTAAAAAGCATGAAACTTATACTCATAAATCGTCTCATGAGCACATTTTGGATTGTCGCAAACTCAGAGAGAAAAGATTTTCTGAGTGTTACGATTTTAATTTCACAATGTAGATAATAATCATATTAGAAAAAAAAATTATCACGAATTATAATCATTGAAATGAGCATCTACTTGGAGTGATCTAACTCTTAAAAGTATAGATAACAAGTTCATAAGGGAAAAAAAAGCTTTGAATGCTATATGTCAACATTATTTCTGGTCGGCAAACAAACCAGTTTTGTATTTACTATTGATTAATTTGATTTAGTATGCTCGAAAACCACTTTTCTGACTATGGAACTTTGGTCCCATAATTCTTGTGCCATTCCAATGGGACTAATAAACGTAGTGATCGAGTCTATGTTGAAATGGACTGGATGAACATTTTCCACTTTCAAAATTTCGATCACTATAATGTTCTTTTCTCTCTTTCTTTTTTCACAGTATGTTAGTAGAGGCTGAGACTTCTCTAGATCTCGGTCCCTACCTCGGAAGGTTTCAACAGCGAATCTCAAAAAAGTGTGCTTCGAAATCGAACATCCTCTCCAATATATCCTCTCTATATAAAGAGAACCAAAGTAAAAGCTTTTCCTCACCTCCAACTCTCCAACTCACTTCTTTGTTGTTTTCTCTCTTATAAGAAATTAGGAATCACTATAGCTAGCAAAGCTTTTCTCATCCTTTCACTTCTGTGATCAATACTCACTCGATCACTAGTGTTGCTTCCGATCGAGGGATTGATCGAAAATGGAAGAGAGAAGGGGATCGACAAAATCGAGCAAGGAGGCAGCTGAAAATCAGGAGAAATGGGTTTATGATTCTTCTGTGGATCATAAAGGAAATGTTCCTCTCCGAGCTTCAACTGGTGTTTGGAAAGCCTCTCTCTTTATTGTGGGTAAGGAGTTAAAAGAATCTGGTTATTTCCT
This sequence comes from Fragaria vesca subsp. vesca, assembly GCF_000184155.1. NCBI lineage: Eukaryota > Viridiplantae > Streptophyta > Magnoliopsida > Rosales > Rosaceae > Fragaria > Fragaria vesca. The sequence goes on from NC_020496.1 coordinate 8,474,332, forward strand.
TGTGCTTCTTTTAGTTGCTGAGAAAGCTAGCTAAATAATTTCATGCATGCTGCTCTAATATTGCTCTTCTTGAGCTTATATAGTCATGCAGTTGAAGCATACATATTATTGGAAGGTGGAGTCATGCATCAATTATGTTCATGCAGCATCCATATATGCATTTCCTCAACAACTATACCTCATGGATTACATGAACCCTAACTATGCATACGCAATTATGCATGCAAGCTTCTATCATCTCTCTCGGTATGCATGAGATTGAATGTTCTAAAAATTATGTATCTTGGTGAAAGAATCAGTGCCCTCATCAGTAAGCGAGTTCAAAAAAGCTATGCTCTATGCTCTATGCTCTATTCCCCCATTTAGAGAACCAAAAAAGCTTACTCTACCTAGTGCTATCTATTGTTCATGCTAGCTATAATATGTGTGTTTTTATGTGCGCTAATATTCATTCAGTCATTGTTCTTAGAATCTCGAGTTTGGTACCGATACTTGTAAAATGATAACAAAATATGTCGCATTATTAGAATAAAGTTAAGTTCCCCACCACCATTTTAGGTCCATAAGGTCATAGAGGCATGTACTGTTGTATCAAATGGAAGAAAGAATGCTTAGGTCAACTAAAGGGACTCGATCAAGCTGTGTTTTTATTCTTCTTATCTGGTTACCAAGTATGAAATTTGGTGGGGAAAGATGATCAGACAAGAGGATCGGTGAAGGGCCGTGATTTAGACGTAGCTAACTAGGTCATATAATTGATTCCTAATTTTGTGGTGGCCGGCTGTATCTGTGACATCAGTTTCCATAGTTGTTCCGAAGCGATTGCATACGAAACATGATAATCTTGATCATATATTTTCTTTTTTTTGAACGAACCACTATGGCACTATTACAGGTAAAGCACAATATGCATTATTTTTCTTCATTTCCAGCAGTATTTCATTGGTTGGATTTCTTCAGCCGAAAAGATTGAATGACATACCCACCTGGCTATGCCTTTTGAGTTAGTTATATACTGATCGATCTTCTACTATACAGTTCTTAACTAATTGATCTTTGATCTTATTATTTATGCAGCAATTGAGTTTAGTGAGAGGCTGAGTTACTTTGGAATAGCAACCAGTTTAATTATTTACCTTACCAAAGTAATTCACGAAGACCTCAAGAGTGCAGCAAAGAGTGTCAACTACTGGTCTGGTGTTACAACATTGATTCCACTCTTTGGAGGCTTCATAGCTGATGCTTATTTGGGTCGCTTCTCAACTGTTCTGGTCTCATCCATCATTTACCTCCTGGTAATAACTAAATTCATTGCTCATTTTAAGACAAATAATTAACATGCATCTAGGGCACTACGTTCACAAAGAGAATTACAATTTCAAGCTGTTGAATTCAAGGAATTGTATGTGCAATCATTATACACATTGTGTTTCTACTAAATTTCTAGCATCTGCGATCATTTCTACAGAGAATGAAGTCAGAAAAGGAATTTGAAATTATCAACCTGAGCTCAAACAAATATGTTAATTAACACTTACAATTAAGGATCCAAAAAATACTAGAATATAATTTTCACTAGTGTCAATGTGTCCTGACTAGATTACATTATCCCTGATCGGTTATTGATTTCTTATGTAACACAGGGTTTGATTCTTCTAACCATGTCCTGGTTTGTACCAAGCCTAAAGCCTTGTGACACACAACCATGCCTTGAAGCAAGAAAAATCCATGAAGTGGTATTCTTCCTAGCCATATACATGATCTCCATAGGAACTGGAGGCCATAAACCATCTTTGGAGAGCTTTGGAGCTGACCAATTCGATGATGATCACAGTGAAGAAAGAAAGCGAAAGATGTCATACTTCAATTGGTGGAACTTTGGACTTTGCTGTGGTCTTTTACTTGGGGTGACTCTGGTTGTCTACGTACAGGACCATGTCAGTTGGGGTATTGCAGATATAGTTCTCATGGCAGTCATGGCTACCTCACTGGTTATCTTCATTGTTGGCCGGCCGTATTACCGTTATCGAAGACCGACAGGGAGCCCCTTGACACCAATGCTGCAGGTTCTTGTAGCAGCCATTTCTAAGAGAAAGCTGCCATACCCTTCTGATACTGCTCAATTATATGAAATTTCCCAGTCGGAGAAGGTCCATGGGAGGCTTTTGTGCCACACCAACAAGCTCAAGTAAGTGAAATGCTGCATCTTTTGTTACCTGATAAGCATTTTTCATACGAGTTAAGCTGTGCCAAACTGACCCTAGATAAAGAACGTTTTGATAGTTTGGTACTTTTGATGCCACTGTTTGGTGAAAGATTCTTACTATCTAATGAGAATAGTTTGATTATTAACTTTCTAATAATGTTATGTGCATTAGATTTCTTGACAAGGCTGCCATCGTAAGCACAGAAAGTTCAGCTGAGAAGCAAAATCCTTGGACTCTTGCAACTGTGACAAAGGTCGAGGAGATGAAACTAGTCCTTAACATTATCCCCATTTGGCTAGCCACCCTACCATTTGGAATTTGTGTAGCACAAGCCTCCACATTCTTCATCAAACAAGGTGTGGCCATGAACCGAAGCATCAGCAACAGTTTCGAGCTCCCCCCTGCCTCAATCTACTCTCTCGCAGCCATCGGAATGATCATATCCGTCACGTTCTACGAGAAAATCTTAGTCCCTGTACTGCGGAGAACAACGGGAAATGAGAGGGGGATCAACATCCTCCAGAGAATCGGAATCGGAATGCTCTTTTTAATCGGCACAATGGTAGCAGCTGCCTTGGTGGAGAAGAAAAGACTAGGGATTGTCGAGAAAGACCCTTTAAAGGGATCACATTCCATGAGTGTGTTCTGGTTAGCACCACAGTTTGTGATCATTGGATTTGGAGATGGGTTTACTCTTGTGGGTCTGCAAGAGTATTTCTACGACCAAGTCCCGGACTCCATGAGAAGCTTAGGAATTGCGTTTTACCTAAGTGTAATTGGAGCTGGGAATTTTCTTAGTAGCCTCTTGATCACGGCCATTGATCACATCACTGAGAAGAGAGGGAAGAGTTGGTTTGGTAAGGATTTGAATAGTAGTCGTTTGGACAAGTTTTACTGGCTCTTGGCTTGTATGACTGCAGCAAATTGGTGCGTCTATGTCTTCCTGGCTCGGCGTTACTCTTACAAGAATGTGCAGAAGGTAGCTGTGGCTGATTGCTATGACGGTGAAGTGGAAAATGGAGGTTCATTGGCATAATTAGATATTGTAGGGTTGATATATGCAGTGTGTCTACAGAATAATGTAACTATACAAATTGATTTGAAAAGAATCCTCTTTCTTAATGAATGCAATGTAATCCACTTTACCGACAATACTATGGTAATAAAAAATGAAATCGTTATGCAGTCTTTAACATTTTCTCAACTAACTCAAGTCGCATAGATAAATTTTATATAAATCGTATACATACTGTTGTGTAATTAGTTAGACGGTTGAATTCTAAATCATTAACCATACCTATGCCCTATGGTACTATCTCTAATGTTTATACTACATCCAATAGTAATCCCATTTTCTTTTGTTTTGTCATCTTACTATTTCATTAAGGGTCCTTTACCAAGTTGTTAATAAAAGCGACAAACTAATGATGATAGAAAAGGTCCCTAAATAATCTATAGCATTAGAGTGACAAAATTTGATGCCTTCTTTACAACGATTGAATATAGAACTTGATTGTCATCTCTTTGATAGCAACAAATGAACTTGAAAGCACTACGGAAAGTGTTCATCCCCATCTTCTCTCTTAATTCTATACAAATTATCCTATTCAAGAATAAATGGACCACAACAACAAATCTTGAGGCTCGATTTGGTCTATTTCTTCATTATATGATAAAGCCTACGTTCCTTTTATACTTTGATTATTGCTTCTTAGACATGACGTGAGTGCAACAACCACACAGAATCCATCACTACCATTTCAATTCCATTTCCATATTCCATATCCACAATTGTCTAAATTCTCAAAGAAAATCGACAAGTGATTTTATATATCCACAAACTCCTCATGATACCAAATGCACCCACCGGGCCACACTCGGCACGCCTTGATTAACCGCAAATGCCATGTAATAGCCCGGCGGAGCCACCATCCCATTCGGCGGCCCAACACAACTGATTTTGTAGCGTGCGTCGCCGTCCGGGACCGAGGGCGTAACGGCTAACTTGATCAGACGTTGACCTTGCGAAAACGAATGCGTGGCAAAGGGTGCACTCCCCAAATTAACCTCCATAATTCCCACCACCGATAGTGGCACCGACACCAACACATCAAAACGCTCGCCGTAACGTACCGTCTCCGGAACTTCCTCGATCACGGGCCGGAGGTTGGCCCGGTCCGGACCCAAGTACTCCGGGGAAAAAGCCTCGAGTCTCAACTCGGTCGGAAACTCAGCATTAAACTTGTAGAAGTAATGAGGATTACTTCCCGCGATTAAAACCCGCCCGTCCGGTAACAAGTTCGCCGTGGAGTGATACATTCTCGGCACCGTTCCCGGGTTCAACGTCATGAACCGCAACCCGACCGGCTGATCGGGTCGGTAAAGAAGCGGGTACAAACACGGGTCCGAAGCTAGCTCGAACCCCTGGGTCCCAGCCTGAGCTCCGTTGATCACCAAAACCTCACCCGTCGGAAGCATCACCATGTCCCCCATGATCCGCCCGAACGGCATGTCCTCCATCTCCCAAACCGGGTCGGGCGAAGTCGCCACGATCCGGCCGCAGCTGCCGTGGGCCGGAGTCTCGGTGCTCTTCTGTATAAACGCGCCGTACTGGGCCCCACCGCAGACGACGATCACGGCCGTGGAGTAGTCCCCCTCAAGCGCCAGCATTGCCGAAGAACCCGCCGAGGGGTAGTTACGGGGCCCGCCATCCAACGGCGGATATTCTCTGGCGACGTTATCGGTGACGTGATCGTACGATACGGCTTTGTTGTTGGCGAAGATGAAGAGATGGCCGTTAGGGAGGAGATGGACGTAAGGGTATAAGTTGTCCATCTGGGTATCCTCCACGTCAGCAAGAAACTTCAGCTCGACGACGCCGTTTCGCGGCGGGTAATACTCCACCGTGTTGGCGCCTCTGCCGCCGACGATGATGACCGACCCGTCGGGGAGGATCTGGTTGGTGGCGTACCACCTCCCGTCGGTGAGCTCCACGTCATCGAGCTCGACCCAGTCGCAGGAGCCGGCGGCGTCGCAGGGGTGGAACTTGCGGATTTTGCGGACGCCGTCGAGGTCGCCGCCGGTTTGGAGGAGAGTGCCGTCGGGGAGGAACTGGCCGGAGGAGCACCAGGTGTCGGTGAGGATCATGAGGGGGCGGATTTGGTTGGTGTTGGGGTCGAACTGGACGGAGTGGGCGTAGCAGTCGTGTTTGAGGACGGCGTCGTTGGGGTCGTTGCGGCAGTGGCCTCGGCTGAGCATTTTGCGGGAGGGGCCGATGTTGGTGCGGTCGAGGAGGACGACGGTGTTGAAGCGGGTGACGGCGGTGTGCATGGAGGCGATGCCGGCGTTGGCGACGAGGAGGTCCCACGTGCCGGGGAGGTCGGCTCGTGTGGAGATGGCTACAGAGTGGAGTAGAACAAGTGTGAGTAGGGGGAATGCGAGAAGGGAGGCCATGGTGGATGACAGTGAGAAAAGGGAGTGTTACTGTGGGAGTGTCAAGTGTGAGGTCGAAGCTTGTACTTAAAGAAATTGAAGGTAAGGATTTACTATAGGATGGTGTAGAAGAAGACGAACAACAAGTGCGTCAATGCGATCCTTTTGATCGGGGTTCCGACTTGTAACTTGTATGTAACTGCTACAAACAGACAAGTGTAACGGTAGGAAACTAAGCAATGTACATGTCGGAAAATAAAATTACCATAAAATACATCATTTTATTCGAAAGAAAGCTGGTAATGTAAAGGATTGATAAAATATCAAGTTAGTTATTTTTGAGTTGAATAGAGCATTTTTAAAGCATCTTTAGCAATGTTATCCATTTTTGAGTTAAATTTTAGTTAAATGAGTTAAAATGTCATTTTGGCTAGCCGCTTTAGAAATACAGATGCATTAATGCTCTCTATTTTAGCTAGCATTACATCAACATTATTCTTCAAATAAAGATTAAATAGTTTAAATATATTTATATATCACGTAAAATATCTTATAAGGAATGTGTTAAATTATAGTTAGCCTCATTTAAATCATCTCGCTCTTTATATTTAGCTAACGAGATAGCTAAAAATCATAACAGCTAAACTTTGACTAGTCTGGTGGAGCTCCAAAAGTATTAAAAAAAAAAAAATCTAAACAACGCTATATAAAATAAGTTAAAAAATAAAAACAAGAGAGTCTGCTCTAAATTTATCCCAAAAAAAAAAATTAGCTCTAAATCAAAATTATTACCTTAATTATAAGGTCTTGATATCTATTTGAGATATCACGATAATATTACGCTAAATATTCGAAACTAGTACTGAAACTTCTAACCCGATTAGTATGGTTCAGAAAATAAACTAATATGACTACTATTGACTCCAAAGCTAGATTTAACGAGAGCAAGAACACGCTCTGCGGCTCTAGTGATGAAGAACATTTTAAGATCAGCCCCACAAGGGACCACCACGAGTCAAGTGTTTTGGAGTAATTTGCCTATTTCCGTTTCTAGTCTTGTTTGCTTCTTCTGTTGTCTTATGACGATGACCTTAATCTGTCATGTTTTAAACGCTGTGATGTTACATAGAGAGAGTAATAGTAATTAGCATACGTGATTAAGCAGTAAACTCTGTTTTGATTGGATTAATCATTTCATCTGGATTTGCTGGGTGCCAATTCTGCTGGTAACAAATCCATAATAATTGTGAACCCACCGAACCATCAGAACTTCAAAAGAAACCTTAGAGACGACGATGGGGTTTCTTAAAATATGATGAACTTTTCAAAGGAGAGGGACATATCACCAGTCAAATGAATAATAACAATAATACAGAACAAGAAATTAAAGGCTGCATTATAATGTTTTGGCATAGGGTAGTTCATTTACATAAGTTTGCTCAAATTAAAACCATTTAAAGGGCATTATATATCTTTCAATAATTAGAGCTACATGATCGAAAAATGTTAGGTGTTTATCCTTTCTCCAATGAGAGGATGGCAATTGCTTAACACTTTGGTGATAAGAGCCTTAGTCGTAGCCATATAACAAGTGCATCCGAGTCCAACCAAAATTTGATCGATAAATCCTATTTGGCCCTATCAGCAGTTCAGAACATGCAGAGTTTAGAACATCATTTTCAGTATTCTCCGGTTTAATTCTAAGAACCACATTGCAAGTATGTACGTAATTAAAAGATCGGATGTTCTGGTTTCCTTAAACTGCATGCAGGGCCGGCCCTTGCGCAGTGCAGCCAGTGCGCCCGCACTAGGCCAGAACCATAAAAGGCACGAGAGGATTTCAAAACACTTTGATCACTGTCGTCATCAGTTAATTGAGGCTTCTAAATTCTTATCTCAATTTTAGATATATAACTAAAGGTGTTGGTTAGACCCCTTCCCTGACCGCCGACCGAGCTCTCTCTTAGCTCCAAAGCCTTCCTCCGCCAATCTCCGCCGTCTGGCGTCGCTAGGCAACCTGACCGGTCTTTGTCGAATCCTCTCTTCGTCATTAACCTTCATATACCCTCAATTCGCAGTTTCGCACATGCATTAGACCCAGGAGGAGATCGACGTCAAGGAATCCTGACAGTCTTCTGCGTTTTCCGGCGACTCTAGCTGTCGATGGGTCTACATGGTAGAGAGCAGCTATCTGGGCTTGGCAGAAATGGCGTTCGAAAGATGATGAATGAGACGCATGGGATAGATTGGATTTGCTGCCGTGTTCATCTCTTGGGTGCAGAGATCAATTTGAGAAAATGTGTTAATCGATTAGTAGATCACATGGTGAGTTGGGTACTGATTTTTGGTTCTCAAAATTGTCGTCATGATTGTATTGCTCAGTCCATATTAAGCTGTTAATGCAAATTTGGTAAGGATTATATTTGGTTTTTATCATTAAAATACTGGGTTGTACGGACTTTTCTACTGTACATATGTATATAACATACATCAAGTCGTAAACCGTACGATCATCTTGAATTTTAAATTATTAAATAATCAGATGTTCCACGGCTTAGTGTATGTATACACATATGTATAGCAGCCAAAACCCGGGTTTTTCCTTGATTAAAGATTTGGTAGTATTTTTAGATAATTAATCGGTTTGAAAATAAAAAAAATCGGTATTTTTAAATAAAAATTTTGATACAAGGGGCACAACTTTTTTCTTTGCACCGGGCCTTAAATTCCTCAGAACCGGCCCTGACTGCATGATTATATGTTTATATGTTTGCATACAATCATACATGAACTTGAGTCTATTGGTATGAAACTGAGGAACATAATCATCATATATGTGCCTGGCACTAGCTGGAATCGTCAAATGGAAGCATGAGTAGTTATTAGTTAATGAGTAAGAGAAATGAAGCTTTATACTATCGCTTTGCCGGCCAAGTTGGTCTGGATGGAATCATATTCTATATGATAAACTGGGGGCGGCTTCTGTCTCAAGTTTGTATCTACATTTCGCGGCCAAAAGGCCCCTAAGTCGACATATAATACTATTAATATAACCAGTAGTCGATCTGTTGGGTGAAATAATATCACAAATCAATCAGAGTAATTCTAACTACATTCACTTAGCTACCATAAGTGTGAAGGCAGACGATTACAACTTAACTGTTCCTCACTAGTCATAACCAAAGCTAATGCATTTATGCATGTCATAGCAAAACCCAGAACACGGCCGGCAACAAGGAATTGATGAACAGCAAGAAGATGGAATTACAGCAAGGAGAACATTGTTGTCTGCTTCCGATCTCTACAGCACATTGTTGGCGGATATTCAAGAATCATTGGGATTAGTATTGAGGCTCAGTTAGGCACTTACCATGCTACTGATGCTAGCGCTTTCCTTACCATCCCACTCTGATACGCATCCATTGAAATTTGAGCATTCCCGTACGAATTTTTTTCTGGGCCTATAATAATTTACAAACGAGACTAGTCTTTTGGAATCGCCCAATCAAGCAAAGCCCTTCCAGGCTTCCACAAATAGAAAGACAAGCCCAAAGTATTCAAACGAGGATTTCATGTTTGGATTTTAGAACCCTACAGTTTGCTCCATCGCGATTTTCTTGTGCTAATAAGGTCTCCAAAATTGATACATACCTTAAATTTAGTAAAAGCGAGGGGTTGTACAGAAGGTTTGTAGTCAGTTCTATGCAAAATGGCCGAAGCGCATAATGTCACTCGAGTATTAAGATCTGATGATGGCTCATGTCACTTGGTAATTTCTATGTGCTTCAGCAATATATGATAATCACATACAAACCATGTTCTCAATTGGGCATACTGTAAGGGTCTGGGTCCAAATAATTACTAGCCCATTTAATGCCTAAAACTCATTATGGCCCATCTATTAGGTCTTTTTTTTCGATTGACTGAAAAAAAAAAAACAATAAAATTACAAAACAAAACCTCTGATAACGCCCCCTCCCACTGATCCAAATGAAATGTTGAGGACACAGAAAGGGGAATACAATTAAACTAGACTAATGGGGTAGAAGCATTATGACCTAAGGAAGTGATCATATCTGCTACAAAGTTAACTTCTCTATGAACATGTCTAAAAATACAACACTGCAGTTGAGAAGCAAGCCAAGATATATCCTGAACCAAAGATGTAATACACCATGGAACATTGGCTTGGCCAGACAAGCTGTCAATTAAAACCTTGTTATCACCTTCAAAGAGGATTTTAGGAAACTGTTGAAGATAAGCCGAATGTAAACCTTGAAAAGATGATAGTTGGCGCAAAATGAATTTCATTGATACAAGAGGAATTACATATACAATATACTGCTGAGCCTAACTAGGAAAGTATCTCACAATAATGAACTGTATTGGAAACAAATATTCACAGGTAAAGAGATTCCTAATAGAGAAGATACTGAAGATCAAGACTTAATCAACAGAATAATATTTTCTTAATACTCCCCCTCAAGTTGGAGAGTGAATATCTCGCACTCCCAACTTGCGAATCATAGGAACAAAAGTATCCTTCCCTAAAGCTTTAGTTAGGATGTCTGCAAGCTGATGTGATGAACCAACAAATTTGGTGACAACAGTACCGTCTTGTATTTTGTCCCTGATGTAATGACAATCCATCTCAATATGCCTGGTTCGTTCATGAAAGACAGGATTTGCTGCAATGTGCAGCGCTGCCTTATTGTCACAGTATAATGAGGCAGGTCCTCCATGTACTATGCCCAAATCCTTGAGCAAGTATTGCAACCAAGTCAACTCACAACACGTTCCAGTCATAGCACGATACTCTGCCTCTGCTGATGATAGTGACACTGTCTTTTGACGCTTCGATCTCCAAGAAATTAGCGAAGGTCCAAGAAACACACAATACCCTGTAGTAGACCGTCTAGTGATAGGGCAACCTGCCCAATCCGAATCACAAAAGGCTCTCAATCTGAGATCATTGGTGGAGGAGAAAAATAAACCTTGACCAGGTGCACTCTTGAGATAACGCACAACTCTAAGTGCAGCTTCCATGTGAGCTTTTCTTGGCTGATGCATAAAACGACTCAACACATGAACTGCATAAGTAATATCCGGCCTTGACACAGTCAAATATATTAACCTCCCAACCAATCTCCTATAGCGACCTTGGTCTTTGAGCAAATCACTCTTATCATACAACTTTAATCCTCGTTCCATAGGTGTATCAATAGAGGCTGCCCCCAATAGTCCTGCATCCTCAATGATTTCCAATGCGTACTTACGTTGGGAAATAAAGATCCCATTTTTAGAGGCAGAAACCTCAATTCCAAGAAAGTATTTTAAGTCACCAAGATCCTTAATATGAAAATGATTATGCAGAAAGCTTTTGGTCGCAGCAATACTATGAGAATCATTCCCAGTAATCAATATATCGTCAACATATATTAAGAGTGCAGTAAAGGACTTGCCTTGTTGTTTGGTGAAGAGAGAGTAATCTGCCCGAGATTATACATAACCAGCAGAACGAATAGCTTCTGAAAACTTGGAGAACCATTGGCAAGAAGCCTGTTTCAGACCATACAGTGACTTGTGGAGACGACAAACCAAACCTTCCTCCCCCTGGCTCCGAAGCCCAGGCGGCGGAGACATATATATTTCCTCATTTAAATCGCCATGGAGAAAAGCGTTGTTGACGTCCATTTGATGAAGTGACCATCCCCGAGCAGCAGCCAATGCAAGGAGGCAACGAACTGTGATAATTTTGGCCGTCGGGGAAAAAGTGTCTTGGTAATCAACACCTTCAAGCTGAGTGAAGCCCTTGGCTACAAGGCGTGCTTTGTATCGCTCAATGGATCCATCGGAACGGTGTTTAATCTTATACACCCATCTACAGCCAATTGGGATCTTACCGGCAGGGAGTTTGGTGAGAGACCAAGTGCCATAGGCCTGAAGAGCCTATAATTCTGTCGCCATAGCCGCTCGCCACTCAGGATGAGCAACGGCTTCGGAATAGTTCTTGGGTTCTGTGGAAGCGCTAATTTGAGCAACAAAATGCTGATAAGCAGGCTTATAGCGATGATAAGAGATATAATTCGCCAAAGGATATCGCGTACCTTTGCGTGGACCTGGATGTAGGGAGGACGATTGGTCGGAGCAGACGTGTGAGCAAACATAATCGTTGAATTTGACCGGTTGGACGGGGTGGCGGCTTGAGCGACGGAGAGGAGCAGCAGGCTCGGGTGTGATTTCTGGAGAAGGAAAAGGAGGCTCGGCCGGAGAATCAGAGAGGATGGGTGAGGATGGCGGCGCTGAGGGATGCGACACCAAGGGAGGCAGAGCGGGTGCCACCGGAGGAGAGGATGGAGGAGAGGTGGGCATGGATGGGTGAGGAGGCACGGAGGTCGCCTTTGGGCGGCGAGAATATTGGAGAAGGGAGGGTGGCGCCGGCGGTGGAGTCGGAGAAGACGAGACGGGGTCTGGAGATGAAGGTGTAGGATCTGAAGTGGAAGTGGTGTTTTCTGTGAGTGTTGGAGTAGGAGTAGAAGAAGAAGCACGTGTATTATGAGAAGGAGGAGTGAAAGAAAAGTCAATGAAGGAAGAAATTGGAAGAGGGCCTGGTTTGTGGGCTTGGGAAGGGAGAATATGGCTGGGCTGAATAGAGGAATAAGGAAAGATGGTCTCATGAAATTTGACGTCGCGACTAGTAAAGACCTTTTTAGTCGATAAATCAAACAACTTGTAACCTTTTTGTCCGAATGGGTAACCAATGAAAATAGATGGCATGGCTCGGTGATCAAATTTATGAGATGTGTGAACATTAGTGGCATAAGCTAGGCAACCGAAAACACGGAGATGAGAGTAAGAGGGTGGTTTGGAGTAAAGCAATTCATATGGTGTTTTGAAAGAGAGTAGAGGAGATGGTAACCAATTGATGATGTCGACAGCAGTGAGAGAACACTCCCCCCCAGAAGTCGGTAGGAAGGTGAGCTTGAATTTTTAATGCTCGGGCCACTTGCAAAATATGACGGTGTTTGCGTTCCACAACCCCATTTTGTTGAGGCGTGTAGACACAAGAATGCTGAAATATGACACCGTTATCTTGAAAGAAAGAACGAAGGGAAAGAAATTCACCACCATTGTCACTTCGAAAGGTTTTAATGCGAGAATCAAATTGTGTGGAAGCATAGCTGAAGAAACGCTTTATAAGTGGTTGGGCTTCATCTTTAAATCGCATCAAAAAAATCCATGTGAAACGAGTATAATCATCAACAATAGTGAGAAAATAATGAGAACCAGAAAGAGAAGGGTGCCGATAACGACCCCAAATCGCATAACCATTAGGGTCAGCTTCTTCTGAAGGAGCTTTAATAGAGCCATTGACGAATCCAAGCTTGTTCTTGGAATTTAAGGCTCGAATCATAGCCCTTTTCCAACCAGAAAAATTGTCTCCATTCAAGGGTTTGGAGACGAGAACCAATCCGGGATGATCCGAATGGTGAATGAAATAGGGACTGGAAACCTCTGATATAGTTTCTGAACTCTTTGAAGCAGAATCATTGGGTTTCAGAACAGAATCTCCAATGGAGATGAGACATCGTCATCAGACATGATGGCTGAGATAGGAAGGCTGCACGAGAGATTAGAGTGCAACGAAAGACTAGGATCTTAGTCCTGCTCTGATACCATGTTAAACAGCGACAAACTTGGCCCGTGGATCACATTGTACCGATACTGTCCCAACTTAACCACCTTTAAGGTGTTGGGTTTTAATCACAAAAGGTCTCGGTACAATTGGATAAGATCCATCCACATATAAGTTATATTTTATTTGTCACTTTTCTGATGTGGGATCTATTCCTCTCTAATACTTCTAATACGTCCCCTCACGTGCAACCTGACTCAAGGTCCGCACGTGGAATGAATCGGGACGGAATGAACCAAGGGACACTTGGTGACAATCTAATCGGAACATTCCGATGGTGAGATAAGAAGCCAGAACCGGGCGAGAAAATAGAATCCCGGACCGGACGAGAGAATGAACCCAAATCGGGCCCATGAGAATTAGAGAAATAATTGGAAAGGGACCCGCTCTGATACCATGAAAAGATGATAGTTGGCGCAGAATGAATTTCATTGATACAAGAGGAATTACATATACAATATACTGCTGAGCCTAACTAGGAAAGTATCTCACAATAATGAACTGTATTGGAAACAAATATTCACAGGTAAAGAGATTCCTAATAGAGAAGATACTGAAGATCAAGACTTAATCAACATAATATTTTCCTAATAAACCTTCTCGTAAAGCTGTATCTACTAGGTCTTTGATGCATTAGACAATGGCAGTGTGTCCACAGTGTTGTTATCCTTAAATATTTAATTCTGTATTAAAAAGAAACAAACAAAACTCTTGAGCTTTCGTGGGTACTTGACTAGTTAACCATTTACCATTGCCAATCTACTGCAAGGTATTCAAGGTATTCATATTCCATACTACTCCAATCTATTCAAGGTATTACTATCTCATATTTCGATATCGATGGCAGTTTTGTTAGATTAAATTATGGACCCATCGTTATCTGTAGTTAATGTCAACCAGATCAAAACTTATTCACTAATAAGAGATGTATGTACAAGACATGCTAGTTAGATACCAATTTAGAAAAGTGTATCTAGTTCTTTTTTTTTTTTTTTTTTTTTTTTTTTTTGCGGATGAGTATATCTAGTCTTACTTGGTTAAGGATTCATGATTTAGCTGGTATTCAGTTTTACATTAGGATTATTGTTGTAATTCCTTGATAATTAAGGAATACATTTACGAGAGGATTCTAGGTTTTTTTTTTTTTTGAACAAGATGAGGATTCTTAGGTTTAACGATCAATATAAATAAAGGATGTTGGTCCTTGCTTTCTCTACAATAAAACATTCAGCCATAGGCGAACCAACTCACGCTCATGTCTCTTCATTAAGTATGTCATGTAGTTGTTGTGTCGTTACTTGTTCATTAAGATGTTTAGCTTGTAATCGGGTCTGTGCACATATGTGAATATGATTTTGTAGATTGCTCATTCAATTTTATGTGACATGTGGCATTAGAGTTTTAGGTTTTCGCATGCATAATCCTTTATAATCATAAGGAAGTCATCCTTATGATTAACCATGAATGATTTATGTATGCAAAAATTTAGCTCTCTGATATCACTTGTAAAATTAAACTGAATGAGCAATTTATACGATTTATGCATTGCATAGTTACGTCCTTGAAAAAATAATAGTTTGACAAAATAAATTTCATTGATACAAAGCAGATTACATGTACAAGAGTAATCGTGACTAACTAGAAAACTATCCTACAGTTATAAACTATGGTAGGAAACATATATACACATCCTTAACAGAGAAGATACAGCTGATATTTTGAATATTTTCCTTACAGTCCCTAGACCGTACCCTTAAGATTTTGCAGCTTGCTTATGTCCATGTCTTCTCTGGTGGATTCTCACATTATATTCGCAGAGTTTTCTCTGGATTTTAGGGGTGATTTAAGACATGTTATTGGCTCGAGTATGGTACGCCTTTAATTTGTCCTATTCTTGTAAGCAAGAATATTCAACTGAAAAAAAAAATAACTATTGACATAGTGATTCTTTCACCAAATATAGCACACCAAATATGCATCATGAAATCATCCAAATTATTACCTCTGCTCTGTATTGTCATGTCTGTTTTTAAATTATTACAGTTCACAGAAAGCTTTTTTGAATTGACAAGGAACATTTACTACTGAAATGGCATATATAAATGTACACAATGAATTAAATGATGAAACACTGAAGCTAGCTAGCTAGTTAGCTTTTCTTTGTTTGATGACTAAATCATTTTTTGCTAAACACTGGTGACTGGTTCTTGCATCGGAAGCCCAGCTCCTGCAAAAACATGAGTATTGCTGAAGGATTTTCAACAAAGATCATTCGAGTGTTTAGGGTTGTTGCTATTAGTCAATCCCTACGGACTGCCCATGTGTGATCATTCAGACGCAAACGAACATAAATTTCAAAGGACGCAGCCGACAGTGTAAGAACTTTCAGCCATAAATGAATTGAGCTAGCAACCATTGAGATTGAGTACATGAATATGATGACTTGCCTTTATAAATATAACCGTGGTCTGATATGATTGATGTCTAGCATTGAATAGCTAGCTGGTATGCATGTAAATGTGAAAAGACACTCTTTTATTTGATTATCAAATAAAACAAGAGGTTTCCTACATGCAAGATGATATTGATGGTCCGATCCTTTTATAAAAAATAAAAATAAAATTTAAAAATACTATATTCGGATTTACG
>NC_020496.1:8491190-8492020 GCF_000184155.1 Fragaria vesca subsp. vesca
AAGGGATATGGTGAATTATGCCTTTTGCGTGTTCATTCCGGATTTACATGGACTCTTGATGGATCAAGAGATGCCAATATGTATCAACATCCGAAGAAAAAGATCTTGGGAAGACACAGTCTCGATAAGGCACACGATGACTGTATTGATGATCAATCGACTTAGGCGCTCTATAACTAGTGAGGCCTACATATACTCCCATGATTAGTCAAGGTCTTTGCTCTAAAGAGAGATCCGTTGTTTTGTCTAAAGCAAGATGACAAATATGTGTTAAGAGATGGAGTTCCCATCTAAGTACAAAAAGACGCATCAATGTACTCAACACAATACAAAAGATTTGACATCTCATTTGCTATGAAAAGTTGTAAAGCTAAGTGTAGCTATGCGCCCACGCAACGCCAATGTAATGGCAGTAACTCCTTTTTCAATACTTAATCGTATGAAAGGTTGAGGCTTATTCTATCCCTACATAAGAAAGACACATCAAAAGCGAAATCAGAATCTGCCAAGTTTTGTAGGTCAACTTCCACGAGACCTATAGGAAATCTCACTCACTGGAAAATGGTGAAATTGGTACCATTGGAAAGGTCTATGTGTCTACTTTCCAGGGACACCAACCATTTGATCATACCTATCATATTGAGTGAGTTATGGCCGTTTTCGTAAAGTAGGACGAATCTGTCCGAGAATCTGATTTTAGCAAAACAGTCAACTTCGACGGAATGTTGTGAATAGCTCCTGAGGAACCAGAACGTGTGTAATATACGGTTGGAAAGCTAAATGAGTCTAGTTTCCAAAACCGTTTCGGTTCGTTCATATGTATTTCCTAG
>NC_020496.1:8492993-8496951 GCF_000184155.1 Fragaria vesca subsp. vesca
GGGTTTTTGTGACTTGACGAGGTTTTTGACGAGGCAACAGATCAGCACCATCGGCATATCAGCGCACGACACAAGGGGGAGTGTTCTAGGATATTCTCTATGTGTGCCTTGGCCTTATGCCAATAGGATATGTAGTTAGACTAGATCTATGTATTCATATCCTTACCATATTGGTATTGTGTAATTCCCTATATAAAGGGCTCCTATCAATGAATAAGATGACTCTCTTGCTATCTCTTTGTCTCTACACTTTATTCTTCATCATAAAGAAGCCGCCGAGCTTAATCACTCGTATTGAATAACTCTTTTTTCTTTTTTTTTGATAAATGGACGTTAGTCATAAATATATTGATAACTGAAAATCAGATTACAATATAAATATGACACACTCTCGCGGGCAAACGTTAGAAAAGAATCATGCGAAACTATCTAAGAAAACATAGTCATCCTAGGTAATTCTTATGCTGCAACCCATAAACATTTCACCTCTCAAGGGAACCAGAACCAGAGAACCAATAAATCCAAAAAATCCAAAAGACCAAACAGAAGCAAACCTAACAAACTCCTAGAAAAACCATATTTATTTTGAAAACTAACTTATTCAAAAAACAACAAACCGACGATTCCGAAGAAGAAACCCCCGACTATTCTGAAGAGGAGACCCCCGACGAGCTACCTCTAGAAGAATTTGGCTCCGGATCCACAGCTACTGCCTCTCCCTCTTCTTCAAAAGGAACCTGTGTTTTATCTAGCTCCTTCTTCAAATTTTTCCGGCAACCAAAGGAGCGTTTTTTAGCTCTTTTTGGCCCCTGCACAGACTGATCAGCAACACCAGCAGTTTTCTTGTTCAAAGAACCCTTTGGACGGCCTGGCTTCCTTTTCTTCGCCAGAGAAACCACAACCACACCACCCAAATGAGCTAGAGTCATCTCCGGTGAGAAATCCAACACATAAGGCACCAAAGCCATGGACTCAGAAATCTCATCACCTTTACCACGTTTCCCCAAAGGAACTAAAGCAAGTTCCGGACCTCTCTTAACACCGGAAAGAGAGGTAGGGGAAGATACCTAAGGAGTCTCAACAATGGCTGCCGGGGTTGCAACTGAAGTCACCTCCAACACAGGAGGAGTCCGCAGCCGATCCAACTTCAAGGCCAAGTCTGCTGCCAAAATGCCTGGAATAGAGAATGACAATTTCGGTAGCATGCTAGGGCCTGCAAAAGGGTTAACCATCGATTTGAGGAATGGCACAGATGAAGATGAGAAACCCCCTCCTGATCTATCCACCTGTAACTTGGTTTGATGAGCAAAGAGCCTAGGTTGCGTCTTTAGATTAGGATTAGGATTAGGATTAGGGTTTCCAGAAACCCTAGCTGCTCCCCCAAACCCAAAAGGAGTCTTCATTGATTCAATCTCAATAAACTGAGGAAGCAGGTTAGGTTTATCCGCACACCCTGATTCTGAATGCACAAGAAGACCACAAACCCTACAGAAGCCCACGGTCCGGTCATACTTCACGTTCAACTTCACCGGAAATCTTCTCGAACCGAATTCGAATAGCATCTCCCCAAAAGCCTCCTTGATCGGTGCACTTAGCTTCAGCAAAATTCAAACTCGAGCCCGGGTTCCCCTTCTGATGTTCATCTTATCAACATGTTTAACTCGTCCTAGGGTCCAACCGACCTTCTCCACCGCTTCATCAGTCATAAGCGCATCTAGACGACCTTTGATTTCAACCCAGACAAGGAATGAATCAATCGGAACAGAGGTCACGTCTTCCAAACCATCATACTCAGCAAGAACAAACAAAGATCTTCCATAGAACCAAGGGCCGCCAGTTAGAACATTTTTTCAGTCATCGGCTATGGTAAAACGAAGCACAAAGTGATCCTCCCTTGCCCTCATCTGGAGACGATTATGGAGATCTCATACAGAGGTGAGCGTGCCAATGACAGCTTTTGGATCTGGTATCTTGCGCTTCAAGGAGAGAAGCCTACCAACAACAAAGAACTGTTGCGGCGCCGAAGAGGACCTCATGACACCAAAGGATGGAGAATCACCGTCATGAATGGCCAAGGCCGACGTGAAGTGTTGAGAAACCTCATCGGACATTGTAGATCGAGGGGTTTGGATGCAAAGCCGCAGAGCAATCAGAAAACCCTAAGAGAAGAAACCCTAGAGAGAAAAGAAGGGTGCGGCTAACTTTTTTATATTGAATAACTCTTACTACATAAATGTGATAGTAAAATTTATATCAAAAACAATTTGTTGATACTGAAAAATGACATGATGAAGTTAGTACGTTGTTACGGCCAAGAAAAATACTAACATGCGATTAAGACAAAATCCTATCATTGTATAAGGATTCATGCCCATTAAACAATCAAGCATATTCTAAGTTTGGACACAAGCTACGTTCCCACATTCTTGGTGCTTGTAGAAGTGTAGGGATGACAATAATCCTCAGCGGGTAGGGGTTCATAGCTGGAATATGCATCAAGTAGAAACACATAAAACATATAGAAACACCTACATCAATCATGCCTTCAAGCTTCCAAGCATAAACTTATTCCTCAGCCATCCCCCAAAACACTCTTCCAAACCCACATGCTCAAATCCAAAAATCTTAAATTTTATCACTGCAGTGCGTTTATATCTCCCATACCCATGCATCACGCTACATGTCAAGCCTTTTTCGATTTGCATGTTGTCTGAATCACGAACGAATTTATCCCTTTAATAACATTTTTTTACGTTGATTCGGCCTAGTCATTGTTGAATTCAAAGACTATTTTGATTGTAAACCCCAAAACCATAAGCTCATCATTGAGTTGGGATATTTGAAATTATATCGAAGTATAAATGCTTATAGGAGGTTGAAAAGTTCTATTAAGTCTCATATGAAGTTGCTAGCTAGCTAATTCTTGTAGCTTGCACACAATTGTGTGATTGGCGTTAAAGGATTCATTGAATTAATTAAACATATGACACAAGGTTTTTCTTTTTCTTGTGTAGACTTGCTTAAAAGTAAAGAGTACTAAAGACTCAATGATGTAATAGTTAGTTTTTGTCTAGATAGGTTTGTCTGGACTTACCAGGGGCTGTTATAAACTATGACCTTGATCTATTAAAGTTACACTTCGTTTACAAACAAATGACCCAAAAACAAGGTCTTGCTAGACATCTTCGTCTGAAGAATGTTGATCACTGAATCGAAGACCATCATCGTCAAGTTCAAGGTCGACATTCATCCTGTAATTCGATTGATATTAAACAACAACTATGAATCTAATACGGGTACGTATACACAATTTCAATTTCAATTACAATTTTAGAATTTGCAAACACTAACCTTGTACCAAACCCTAAACGAAACGAACAGTAATTGTTGATTCTCAATCTGCATCCGCAAGTAACCCATCCACAATTCCTAACTCAAGAAACAGAAATTGATCACCAACGCCCGTCTCTCCAAATTTCAGATCTATTTTTCACTCTCCTACCAAACTAAAGCTTCTTCAACACACCAAAATACTATTGTTCCCAGAGTTATATACCCCCAAATTCATCTGCCTTTGCCTACGAAAATTTCACCAAGAATGTGTGGATCACGCGCTAACGGGTCCTGACGGAGAAATAAACAACAACCCAACCAATGCTTGACACATCTACCCCGAAAAACATTGTACATGAAACATTTGTACATTCCAGAACTCACCCAAAAACAATGACAAAAGTTGTTTATGTCTACTATAATTTCAAAATAGACTAAAAAACTGCTGTAATTACTTATAAACTAAACGATTAAAAACCCAATTTGTATACCTTCATCATTGGTGATGAGAAATTTTGATAACTAACCAACTTTTGATCATCAAGATGGTTTTTAACCTTCTTTTTTCATTTAGTTGAAAAATAATCATTTTACAAGACAAAATGTCTACTATACCCTTATCAAA
>NC_020496.1:8497008-8511952 GCF_000184155.1 Fragaria vesca subsp. vesca
ATAAAAAAAAAATAGTTAAAAACCATCATGATGACCAAAGTTGGTTAGTTATCAAAATTTCTAGTCGGTGATGGAGTCACATTTGGACACAATTTTTCTTAAATGTACTTTACAGTATAAATAGATGAATAACGGTCGAAGTTTTCCTATGATTCCAATAAAAATAATAAAGTAATGAAGTTTACACTTCTTTAACGCTCCAAGTTTTCTAGAATTTGAAATCCTAACTTGATTTTTTTTTTTGTTTGTTAGTAGTTAACTTATATTTTTGGTTTAGAATTGTGAAATACAAAATTAGTGAACATGAATTTTAGTTTAATTTTCCGACAAGAAAGAGTATGAACTTAGCCTAATATTCGTATAAAATACAAATTAAATTAACTAGTAGTACACTGATGAGATGCAAAGCTCCATTCCTCAAATCTCAACATCTACCCAACAATTACTTCAAAAAAAAAAACATATTCCCAACAAGTACCGTAGCTTAGGTAGCTAACACGTACGTGGTAATCGATGCCTCTATTACTCAGCAGTGAACACATCATCTTACTATAGACTAGCTGTAACTACAACTTGTAAAATCTATGCATCTAGGTGCTCATTGCCTCTTACCTCATTGCTCAGTTCAATTAAGATTAGGTTTAGCAGAGACTCCGCGCACGTCTGCCTCCAACACTAATGCTATGTTGAGCTACCTTACCTTGCTAGATCAAAGCTTCAACAAGCTTGTCTGCTCGAATCGAGGAATATCGGACGGTCCTATATACGTAGGCACTCGTTAGCCTACAGAGAAGCATACAACAGGGAATTAGGGTTAGGGTTATTCAGTTTTGTAGCTATCTTTCTCAGTAGTGACGGTACAGTAGTGCAGACTGCAGTTGCTGCATACCATATGAGATCCCTCGCTTCACGCAATTTGCTGATGCCATTACAGTCCTTTCTTTCATCACTCTTCTTCTTCCTCGTGAACATAAACTAGCTTGTACTCGCAGTTTTAGTTTAGATTAGAATATAAAATTTGGAATCATTTGTTGCTCTGAGCAAGAAAATTAATGTTATAACTGAAAGTACTACTGGGAAGCTAGCTCTAGCTAGTTGGAGACTTGGACTATCAGTTGTAGTGAAAGCTTCACTGTGCGTACGGCGGGAGTTTGTAAGACTAGTCATTCTGCAAGTTTTTGAACTCCGTTCCGTCGAGGCAAAAATAAACGATTACTAGTGCAGACTGAGACTCCGGCGAGACGTGTCTGTAACTCTCAGATTGCTTGCTCTTCGAAGCAAAAGATTTGGTTTTCTGCGAACGTTAGCATGACGGTGTCACCTGGACGTCTCCACCAATCTAATCTTAACAGTTCATACGTCAGTTGTGTATCACCCCACGTAGATCAATCTACTCGAACTACTTCCCTGTTCTCATTATTTCGTATCGTGATGATTGTGATCGAGTTGTGGGTTAACTTACAGCAAATCGACTTTGAGAATTATGGACTGTGGAATGTGGAGGACCCTTTCCCGATCCATTTCGAACCAAATTGCATCTGTTCCGATCAGGGATTTCTGTTCTCGTTTGAGTACTGAAAGGGGTTTCATGCATGTATACGTTCTGTTCCTATTTACATGTATGGGACAAGTGTACTATTTCTATCATCTTGCTTGATGTATTAAGAAATTACGTGTAAGAGGGTCTAATAATTCGATGGTGTGTTTTATATATGTTACAAGGATTCTTATTGTTCAAAAAATGGCAATCTTTCGATCTCATGAATGTCACTCCGCGAATGAACCGATCCTTTATTCGAAATCGAAAAATAAAAACTGATCCATTATTCCAAACTTTTTTTAGTAAAATGTATTTCGATCAAGGGAAGCCAGCTCACTAACTTATTGTGGTGGGCCTACATGAATCCAAGTTACATATGGATCCATGTCGATTATAATGTAAGAACACTTAGACTCTGGTAGCTCAAAATTTTTCATTTTATAAACTTGTAAATATTCACAGTCGAGCATCAAGATAATTAACAGAGACTTTCTTAAAAATTGACACTTTTAACCAACGTCGTATAAGTCCCGTATGTTTTCAATACTCTGTTACCTATCAATAATGGACTTGTAATTGTCAGGTTTCGAACTTAAATGAAGTTCCAATTGCCGATCTTGCCAACCCTCTTTGGTCACTCATTCCACACCTAAGCTACAGGCTTAGTCAATTTACATGACACACTGCTGAAAATAAGTTGGAGGATAGTTGGCCGCATTATGTCGAGTTGGGCCTATCGTGACGGATGCACGCATAGTCGAAGTTTATGTGCATGAAATCCTACTAAAGTTGTCCACATTATATTCATCACTCGTACAAAGGATTCGATCTTTGATATTTAGCAATTGGAAAATTAAGAAACGTAACATTTGTTGGTGCGATAGGACGTGCGAATTAATGGATGACACAAACAATGCACACACATATGCTCATTTGCAACAGTAGTTTTCCTTAAACGAGAGCTCAATACATACGAGATGTCACTCAGAATAAGACATTTCTTCGACAAATGAGTATGAATGGTTCAATAATTCCTTCTTATACTTGACGAGAACTTTATATGATTTGTAATCTGGTGTTGAGCTTTAATAAAGATGTTTTCCACCTATAAAAGAAAAAACTTGAAGAAAAAGGTCCATTAACTTGGAGTAAATTACCTCACCAACGCTCTCACCTGCCTAGCATCAATTATATATATGTAGTACAAGAGCATCATTAACCTTATACTGGTGATTATGGGACCTCTTAGTGTACAGCACTGCAGCCTAATCTATCTGTTAGACCAAACCATGATGGCCTGATGAAGCTAGATCGGAGATTATGGGGCCTCCAATATGCCTAACACGTATAGATCCTTACTATTTAATCAAAAGGGGTCAAAGGGTTCGCCTTCAAAAGTATATAAAGAACATTTCAATCTCCGAGATGATGAATTTGGCTCCTGCTTCTTTGTTTTCCTAAATGCCACTCCCTGCCCTAATTAGTAAGGCAGACTCAAATGGTGTTTACGTTCGTGTGTAATAGAACTTCTAATTAGCATGCAACTTTAAAATAATTACATACCTCTTTTGGCTGATGCTTTAGAATCCCTTTAAACTCGAGTAGGTAAATTATTATATAGTTTATTTACCTTTTGATTGCCTATCTGAAATCCAAAAAGTGTGTTAAAAGGAGCGTGCTTTTGTTTCAAAATTAGTGGCCACATCGGTGATTAGAGAAAGATAACCCGTGAACAAACAAATTAGGAAGAAAAAGTTACAACGAATGATAGGAAGTGGTAATTCTGAGAACTATATATCTACAAATTCACCTACTCAATAATCTTTGACATCTTTACATTTTTTTTTTTAAAAAAAGGCTAAACGTCCGCCCTCATGCTTTAATCATTAATGAAACCACAGAATACAAAAGGGGATATAAAGCATAAACCCCGTATTGCATAAACATCCTGAAATAATATCAGGAGTTAACAATCTTATGCATCATAACAAACACCATTTAGCAAAGAGTCTATCATTGAGAACTCCATTACCTTTTGATTGCCTATCTGACATCTTTACTTAATTATTCGAAGTAACAAAAGCTAAATAAATAGAAATAAAGCGAAAATCTGGAGATTCGACTACTTATCATAAACCTATCATAAAGTTGGTTATTGAAGTTAAAATTTGAGTTTGCTTAGTAGCTATTATTTGTTTTTTCTTTTTCTTTCCTAAATTGCATGTATTTATCGAACTAGCTAAGTTTGTATGCGGGTCTTCTTTTGGAGAGTACTTGTATTACTTGCTTTGGTTCTTTCGTTGCGTAATATTGAAAACTTACTTCTTAATACGAAATTCACTTGCATTTTGGCTCTCTTTGTGTTAGAAAATATTGACGGTGTATATTAAAGAGTTAACCTGATCATCTTAGAGCTATGTAAACTTAAAATTACGACATTTTTTTTTTTGCTTTAACCTCGATGAAACGAGGGTAATTTAGTGAAAAGAAAAAAGATAAATACACCATAGTAGGAGAGACCTAACTCAACCCTTATAAAAAACAAAAAACACACCTATAACTCACAATAAAACAACAAAATCTAACAGAAATGAAATGTGGGAAGCCCTAACCAATCGTTATTACAAAGAGATATAACAAAATTTGGGGGCAAGTCCCATCACGTCAAACTTGAAGTCTTTCTCCCTTCATTTGCCAATGCATTTGCAACTTTGTTATCTTCTCGAAATATATGAGAAGAGAAAAAGTTTATCTGAGAAATTCGATACAAGAAATTGCTCCACTCTACACTTAGTTGCCAAGGCACTAAAGTGGGAGAGCGAAGGAAACTAAGAATTAGCTCTCAGTCTACTTCCAACCATATATGCTTCCACTCTCGTACCCAAGCTAATTCAATAACCTTGATAACATCCATAACTTTAGCAGCAACAGAGCTTGGAATGTCCAAGTTAGAGCAAAAAACACCCATAACTTTGCCACTGTAATCACGAAATACCCCGCTATAACCAGCTTTGTTCGAACTACTTTTTCATGCCCCATCAGTGTTCAGCTTAATACACCCATATGGAGGAGGGTGTCAGCTAACTTCGATTACCCTAACTTTCTTCAAAGCCATAAGCTTCTTAGTATAATTAAACATGCATCCATCCAGTGACCAACTTACTTGATGAAATAACATGACCTCAAATGAGGGAACATCCGCCCTAAGACCTTCATATTTAATCTTGTTCCTTGAACTCTAAATAAACTATAGAGTAGTAACAATTGCAAAACATGCTGATCACAATTCCTTTAATTGAGACGTTAACCACTATATTATATTATTGTAAAAACTAATTGGATAATTAAGTAACTAATAGTTGTAAAAATTCAAAAAAAACTAGAAGCTAGAAAACCTCCTTTGCCAAGAAAAACTAGAAGACAACCTACGTGAAGTGAGAGTAACTTAGAAAAAGACGAGAGTAAGAAAGGGTTTAAGCAGATGAGTGTGGTAGAAATAGTCAAAAAATTACTTTCAGCCTTTCATTCTACAAACACTCTGCTCCGCGTTCTCACGTGCGTCATCACCACCAATTACAGGAATAAATAACAAAACCCAATTTTCAAAAAATTTTAATTTTCAAAATTACCACAAAACAACCAAAACAAAATAAAAACCCAACAGAAAAAACTAACTAAAATACATCATAAAACGAACAACCCCCCAAAACCCTGTCAGAAATATCTCTGCGCAGCGAATAGTGACTTCAATTAATTACCGCTTATAGCCGGTGCTCCTCCGGTTCCTCGAAACCCTATGCACTCTCTCTCTCCCCCACCCCCCCTACCCCCTCTCTCACTCACCAGAAAGAAAGAAAGTGACTGTAACTTCGATTTTGTTTGCGTCCAAAATCTGTGCTCGAGCTAGAGAGATTTCCATACATAAAAGAAGAGCTTTGTGTCTTTCCATACCAACCATACTGAATTCACGTATCAGAACTCTCTCTCTCTCCCTCTCTGCCACACTAGCCTCTCATTTCGTTCACTTCACTGTTCATTATCTCCTTCGATCCTTTCCTTTCAATCCATGGCTGAGGGTTTTGAGCCCTACCATGTTCCTCAACAGAGCAGGAGAGATAAGCTCCGGTTCTTGCCGGGTCCACCCCACCCGGTCTGTGTAGAGCCCGGACCTCACCACCTTCACGGTTGTGCTGCTGCTACTGCCTTCTATGAGCCGACCTCAATCTCACTCCTCTCCTCATCAGATTTGCTCTCGTGCCCCAAAGAAGAGAGCCACGTGAATCTGATGCCTTACATGAACTCTTCGCAACCTTCCTCGTCCTTACATAACTTTCGTCCTCCCTACTTGGATCCTCAACCTTCGAGTTTCGCCAACTCTGTCCAAGATATTAACAGTCTCAACAACTTGTTTCTTTATCCGAGCCAACAGAATCATCATCATCATCATCATCAACTGAGAGGAGACTTCCACAATGAACAAGGACTGTTCAGACCGGAACCGTTGTCTTTGTCTCTTTCTTCACAACCTATTGAGGTCCATAACCTGCAGAGGTACGGCTATTCGGGCATTAACGACGGTGTTCACGGGTCAAGAAGTCCGGGCCCAACTCCTCTGGGGCCGTTTACCGGCTACGCTTCCATTTTGAAGGGATCGAGGTTCTTGAAGCCAGCTCAGCAGTTGCTAGAGGAATTCTGCGATGTGGGCAGCTCTAGTCGTGATATTTATGCTGCTGTTAGTAGAACTATGACAGACGAGTCTTCCTCGTTTTTGGATGATCCTCCAATTGAGAGCTTGGACGATCCGGCTAGTGTTGGCGGCGCCGACGGAGGTGAGAGTCGGAGAAAGAAGTCAAGGTTGATTTCCATGCTGGACGAGGTATGTAGGGCTCTAATTTTGTGTAAGTTTTGTAAATTTAGATTAGTTATGTTAATTCTTTTGGGTTTATGTTAATTTCATGTTTATGTGTTTTTAGTTGCTGGTGCATTAGATTCTTGCATTAAAGGGTCTATGTGTTTGAGAAATCAGGTCTTTTTGGAAAAGGTGATAGGAGGGAATATATGCACTGAGATTGTTGCTTAATGGTTATAAAGCATCTGACAACTCCATAGAATGAGTTCCTTAATAGATGACAATTCCAGAATAGTAGAGGGAATCCATGGAAAAGCATGTAAAGCATAATAGTTTCCCAAATTTGAAGATGGGATAGATCAATAAGAGTTTTGTGCTTATGAAATGTGATAATTCCTCCTTGTGCATTGAGTAGATGCAGTTAAAATCTGAATTGTGTATGCATAGTCCATTAACCTGCTTAGTTGGATCTGCAAATTTACTTTGCCTAAAGGTTTACAAGTTTTAAGTTTACTTGCATTTGTAACCAGGTTCAGAGTTTGGCTTACACCTTAGATTGTTGCACATAAACTTAATTAATTGTGTACTAATTTGCAGCGTCATTTGACAGCGTTTAGTTTGAGTTTTTAGCTCATGACCCAAGAAGAAAATATGAAGAAGAATTCATCAATTCATTATATTTTAACTATGGGTTGAATTTATTTTTTATAGGGATTTAAAACTCAATCTTTACATCTTGAGGGATGATTGTACTAGCTTTGAAGTGTTTTTAATAAATTATTGTGCTTAATTCTGACATCTCAAAGCGAAATTCAAGAGGAGAACTTACCGAGTTATGCATTACAATCTACCAGTTTACATATTGACTTTGCATTGCAGATTTATCTATACATTTTTAAATGCTTCTACTTATTGAGTACTATTTATTTGTTTTTTATCTTTGTCCTAGGTTTACAGGAGGTACAAGCAATACTATCACCAGATGCAGGCAGTGGTGACCTCATTTGAGTATGTTGCTGGGCTTGGAAATGCAGCTCCTTATGCAAACTTAGCAATAAAGGCCATGACTAGGCACTTTAAGTGTTTGAAAAATGCAATTACTGATCAGCTTCAATATTCAAGATCAAGTAGGGATTCTATTACATATGTGAGCCGTGACAAAGATGAAGCTATTCCAATGCTCCGTAGTAATACTACTCGAGGCATGTATGGCCACAGATCTTTCCAAAGCACAGAGTTTTGTGAGCCCCAGCCTGTTTGGCGACCTCAAAGGGGGCTTCCTGAGCGTGCAGTTACTGTTCTTAGATCCTGGTTGTTCGAACACTTCTTGCATCCGTAAGTATAAAATTACTTGGACAGAATAACATTTACTATAGCATGTTATCTGGCTACAAGTGTGTGTCTGATTGTATCGGCCTCATTCTTGTCTGTTTTACGTTGCAGTTACCCTACTGATACAGATAAAATTTCACTGGCTAAACAAACTGGACTATCACGGAGCCAGGTGTGTGCCTGTTTTATATGATTAGTTTCTAACAAGATTTAAATGTTGTCATCAGCTGCATTCAATCTTGATCAGTCAAGCCATTGTGTTGATAGTTCCTATTGTAAATTAGGTTTCAAATTGGTTCATTAATGCAAGAGTAAGGGTCTGGAAACCGATGGTGGAAGAGATACACATGCTAGAAACCCGGCAAGCTCATCGTAATGCTGATAGGTCAGATGATCATGATCATTTACCTTCCACAAACTCAGTTGCATCTGAGAATCCTTCAACATCCACTTATAGAGCTCGAGACACAGCATCTAAGCGCCCAAGAAGTGAGTTTCCAGATGTTACAGTTGCAAGTACCCATCAACAATTGAACATGTCCTACAATAACTTGCCAAACCATCTGCATCATGTTGGTCAGGTTGGTGGGAGTATGGCAGGAGGGAGTACTAGTGGTGTGTCGCTAACGCTTGGACTTCATCACCAAAATAATGGTATCGGATTGTCGGAGCCACCCTATGCTATCATTAATACACCTCAACGCTTCGGCCTTGGCCTTGAGGGAAGTAGCGATGGGTACACAATGGGCGGCTTTGATGCACAAAATCGGCATTTTGGAAGGGATGTCATGGGAGGGCAACTTTTGCGTGATTTTGTGGGATGAACATAGAAGAATATGAGAATCTGGACATATCATGGATTTGGATATTTAATATTATACTAACAAAATTGCAATCAGATGTCATTTGTCAAAATTAAACCAGGATCCAAATGGTAAAAAAGAGTGAATATGATTTGCCTAGCTATTCCTGTTGGTGTTTTGGTATCGCACTCCTTTGTGTAAATTCCGGATAATATTCCGAGAACGTATATGTTTGGTGTTAGAATTTTTATGTTAACAAATGTCTATATGCAAACTAGGGATTAGACATAGCCTTTGATCAGGACGTTGTGCTTCAATCCGACATGAATGATCTGCCCTAAGTTTGTAGGGTTTGCCTTCATCTCATGACTTATGTTGAGGACTTGAAAGCCACAAAATCTGTCCATCTTTAACTAGTCCCAATGACCAAATACAGAATTAAAGTTATGTCCTTTGTAGACTGACCCAGAAAAGAGAGACTAGCAAAAGCTAGGATGTAACTTGGAGTTATCGATTGTGGTCAATCCGGTAAGGATAAGTGTGTTCCTTTCTTCCTGCTTGGCTAAGTCTAGTAACTACTAGTACGCTGGAAAGTGAGTTCCTTTCTTCCTCCTTAGATTTAAACTTTCATCTTATATTTTACGTACTCAGTAATTGCGGGCCATGCAACTGTTCCAGAGCCTACCAAGATGAGGATGCTATTATAAGTTGCTACATAAGTGTGTATATATAGTGTTCATGATTACATGCGGAAATTCCAGGCCAGTGAAGGAGGAAAGTGTACCAACCTCCAAATAAAATGGGCAGGCCAGTTTTATTTTTAAGGATGTGAACATATTTACTGCGCGCACTGCACAGTAAAAATGGCGATCAGGAAAAAGCAGAAAGAAGAGCTGCCTTGCTGGTTAAATGAGAAATAACAAGGATGTGTGTTTTCCATTTTTGATAATTCATTTCCCTGGCATCAGCTCTAGCTATTTGAGCTTAAATATTAGTTGAAGTTGAGCTTGTGCTTGTAAAATTCGTTTACTTTTTCTATCTCGTTTTATAAATGTGCCGAGTTGAGATTGATCGAGTTTAAGAAAACAAAGTGATGGAGATCAATCTTGATGCCTCGACAAAACTTTCGATTCATGAGAGCTAGCTTTGAGCATTTGGTCATATGATTTGACTAGGTTCATTTACATCCTATAGCGATTACCAGATAATTTAGCATACTACCATGCATGACAAGATAATCCACCAACTAGTAGCATGACACAGAAGAATCACCGAGTACCAGTGATCGATGGAACCAGAATGACATGCACGGTCCCAGAATGACGAACCCAACCAGCAAAAGGAGTGATCGACCATCTTATTCTCCTAACCACCATTTGGTCTGCCAACCATCAAAGTATACAACAGCCAAGACGCATCGCATCGATCGGTTGAAAGACACCATATCAATTGCTAGGGAGTTTGATTCACATAACAAGTTCAGGTGGGCTTCTTCTCTGCTGACGGTAAAAACTGGTTTTGGAATTCGTTTCCAACCTACCTTGGCTCCTCTAAAGTGAGATATCAAAACTATCATTGCGCAACACAAACGTAAATACTTTTCTTCACCCAGCAAGAACAATTATCTATTGGTAGCACTAAAAACAGAGCAGAGAAAATTAGATTGTGACTTGACAAATGCATGTTTTAGACGAGCTCCACGAGGACAGAACCAAATTTGCAGGTATTTACAATGTGTTTGAACTTCAGACCAAAAAAACAGAAAAAACAACGTGTTTGAACGGAAATAGTTGTTTCAGGGAAAAGAAAAGGACCCAAGACTGGGATGTCCGAACAAATTATTCATTCACACTTGCATCTTAAGTTCTTAGTTACCAACTCTATTGCTACTGGAATATGCACGTACGTTGTTCTAAATTTCCGATGTAACATCTCTTACGCTGCTTGTCTCTTGACATGGTCTAAGATATATACTTATCGAATATCATTCTCTACTACTCTCCCGTCAAACACTCATATTGATCTCCAATGTAAAAACAAGTTTCATATTCGGAAAAAAAAAAGATCAACATATTGATGGATAAATTTCATTACCTTTTGAATTATATAAATTTTCAAAGCCGAACAACATTTCGTATATATTGTTAGAAAAAAACAGATACAACTTTTTTTTATTTTATCATTAATCCGTTATGGTCGTTATGATTTCGATCAATTGAATTTTTCCGCTTTGCCTGAAAACACAAGAGCATCTTGTCAAAGAAGAAAAAAGAGAAAAAGAAAAATCGATAGTCTCCTTTAGGCTACATAATCAAAGTACCTTGTAACATTCGATAAAACCCCAAACTATGTGAAGCACTTCAGTTAGGAAAGTGGTATATATCGTCCAAAGCACGCAGAAAATTGTTCCACAAGTGAGGCGTGTCCACAGTCGGCAGAACCGGTCTAAACCACAAAAATAAACAAGACTTTAGATTTGTGTTTAGTCCAACACTCTTCCTCCTCTTCCTTCCTCTTTTTGGGTTTTCAGTCTCTCCCTCCCAAGATTTTTCCTACTCCTTGTCCCCCAGTTTCCCCAAATTCAACCCCCCTATAAGAGATGCCCATGCCCTCCAAACCCATATGAGATCATCAACACACAAGGCCCAAAAGATTGAAACTTTCATACTAGAGGGTCATGAGTATGGAAGCTCGTGTTGGAGTTGTAGAAGGAGGGCAGAGAGCTCTGAATTCAGCTCTCAATCAGCAAACCAAGCAGTCCCTCAATCCCCAGTCCCAGGTTGGCACCCTCAATCAGCTCTTGGCTGGTGGGATTGCTGGTGCCTTTAGCAAAACCTGTACCGCTCCACTTGCTCGCCTCACCATCCTCTTTCAGGTTCAATTTTTTTTGTCTTTTTGAGATTTCGGATTCGTGTTCATGTAATTGGTATTGTTTTGTGAGTTGGGTTTTGTTTGGTTTTTGGTTTTAAGCATTATTTGAAGTTTCTGCCTTTGCTTAATTTGGGCTGTGGAGCGTAAAGGTTTAATTTTTGAGCTAGTTTCTGTAGGAAAGTGAGGTAAAGGCTGTGTTCAAGCAATGGCTTGTGTTCGGGGTTGTCTTGGTTCATGAATTGTTCCTCTACAGTTGAAAACTGAAGTAAAGGTTTTCGCTTTTCAATTGACCTGCTTATGATAGAGATTGGAACGGAGGGAAATTTAGTTTGTGTGCAGGATGAATATGAATGCTTTTCGTGTTATGGAGAACTGCTGTTCAAGTGTGCAGTTATTGCTGTCTTTGTTAAGGAGAACCAATGATGAATATGATTTTGATCATTCATTGGCTTTGTGTTTCGCAATGATGTTTGTGTGAAAATGTAGGGTGGATGATGCAGCACTTGTAAGGATTCTTGGATGCAAAGAAAGATAGTTGGAGAGAGTATAAGTAAGGAGAAATGGAGTAGAGATTTTAGAGAGAATAGAAAAGATAGACAAATAGAATGAGGAACAGTTGGCAGAGATAAACAGAGATTTATCTTTGATCAGAGAAAAACTTTATTAACACAAAAGGAGTACAAGATAGGTGAAAAAAAGTAGAGTAATACAAAACGCCATAAAACATAATAAAGAAGAACAGTTTTGCTGTCCAAAATTATAGCATAAAAAGAACTCTTAGTCAGGGTGATGAGTGAAAAGCTATCTGGCGGTGATGAAATAAACTTAATGCTGGCTGTCATTCTGAAGGTTGGAATGATAAATGACCCAAAGGGGAATCATATTATATTGTACCTGTATGGAATTTTATTGCAATTTTTTTGTTTTCAGTAGTTGCCTACTGTTTCTTCTAAATGATAGTTGGCTGACAATCATTTACTTCTTTTAGGTGCAAGGAATGCATTCTGATGTTTCAGCATTGAGTAAGGCGAGCATATGGCGAGAGGCTACACGTATTGTCAATGAGGAAGGTTTTAGAGCATTTTGGAGAGGCAATCTCGTTACTATTGCTCATCGTCTTCCATATTCTTCAGTCAGCTTCTATGCTTATGAACGCTACAAGAAAGTTAGTAAATAGATGTTTTTGTCAAATTTTATGCTGTTAAAGTAGACTGATACCTTGGCTTTGCAGCTTGCTTCGATATCATCTGACCCCATATTCATATTGCAGTTGTTGCATTCAACTTTTGGTGAAGATCTTAGGGGTAATGCAACTACCGATATGTGTGTACACTTTCTCGGTGGTGGGATGGCTGGTATAACAGCTGCCTCAGCTACATATCCACTAGATCTTGTGAGGACACGTCTATCAGCTCAGGTAATTTTGACATATTTGTCTGAGTTATCATAAGAAAATATCTATCTGTTCTCAATTTTCGTGTGGTTGTTGATTACTTTATTTCAATCATTTAGTTTTTAACTGTCCACCCTTATAACTTCTTTTAGTTTGATTATTATCAGTATTCAATTTTTGTAGAAAAATGTAGTATACTACAGAGGCATCGGACATGCATTTCATACAATTTGCAGAGAAGAAAGATTTTTGGGATTGTATAAAGGACTTGGAGCAACTCTATTGGTATGCTTCATATGTATCTCAGCATTCTGTACTGTTTTTTTTTATATTTATTTTTTCATTTTTTTATAATACTAAATATCAATTATTACTTGTGACACAGGGTGTTGGACCCAGCATAGCAATCAGTTTCTCCGTTTATGAGGCTTTGAGGTCTTTTTGGCAGTCTGAAAGGTGAAGATTCATGATTGGACAATGCGTTAAATTGATGCTGAATTTTGGAGTCTTGCCTAACTTTCCTTTGCTGCGATTTGAGTTGTAACTTTAGTTTCAATTCCTTTGATATCAGGCCCAATGATTCTACAGTCATGGTGAGTCTTGCTTGCGGCAGTCTTTCAGGCATTGCGTCATCAACAGGTAAGCGATCTGTGACTACTTGATGCATGTTTACACTTTTACATATAAAGTTCACGAGTTCAAGACTTTATTGCTACAATTTTCCTATTACACTGTTATGTCTATTAATGGTCTTCTTAAATCGCTTACTTGTAGTTGATTAAACCTATGTTTAAATGCTCCTATATATAATTATATCCTTACCAAAAAAGAAAAAAAACTGCGGGTGGTGTACAGTAGACTCTGTTTCTACTCTGTAAAGCTTTTGGTATTTCAAAAGATGTTTTTAGGGTATGGTCGAAAAGGATTCAGATTTATTCTCCTTCTGCTTGATTATCTTTTGCTCTTTGCTGTTTCAGCAACATTCCCTCTAGATCTGGTGAGGCGAAGAATGCAATTAGAAGGGGCCGGTGGTCGGGCCCGTGTCTATAACACTGGCATAGTAGGAACTTTTAGGCACATAATCCGGAACGAAGGCCTGCGTGGCTTGTACAGAGGAATTCTGCCAGAATATTACAAGGTTGTTCCCAGTGTAGGCATTGTCTTCATGACGTACGAGACATTGAAAATGTTTCTGTCACGCATCCACACAAGTGACTAGTTGCCTCTTCACCTTTTGTTATCCACCATCTGTTGTGCCATGGAATCTCGTTGAGTTAGTTTTCTTGTAGTTGGTTGAAGACAGAAGATAGATTGAAGACTAATTCTTTTTTTGGTAGTTGAGAGATTTGATGGTGGTAAATTTTGCGGTTGCTGCCATAAAACCATATTTTCCTTGTATAGGTAGTTAGCTGCTTGAGTGGTATCATGTTTCCCCTTTGGAAATATTAGGTAGTAACCTTTATAAGTATTCGTAGGTGAGAGGGATACCATCAGAACAGTTTGGTTGTTGCAGGTTCTATTTATCTTCTAGTTTTTATTTCTAATTTATTTTGTTCTGTAGACACAACATATTGTTTGAGGAATGACATCATATAGTTATGGCATTTTACTAGTATCATATTGATGCTATTTCAGAAAAGCCATGTAAAAAAAAACAAAGCGAAGTTTATATATTTATACCTGGAATTGCGAGGGATTTCTTCTTCTCATATTGTCTCAATTACCAGTCTGTGGATGCTTAATCTTGTTATTACATATTCCCAAGGTATGAGAACTTGAGAAGTAATGAACCTCCAATAGTTTGCATCAGTAGTTTTAACATTTCTCCTTATCTGTTGGATCCGCCTACTTCTATCATCTAACCAGATTTTTTTTGCTTTTGGGTGTTGAAAATATAAGAGATAAACTACAGAAAATCAGAAGGGTTGAACAGTATTTCCGGATGTGTACTTCAACTATTTACAGATGATCATTTTAAAGTTATTTTTTGTTGCAAGATAATATACTGTGATCTTGGAGTCTTCAAATTTTTTCTGCAAAGAATCAGCATTTACACTAAACTATAGGTTAGGTTCACTTTTACTTGGATACCAATTGGTAGTGGAGGTTTACTAATATATTTGTTGTTGCAATGCATATTGAATATATGCCATTAC
>NC_020496.1:8512428-8512894 GCF_000184155.1 Fragaria vesca subsp. vesca
AGGCACTCAAAACTGCGTTTTTCTGTTATAAACATGAACGGTTCAAGTTCGACAGAATTATGTTCATTCATTGGTTTAATCGAGTTTGAGTGCCTTAATGATAACCAAATTGGCTGAAATTTTGCAAAGATGATTTATACATTAGTATCTAAAGATTAGACGGTGGAGATGTGAAAATTCGATTGAAAAGTGAGTGTAAAGTGGAAATCCGCATCGTAAGAATAAATGCGGACATCCGCACCTGAGAAAGTCTGTATATTTATATATATATATATAGGATTTTTCTCAGCTACAAACGTCCGCACCAATGATTTAGGTGCGGTATTTTCTATTTTGCACCTACTTTTTTTATCGAATTTCCTCATCTCCACCGTCTAGTATCTAGATATATTGTGTAGATCATCTCTGCAAAATTTCAGCCAATTTAGTAATAGTTAAGGCTCTCAAAATTACGTCTTTCTGTTAT
>NC_020496.1:8514761-8537278 GCF_000184155.1 Fragaria vesca subsp. vesca
TCCGGTTCATGTTTATACCAGAAAAACACAATTTTGAGGGCCTTAACGATGACCAAATTGGCTGAAATTTTGCAGAGATGATCTACACAATATTATCTAGATACTACACGGTGGAGATGAGGAAATTCGATCGAAAAGTGGTGCAAAAATGAAAATCTGCACTAAAACCATTGGTGCGGACGTCCGCAGCTGAGACGGACTGTGTGTGTGTATATATATATATATTCTTGACCAATAGCTATGAGAGAAAAGCCTTGGAATAGAGAAAGATGCTATTAGCCGATAAGAGTTTTTAATCTTGATTCAATTCTCCTATGCTTTACCTTCAAGTTCCTCCCTGCATTGCTCATCATGCTTATGTAAGACTACAATTACTCACAAGAATTCTCACCATTTTCTTTACTGTTCTATTGTGTGGATCTGCAATTCAGATTGGAATAAGAATACTTCAGTGCAT
Source organism: Fragaria vesca subsp. vesca (assembly GCF_000184155.1). NCBI lineage: Eukaryota > Viridiplantae > Streptophyta > Magnoliopsida > Rosales > Rosaceae > Fragaria > Fragaria vesca. Next base: position 8,515,219 of record NC_020496.1, read on the forward strand.
TAAGTGTTATCCAAATCATTTTCATGGTCCAAGAGTACTAGAGAAGATGGTGATGCTGGGAATTTGTCATTTGTTAATATGATCTAAAGAGCATTTACAGCAATATTCCATATATGCATTTCATTTAGAGAAATTAGAACTAGTCCATACATCACAGCAAGAGTTCTAGAGAAGCTCCTACTACAAGTTACAAGTGAAAAAGTAACCAGATATGGCATCTATCCTTATGTCGAAATAGAGTCTGCAGATTTAGGCGATCAAAATCTCGAGGGACCATCATGACTAATTCCCGTTTTAGCCATACACATCCAAGAAAAATACTCAATCCTTGCAAATTGTTTTGAGCTATTTGAGCCAGAATACCATCCCCTGCCAACCAATGATAGCAAATGCTAGTACCAACATTGCCAATTTGTCATTGCTCCAGAAAGTTCTTAGTGATTAACCTACCCTTGATCGCATGTCGATCACGTCAGCTTGGTATAACATTTCCGACATGATAAGGGAGCTATGATAGTTGAAGATTCTAAATTTGATATCTCGAATCCCCACTCTGCACTTCTTAACTGGTTGGTCTGTAACATGCTAGCTAGTGGAATGGCACCTCTATGTTTTTGCTTCTGTCAAAGATTTTCTTCTCCACTGCAAGATGTGGTTGTGCACAAACAACTTTGTTTATGGAATTATGGGATTGATCTGCTTACTAAATGACTAAGCCAGCAGCATAGGGAGTTTGGTAAACTTAACATCAAAGTTCACTAAACACTGATATTGCGTTTTTCACTGATTCAAATTGCTACTGATTATGCCCATAACAGTGAAACTCACTTCAATCCCAAGCTGGTCCTTGGTTGTTTTGCATCCTGTGGCGCCAATAATGAATATGTTTTTTTTATTTTTTATTTTATTTTATTATGGGGACCAATAATGAATATGTTGATATTCTGTCTTCTACATGGTTCATAATGAATATGTTCATATTATGTCTTCTACATGGTTCAGTATGAATATGGGATTGCCTTAGTAATCAACCCCTCAAGATATAGAAGCTAAGTTCCCGTGGCCTCTAGATGTCATTCTTAGAAGTCACTGCAACTTAACAAGCTGCTTCTCTGAGCTGGGGGATAATAAAGCACTATTTCTGAATAGCCCTCTAGCAAGGGAATAAAATGCTATTTAAAAGCTGATTGAGACCATTGCACCATGTAAATGTGGTGGCATAGCTTTCCTTTTCACAGTTCATCTTCTTTAAAAGAGAACTAGAATTAGAGAATCCTGATCATGATGATGAGTAGGTGTATGAACAAAGCTTTCCTCGATAATTAGAATAACACTTCACCACTGTTGGACTACATTAGTATATTACAAGCTGGTATTTCGGGTTTTTATCCTTTATTTTGTTGAGAATCTTTCATTATAACAAAGGCAAGATCTCTTAACATCCTGAAAAGCAGTCAAGCCATAACCTGTGTCTTTGAAAGCTAAAAATGTCCCTACAATATCATTGATTCATTGGTCATGCGAGAACAGAATCGATCGTGTTGGTGCTGCACACCTTATCACTGTGCTTTATGCACCCTCATTGCATTTTATAATCATCTTCACTTTAAGAACACTATAAATACTGAATGCTCTTATAAGATTAGGCTCACACACTCCTTGCTAAGAACACAAAAATCCTGAAGGCTCTTACAGCTGTTCTTCATTATGTTGATATTATTGCGTCAGGATCGGGTAATCTGCATCCTGAGGTTTAGATCTGCTCATATGTTTGTTGTATCTAGCCCTTGGGATGCGGATTACCTTGTCCTCACTGGCAATGCAATACTTGTCAAGAATCATGAAGCTAAACTACTTGATGCACCTTGTTGATTCTCGTATGCTCTTTATTATCTGTTTGTGCATTTTCAGTTCATAATAACAATAGAGAAGGGACTCCAGCATGATGATCAATTGATCAAGTTTTGGGTTCGTGGACTCAGGTAAATCACCATTCTCTATCGGTAATCATTTTCACCTTTTCATGTGCTGTGACATCCTCTGGACTACAACCACATATATATCATCACCACATGAAAAAATTGGTTATAATTTACTTTGGCGGCTTGGAAATCCAATCCAAGGCCATCTCGGAGTTTTGTCTTGGTTCCTTGTGCGATTACAGATTGAATCAAAGTTAGACAGTGGTCCTGAGGCTGTACAAAGGCTACAAGAAATATTCTATTTCAGGAATGGGCAAGAATCTAATGGCATATCTTTTATTGCTGATGTTTTCACAAACAGATCAAGGAAAACCTGCTTTTTCATTGCTAATACAATGAGCAAGTCTTTTTTTATTGTGAAGGTCACTATGATTCTATGAAGGGCATACCTGACATTCATGACAAGCAGACATGCTAGGTGAATATCTACTTTAGTTTATCCAGATGAAATAGAATCACAGTACTTATCAGAACAATTTTACAAACTAGATTTCTATTTAAGGAAAGGACACTTGCTCCATGATGTTCAAGCTAAGGTAGCAGGATGTGATGGGATGAAATTACTGATTCTATATTCTTATGAGTGAAGAGACACACATTGTATTGTACAATACAATATTTTGAAGTTGATTGAAAACTTAGCTTCTGTCATACCATGTTCCTTCCTCTTTATATAACATTTCTGATCCACATAAAAGAAAAAGAAAACAAATTCCAAGGCATATGATCAATGCTGATACTAAATATATTCTAATTGGAAATGAAAAGTACCCTAACTAATCTGATAAGCTTCCATTTTGCAGAACCCCAATAGCCTCTTCCCTGCTTTTACAAGAGTCTGTGCCATCTTTGAATATGAGAAACTCCATCATCTCCACATGGAAGAAAATGAAACTTCCGCACAAATGCGTGATGCAAGATCCAAAGTCTTTGCCCACAACACAGTGCCAGGCGGGACCATAAGCTTCATCAAATTTCTGCTCAGGACAATTGAAAGCTTGGTGAGCTAATCATTCCTTCTGCAAGATCTTTAGGACCATTCAACCACTTTTTGTCAAATTGATTAAGCATGTGATCAAAATAAAGTTGTTAAATGGAATTTTAATCCCATATTACTAATTGATTGAATCATTGATCATATGAAATTAAAGTGAAAGTTACAACAGTTAAAGCCTTCTGCATTGCCACTTATAGCAAATGAGAAGGACCCATTTCTACTTTGAGAAGGTGTTTTTCCAGAAAGAAAGTAAGAGACTATCTACTTTTTCCAGACAGAAGCACAGGGGGGATTCAGCTCTAAAGCTTACCCTAATACTAGTCCCTGACCTTCACTATACAAACGAAAAAAAATTTAATTATAAAACTAGCACTCTAAACCCTTTTGATTAGTTTAACTAAGCAGCTTTCTTGAACTAAAAGATTTAAACTTTTGTCCTAACATAAAGGAACTCATACCACTTTAAACAGACTAATTTAAGCCTAAAGTGATAGCTGAAATATGTTACTTGGGGAAGATTATCCAAATTTATGATTTGAAATTGGTTTACTAGTTCCTTCCAGAATAAAGGCCACCATGCCATGCTGCAATTTTAGCCTTTGGATCCTTGTCCCTGCATTTCTTTTTGAAAAGGAAACCCTTTTCTAACCTTTGCCTTGAACCACAGAATAAAACTTTTTGATCAAACTCTGTCAATCTGTGATGACTTTATTAATTTCAGCCGAGAAAAGATATGATGACAATCACAAACCAACTTTGTAATCCTTCTTATTCTACTGTTTAGAGGAGATGTATTCATAATTTCATATATGCAAAGCCAAATGAAGATAATTTAATACAAAGGGTATAATCTAACAGACCTGCTTGATATAATGAGCAATGGATCGACAATCAGAAACTTCATGTAGATCAAGAGCCTTGTAAGCCAATTCCATGGCATGACTCTGCATGAGAGTTGGCATATCTGTTTCGCGCACAACAGCTTTTCCTTCCAGCATTTTTGTGACAGATACGCAGAGGATGATGCGTTCTTAGTTCTTGCAAAAGTTAAGGTGCTGCCGAAGATTCTAATTAGCCTATGTATCAAATTATGAAGAATTTAGGTGGTGGAGGTTTAATGTTGCCATGATGTCATTTTTGTGTCTCAAAAAAATCCAATTTTGGCATATAGAGAAAGATTGCTTGCATTAGGAAAATAGGAAGTGTTAAAATCATAACAGTTGCATTAAAAATATCATTGGTAAAACTTGTAGAAGAGTTGCAACCACAAGTGTTCATTCTTTGAAGGTCTGAAGTGGTCCAAAACTATACCATAGATGACCAAACTTTTCAGTCAAACAGTGAAAATTATACAGCGCACCCGGGTGTATCCACCGTTGATTTTGACCCGACGAAAAAAAAAAAAAAAAAAAAAAAATTTAGACGGTGGAGATGACGGGTGCGCGGAATAGGCTCTCGTCAAACAGCTAGAACCCTTGAAAGTTAAGATTCAAATTCTCAAGCACTAGTGGAGCACACTGCTTCAGATCCCACATCAACAAGCATCACAGCCAGTGATTGCAACCCATTACAAATTTACAATAAAGTTGTGAAATTTATAACAGTAAGGAATAAAAGATGAACAATAATTGCAAAATTTAGTATACACAAAAAACCAGAAGCAAAAACTTCATGAATCCATGAATTCCATTGATCTGTTCTATCACCTTTTTAGTGATACAAAATTTGTACATTGATCTCTCTTCTCCTTCAGAACTAGCCCTACCCCTAATTCTGATACATTCTACATTGCCAACCCTTGAAAAAGAAACAGAATTTCTCCTAAACCCAAAACCCCAATCAGGGTTTTACCCCAGAAAACACCTAGTTTTCACTTTTCACATTCCAAATGTTACCCCTCACAGAATGAGAAAATTTACCAAAAGACCCCATGTTAATAATTAAGTTAAAAAAGAAAGATGAAAAATCAGACCGAGTTTCTGGACCGGAGCAAGAAGACACTGAGTTCTTGACCCGGGCACTGATCCGGGTTGATCAGATGAAACGACTCCGAGTCCGCGCTCCCGATCACGTGCTCGTAATTCGCCCTCATGTACATAACCGGGCCGTCCGAGTCCGACGTGCCCGACCCGAACCCGAACCCGGCGGGTAGAGCCCCGGCCCCGACGGTGGTGGACTCCATGGTCTTGAGCATGAGGCGGACTTTGTCGCCGGCTTTCCTCCGGGCGGCGAACCCGAGCTTGCGGCCGTTGCAGTGGAGGGACCAGACGGGGACGGAGCGGAGGGGACACGTGGCGAGATCGGAGCGGTCGTCGCACTCGAGGGTGATCCGGACCAACCCGAACCGCATTTCCTTGACGAGCTGGTGGGTCAAGATCGAGAGCTCCAGGAGGAGCGCGGGTCGGGTCGAGAGGCGGTCGTGCTGGACGCAGAACCACACGTGGCCTCGGCGGTGCCCGAAGATGGTCCCGATCACCATCGACTTCGACGGCCTGGGCTGCGCGACGGAGGAGGTCACCGACGCGGCGGAGGGGGAGGAAGGGTCGGAGTCTTGGGCGGCGGCTGCGGAGGAGGAGTCAAGGTCGGCGTCGGGGATGTCGTCGCGGAGGGAGGTGCTGAGGCGTTTCTTGGTGGGGGTGGCGGCGGAGGAGGAGGTGGCGGAGGGGGCGAAGCAGGGGAGGAGGAATCGACGGAGGGCATCGATCTTGGTCATCTTTCTTGTTTTTCTTGGTTTTTTTCTTTTCTGGGTTTGAAGGGAATTGAATTGGGTTGGTTTCTTGGGATTTGAAAAAGGGGTTTAGGGTTTAAGAGGGAAGAAGAAGACTAGAGAGAGAGGGAGGGGTGTGGGTTGGGTACGATCTGAGAGGGGTTTTATATATAAACAGAGATCAGAGCGCGGGAAAAAGTGAGAGACAGCCGTTGCAGTTAGTTTTTCTTCTTTTTGGCAGAGAACACCTCGCCAAATTGCGACACGTGTGGTGCAGTCTACCAAAATTGTCCTATCACTATGTGATATTGTGATACATCTCTGTTGGTTTTTGTTTGTTACCTTCTTGGTACATCTAGTGATCTAGTCACATTGGTGTTTATCCGTATAGTTTCACAAAAAAGCATGATCTTAATAGGCGATTAGTGTGTTAGCAAGTATGATCAAGTAACGGTGTTTTGTTTTATGGACAATACATTGACACCAGATATTTCCTGTTTTGTTATTCTATATTTTATGATTCAATATTTTGGCAAATATATAAATCTTTTGCCGACCGTTATTATTCAATTACTCTCAAACTCGATCAAATTATAAAGAGTGAGAGGAGACGACAACTCGTTTAGTTATGGATCAGAGGTCCGACATCCTAATTTAGAAGTGCAACACCACTAATCGCCCGTGCTAGCTAACTTTGTCATCATACCCATCGCCCGTGCTAGCTAACTTTGTCATCATACTTTGCCTTCAACAGCCGTGAGGTTAAGAAAAATACTAATCAGAACGTTGATACCTAAACCAACTAAATCTCAAAGCATAATTATATGAAAACCCATAACCCGTATGAAGAACTCCCTCAAAACAACATCATACAATCAAACATTAATACACAAGCCATGAATGAGCTGGGGAGGATTGAAAATCAGACCAAAGAACCAAAACCATATTAAATGGAGGGTGATGAAGCCACGTGTGAGTACCCATAATTGAATAGGTAAGTGTGAAATTGCACTTTAAGTGTGCAATCGAACAAGCTCTGATGAATGTGTACAATGGTAGTTGATGAGTTATTTTGGTGTTGGCTGACTAATAATCTGAAAACGTTGGGATTTTTTAACAACCATGTGAGAAACCGTCTTCTCCGGAACTGGAGGTAGCTAGTATTATCCACGAGGGGATGAAAATACACCACAAGGGTGGCATGGACCCATAAACATGGAGTCTGGGATAACTTGAAACATAACTAAATAAAGCAGATGAGATAGAGAAAACCCTTCTAATGAAGACCCTTAAATTGAGGATTTGATGAAGATTTTTCGGCTTATCCCACCTTTCGATCTTATATCTACATCTTGACCGTTCAGTTTATAAGTATTTATGAGTAGATCATTTCTTCAAATTTTCAGCTATATTGAAAATTGTTAAGACATTCATAAGCGTGATTTATCAATTATGAACTTGAACGGTTCATATTTGACAGATATGGTTCGTCCATTAATTTGATCTAGTTTGTTATCTTAACGAACACCAATTTGGGTGAAAATTTGTAGAAATGATCTACTCATATAAACCTAAAAACTGAACGGATAAGATGTCAAAATGTAATCGAAAATTAGGTCTTTAATTTAAACCATAAACGAAAAGTCCTCACCAAGTCCTCAACTTAAAGATCCTCACTAGAAGGGCTCCCATGAGATAAATACCTCATGTGGGGTCATAATCAAGTCTCGGGCCTGTTGCCCGAATAACCACTAACTTCGGCCCGTACATCTCCGTTCTATATATCCGTCTGCACTACCTCTGATGCAACAATCTTCCAACACTAAGAGGGACAAGTACCAGATCTACTTGATTCCATCTTCGAGCCACATCATGTACAATGTACCGCACACCTTGTTGGTCGGCTTGCCTCGACTGGCCTTAATGTTGTGGCACAGCCAAACGAGAGCAAGAGACCACCACAAACTTTAGATTTCGCGTGTAAGGCACGTTCCCTTGGAAAAGAAAAAGAGTTGTTTTTTTTTTTTACTTGGAAAAACAATTTGATGTATGTCATATAACGTAACATAGTTTATGACATGGAATATTGAACATCAACACGTCAAATGCACTGTAGAATTCTAGATAAAATCTGGTGTTCTAGAAAACTTAATCCAGTTTACAACGATCAAAATTGAGGGTGCAGTTTCTATTCGAAGATTAGAAAAAAAAAAAAATACCTATACTTGAGGGGGATAGTGTAAATAACCCTTATTCTAACGTTCCTCTTTTGATTGCTCTCGGCATTGGTTTGCAGAATCGATGAGAACACCAGCCACCCCATTTTGAGTGTTTCACTGTTTTTCTTCATCACAAGTAGATGGGATTCTAGAACCGTCATGACCATCGACATCGGACAGAAAATGGCGTGCAATGAATTCGAAAAACAACAAGTTCAAGATCCCAAGAGCAGCAATGATGTAATAGTAGTAATCAAGCCTGTTCTTGTTCAGGTCATTACCACCCAGCCATGATGTATTGCCATTCAAACTAGTCACTTTCTTGACAATGGTAACAATAATGGAGGTGCCGTAGCTTGCAATGGATAAGCTGAGAAAGAAGGCCGCTCCGGCAAAAGTCCTCATGCTCTTTGGCCATTGTGTTGTAAGCAACTCCAATAAGGCAATGGCTGCAAATGCCTCGATCAAACCTGCCAAGGCAAACTGTGGCACAAGCAATGCAACAGTTATAGGTGACTGGAAAGATCTGTTTTCCAAAGCAGACTTTCTGCGCTTCATTTCGGTGAGTCCAGCCACCACCATGCACAGAATTGACATCACAATCCCAACCCTGAATCTTGTCTCCATTGTCAATCTTCCGGTCTCATCGTTTTTCCTTTTCTTAATCCAGGGAATGTACATGCTTTCGTAGATGATGATCCATATCGAAAGTGCAATCATCGGTACGAGACCAATCCAGGCTGGTGGCATCTCGAAATTGTTTCCAATCTTTCTGTTTGTTTGGATCGCTTGAAAGGTCCCAAATGATGGCATTTGCTGCATTCCTATGAAAGCACCAATTCCACTTACCCAAACAGGGAACAAAGATATGACGCATTTGAGTTGCTCAACTTGTTGCACACTGCAGAGTCTCCAACCAGTTCTAGGGTTGCCACTGCTATCCAATTCATCTGGATCTACAATTAGAGCAGCCTTATCAAGAAACTTGAACCTCTCTGTGTGAGCAAGCATTTGCTCCGACTCTTGTCCAATTAAAGGAGCATCATAAAGGGACTGCCCTGAAGTCCTTGTACTAAACTTACGAAAAGAAGCTACAATTACCTTCATTATGTCCCCAAAGGTGCTTCCTTGAGGCTTAACACGAACGTACAATTTTCGGCCAAGCAAGAATATCAGTATGGACAAGGCAAAGCATCCAGCTGGTATAGCAAAACCCAGAACCCAGCTGATATTAGTTTGTATGTAGACCACTCCGGTCAGAGCTACGATGAGAGCAAGGGTGAACAAAAAGTACCACCAATTGCAAAAGCTATCTAGCTGCGCTCTTCCCTTCTCCGTTGTGGTGTCAAATTGATCAGCTCCAAAGGCAATGTTGCATGGTCTGAGGCCTCCAGATCCAATAACGAGCAATCCCAGACCAGAATAGAGGACCAACTTCTGCCATGCGTTGGGTTGTTCGCAATGCGCTTGTCCATTGCAGGCAGGAGGAGTTAGTTCATGTAAACTTGCAGTTAATGTCAAGGCCACCATACCCTGTCAGATTGAAAGAAGAAGTGTTCATAGAATCCTTTAGTTAATGTTACGAATTTGGACCCTGAATCATAATGAAGAGTAGACTCTTACCATGAGGGATGCTATAGAGCTATATAGAAGAGTGGAGAACTTCCCCAAGTGACTATCAGCAAGGTAAGCACCAATTAGAGGTGCAACGTTGCATGAACCAGACCAGATATTGTATACATTAGCTGAATCTACATTTTCCAAGTTATACTTGGTATGCAGATACAGCACCAGATTTGCCACCAAACTCATGGAAGCCAACTTCTCAAACGTCTCATTCCCTTCAGAGTTCAAACACACGAGACTAAATTTCTTAGCAAACATGAATGCAAGAGCAGGGGTTCAATGACTTCAATTCCCCATATATAAAATCATACAGAAAACAAAACGAAAACATGAACAAAATTGCAAGACATTCCATGAATAAGACTCACCAAGGATGTATCTGACGGCTTTCCATCCTCCGAGCGGTCGGGGAGGAGGGGATGAAGAATGCAATGTCGCATGCTCCAAATCTTTCTCTCCTATACTACTACAACCTTCTTCCATCTCTCTTTAAAATTTCTCCGAGTTTGTTGAACTGGGAACTTGAGCTTTTCCCTATATTTGCGCAACTTTCAGAACTTATTATAACCGTTTGCTCTTCAATTCAGGCAAAACGCATGTAGGAGAGAGAGAGATTATAGAAGGATTCTAAGCTATTTATTAAGTCTTTAACAAATTTCAGTTCCCAAATTCAGGAGAGTTAACCTGAACTACTGAAGATCACACGTACCAAATGAAACTCTTGTTATCCTTCAACTCCAAAGTGAGCGTTTTCTGGACTGATTGCCAACCAAGAAGTTTAAACAAGCCACTCAAACAAACTCTTCGACATGCAATGGAATGTAAAGGAGAAGCACGTTTAGCACATCACTGCATCAGAGAAACGTCTCTTCTGAACCAGAGTGATGGTTTGAATGACCACAAAAGAACCTCACTAGCAACAGGTGCCAATTTGTACCATTCACATTTGCACAGGACAAATCCATGGAACCAATGTTTCGTCCTCTGCATAATCCATAAATGCAGCCATTCTAATAGGAATGTAATGGCAGACTTTCTGCTGAAAATTTTCCAGAATACACAAAAGCATTGAAACAAATCTTATCCTCCGAGGGGAACAAGTTTGGGAGGGACTGAAATCCTAATTCAGGATTCTGTGCTTAATGATACAAGGCACCATCTAGACATTGAATGAACGACGTGTCACTCAGATATCCTCTCCCATTAAAACTCATCTAGTTATTGCACCCCACTCCATCTAGCCCAGTCTACGAACTGCATTCCACCATACACGTTGTTGGCAAATCGTACACCAACAGTGAAAGCCAATGCCACAGGTGGGATCTGCTTTGCCAAAGGCGATGTCTCTACCAAGCGTTCAAGTCCATTGATTATCTGATAGCGGGTGTTTGAAGAGACGGCAAGGAAAACACCTGATAGTTTGGGGACAAAAGCAAGACCAATTATTGAACTTGTATATATTCATGACAACTCAAAATAGAACACATGTTAACCAGAACCATGTGATACTGAAAAAAGATGAGGAGTAATTAAGTAATGCATACCCCAAAGAGCTGCACTCTTGATTAGAGGTGGCACTGGTATGTCTTCTTCTGATTTCTTAATGCTCCTGACATTTAGAAAATGACTTGGTCAGGAACGATACAAATGTAGAAAGCTACTGAGATTGCTATCAGTATGTCTACCACAACAGAATCACACTTAGCATGTTTTCATAGAAGCATACCGCTTAGCAGTCATAATTAAGTTTGCAATTCCTTGGCCAATAATACCACATCCGAAACCAACTGCCCCATATAAGATCCCCTGAATAACAGGAAGATTGGATCAACAATTTGGATGAACCAAGACACACAAGATCATATTTTGAAGACACGTGTAAATCTTACCTTGAAAAAATAAGTTGCAATTCTCTGTTTTACAGAATATCCAAATCCTGATCTTTCAGCTTCAAACACACTGCATAAGATGCCCACTTTAGAAATTGAAAAAATAACAATATTTTCTAAAGCTGGAAACCAAATGCGACCAACAATTCCGAATGGACAAGAAAGAAATTATGAGATCACTAATATGAAGGTTAATGATTGTTTGTATGTGAGCTATTGACCTGCTAGGAAGAGCTCCATAAGCATGTTGCATGCGTCCAAGGAACCCTTTTGATAGGGATGGTTGCCCAATACGAGCATAGGGTGCCAACATTCCAACCAAAGCAACATTAACCACTACCCCAACCAAAAGGTCTGCAACGTACAACTCAAATTCGGCCCAAAAATCTTTTCCCCTCTTTTGAACTTCAGCAAATGTAGCGCAACAAGAATCAATGACTATCTGTATGCAGCATTTAGTGAATGATGATTACTATATTATACTGGAACATGTGGCAATCGCTATACAGTGTTTATAGAGACTTAAAACACATAGGAATCTATGATTAACACACAGAACTGGAGATTCAAAATACCACATAAGCGTTCACTATGCATCTGACCACATCTGGGATAGCTTATCATAGGGATTAAGAGAGCAAGACATGCATGTGGAGCGGACGTAGCTTATAATTCTTGGGGATCTAAGACAAAACTAATCACCTATTAGACTTGATTATACTTTTCCCTTTAATCATAGATACTAAATACATTTCTCTTTCCATAACTAAATATAAAACCATCTTATGTCCACCATGCCACCATGTAACTGGAATTGGATTTATGAATTTTGTATTACATTAATAGGATTAACCTACACGAATGATGTATAAGTATACAAATAATCAAAACAAACCTCTGTTCCAATTTTGAAAAGAAAAGATGGGTCAGCTAGCATACGATCTCGAAGCATAGAGCATGACTTCATTGCAAAGCCAAGAGGCCAGGCTGACCCCTGCAATTAAACAGTAAACCAAATGAGGAGAAATAAACACGAATTCACAAGACATTCATACAGGATTTAGGAAAAGAAACGTAGCATAAATATACCTGCAAATCCAGATATCTAAGGAGAAGCACTTTGCGAATTCCCACATTCTTGGCAGCCTCTAACATATCAAGGGGAAGACTAGCCCCTCGAGCCTCAGTCTCTTTCATAACTTCTTCAAATTTCAGAATTGGCCCAAACTCTTCTTCATCTCCGTCTTCCCCATCATCATTACCACCGCCACCACCTCCTCCGCCTCCTCCATCTCCTCCTCTTCCATTAGGATGCTTCCCATTACCACCACTACCATCAAGCACAACCCCATTACCATCATAATCAGGCTTTGAACCGCCCTCATTCTCCAAAATCCTAGCATCCTTCCCTAGAGCAGTACCACCTCCCTCATTCGAAACTGTGACTGCACCCAAGCTGAATTGCCTTCCACCCCGAGGCTCTAACATACTCATGACCAAATTATTCCACTCTTTCTTCACCGAAATCAAATTCAGCCCATTTCTAAAGCTTCTATTCCCACAAAAGGTCGGTAAAGCTACCTCCTTTGCCATACTCCTAAACCTAACACTATCTAAACCCAAATTCTGACTACAAATCTTCCTCAAAACCACCTCGTTCCGCCTGGAAACAACAGTCGATACTCCAAAACTTGAAGAACAACCAGACATTTTTCTTTCAAGATCTTAAAAACTTCTCAAGTAAATAATACAAGCTCGGAATTTTCGACGAATTAGGTGATTGCCACCGACCCTTATCAACCTATGCAATCAAAAACAAACAAATCCACATTCATGCTTCTACTCAACCAAACTAACTACAAGTCTACAACCACAAACTAGTCATACATATGCAGAAAGGCCAGAAACATAGAATTAGTCAAACACACACCAAAGACAAAACACAAAAACAGCTTTCAATTGCAGAACACATCAAAAGGATGATCTGACAGCACAGAATGGAAATTACTAAAGACCCTTGTGAAGTTCATACCTTCGCAAACAAAGCTTGGTTGAGTGGGAAATGAGGGAAAGTGTGAAGCTTTGTTGGGTTGGAGATGAAGATTGAGGTAAAGAATGAGGCTTTCAAGTTTCAAATACTGAAGATTCACAAAGTTGAAATGAGTGCTGAATAATTTGGAGGGTAGTGAGTCAAGGAGTGAGGGAGGCGGAGACGCGAAAAAGGGACGTTTGAGATTTTTTGGGTCCTTTTTTCCTCTTTCTTTTCTTTCAGTTGGTGGAGGCTGGTTCAGTTAATACTCTGGGTTTTTGCCACGTGCGGAATTTACAGTTTGTGAAATGTGTGATTTGGGGGATTAGGGTTTTGCTTTTTCTACCGTTTGTGAATTCCACACACCTCAAATTGAAATTCATATACCTTTTTTGTTTTTTATGGATTTCAATTTGGGGTGTGTAAAATTTATTTTAGGGTATGAAATGAGAGCCCTCTGTAATCTATGGCAAAAATTAATATGACATTTGTGGCATAATAAAACGTGTTATACTTGCCTTGTGGTATCAAGTGTCATTTTGGGGTATCAAATTAATATGTTGATACCTCCTTGTGGCATAATATTCGATTGTGTGGTCGGATTAATATTTGATTGTCAGCATAATAGAAAAACTAATTTAATAGTTTTATGACATTGCTTTATCTTTTCCATATACTATCATTATTGTGAAGCAAATTTATCTATTACTAAAGCTTGGTCGACTGTTCATATCATAGGCATATGAACAGTGTATTTTTTTTTTTTTTTTGTTGGAAACAGGTAATTTAGTATTTTTTTTAGATAGGCTTTCTCTTGGCAAATTTTTTTTGCCTTCCATTTTTTACTTTTCTTCTACATCCTGAATCTTACAAATCAAAATAATTAGAGCATTTATATTTTGGGTAGAATACAATACTAGATGTTTTGTTGTATAAAAGATACATAAGTGGAATATGCATAACGTGGAAACTACACCGCACCAAGAATTTTGCTCCTGTTATTTTTAAGAAACCACAATATTTTCATTAACTCTAGATATATAATCAGTATAATAGTTTGGTATAATTTGTATGTATAACATTCTATGAAGTACATATCAGAAACATTTATATCAATCAATTAACCCATTGACCAGCTTCATAACGTTGTTTTTGGATAAAGTAATTTTAATGTCTATAGAAATTTTAAAGTCATGAGAATTACAATGTCATGAATTTAAATCCTATTAATTGAGAATTCCATTGTTTGAATTTCATGATGTGTCCATAGAAATTTCAAAATACAATTCCATGAATTTAAATCCTATCAATCGAGAATTTCATTGTTTGGATTTCATGATGTAGAGTTTTAAAATGACAAGAATTTGTATTCAGACTAATCTTAGTTAAAGAAATTGACAAATGATGCTTATTTTGTGAGGAATTCAAGTCGGGAATTTAAGTTCCTAAATTTCACGATTATTTTCCTGTGAAAATTGCTAATTCCATAAGATAAGTATCCAAACGAGGAAAACCGTCCTAAGAAATTGGGAATTCCTTATTTTTTATTAAATTCTCAGAAATTCACCCACATCCAAACACACCGTAAATGTATATACCGCGCCAAGGCGCGGGTATAATTCTAGTAGAGTCATTGATGTGACACTCTTTGCTATTAGGTGTGTGTTTGTAGACATTGTAGGTGCAATTACTCTTGTATTTCATGAGTTTCTCTTGTGTTGTTTTGTATTATGGGGTTCAGGCACAATGTTTTCCTACCCCTCTTGTGTATTAATTTGTTTCATTAATCAAGGTGTGATAACTGTCTTATTAACCAAGACTGATCCATTGGCAAACCCAAAGACCAATTCGTTGGCAAAAACCAAGTCTGAATCTACTCATAAAGTCTGATTCGTCAGCAAATCCCCACCAAACCATTGTTGCAGCTTGTTGTAGCAAATATCATTTAATTTTCGTTGTTTAAGCACATTAAGAGTAATCTTAGGTTTGGTAAAAGAATCCAGCCAGTTGCTTGGAGCAAAAGTCAGGAAAGCGCGAAGCATCAAGTCAAGACGGTTACGTTGAACCCAGAAGCGTTGGCACGCTAGCACAAAAAATCACGCCCGAACAAAGGGTGATCAAAGGAAGATGTGCTTGGCAATTACCTTGACAAATCTTGTGCATAGAAGCTAACTCGAAAACTTTTGTAGCGCATCGATTTGCGACGATACTGCTTTGAGATATTGACTTTGAGAACATTATGATCATTTATCGTAATCAAAAGGTTCTGAACTGTACAACATACCAACAAAATAAAACTCATCTCACTCACCTTTAAACCAGATACGCGATCTGCTTCCAGGTTAATATTGGTAACCGGATGAAAATGAAAATTATATTAATTGAACTACCGATTGCATCATCATCCGATGCCCGATTCTTTGATGTCTACGAGAGTTTGAATATTTAAATCTCAAAATTTAATTCAAGTTCTGTTCACCAACATGTGTGTTCTTTACGTATTCACCTATTGCAATAGGTTTGTGAAGTATCACATGATATCATGTTTGTTACATTATATTCTCTAAGATAATATATGCGTTACGAAGTAACAAACTATTCCGTCTATCTTTTGATTAATAACTAAATTAAAAAAACGGTTTCCTCTAAATCTCTCAATGCATGAAATTATGTAAAATATTAAATAAAAAATCAATATACAATTCCAACTAAAATTTTCAGAAGCAATTTTGTCCAATGATGTAAGTTTTTTTTTATTAGAAAGTATTTTGCATAACATATATACTAGTCGAAAATGTGTTCTCCTCATCTTTTTTTCAATTGTTTCTTCTAAGAGAAAAGAAAACTGCTCTAAAGTGATTTCTATTGTTATCTTTTTACTTTTTATCCTCTATCTAAACATATTTATTTTTATAAGCAATTTAATAATTCAAGGGCAGTGAGTTTCAGGAATTTTCTGAAACTCGCCTTCATACCCGTGCAATGCGTAGGTAAACGATGCGCTTCAAATTTACATAGAAACATGGACAAATTGGAGAATGGAGTATGGAGTACAATAGAAGAAGAAGAACAGATGTCAGCGTTACAAACTAAATTTTTTATACCGTGAACTGATCAAGAGGGACTACAATAAAGATGTGTTGTTATTTCTGATGTTCATTCTTCTTGCTTCCATCTATCATTCTATGATTTTATCGATCACCAATTATCCTTTCTCTTTTATACAAACTATGTGGGGGTGGTTATGTATCCACTACTCTCCATAATCCCACATCTCTTTAAGTAATTATCTGATACATTCTTTTTTTGTAATTTGTCTTTTAATACAATAACCCTCTTCTTTGTTTTACAAAATAAACCTAATAGGGATAGTTTTGGCAGCTCACATTTTAATCCTGGTGGTTTTATAGTAGTAATAAAGATAAAGATTTAACCATAGGGTGATGTTACGCCTTTTTTTGCTATTAACACACCTCATTTATTTTCTTATCCACACATTTCAATTTTATTTACAAATTTATCACTTGAATTTGATTGAATTTGATTCGTGATTGACTCTCATAACAGATGGGGTGTAGTGTTATCCGCTTTAACCATGAGCAAAAATCCAAATTCGCTTAATTAATACTGAACACACACCTATAAATAAAATTGGTTTTGGCCCTTTTGGCCTTCCGTAATCAAATTTGCTTTACTGGGCGGCAGTCATGGACTCATGGTGAACCTGCAGAACTACCGGTTAGACAAGCAACCGTGTTTCACTCATCAGCACTTGGGCTCCAGAACAATCCAAGTCCTCTTCATGGTCCCTCTCAAGCTTTTGCAGTAGAAGTTTTTCATACGAGTCATGCCACTTGTTTTCTCATTGGTTAAAGATTTCGCCTTTCCGAATGCATATTTTCTTTTACTGTTATTATTTTGTTTGATTATCTCTTCGATGATTATGATTTAGTATTCCTCATTCAGGAAGCCACATTAGGGTTTAGAATCATCGATCTATTTTTTCATAATCTTGTTAATATAATGTGCATTTACTGTTGATATATATATATATATATATATATATATATATATATATATATATATCCCACATTGGGAATTGAGACATTGCTTGTGGGTTTATAAGGGTTTAGGCCACTCTACCTATTGCCAATTGGTTTTGGATGTGAATCCCAGACTATTTTATCATGGTATCAGAGCGGGCTACCCACGTCCACATGTGAAATCCAATGGCCACACGCACTCCACGTCACCCAAAATGTTGTCCACGTGTTAGGCTTAAAAATTCGCCACATGTGCGGGGGCGTGTTGAGATATATATCTCACATCAGGAAGGAATTGAGACATTGCTAGACTACTTTATCATTTACTATACTAGATAGAGACGAAAAGGATTAGGAGAACAGGAGTATATATACATACATACTGCAGAAAGGAACCTCTAAGTTGTTGGAGTCACAGTACTCCTTTATTCAATTGAAATTCAGGGGTGATATTACAATATTACATATTCTAGAATTGCATATCTTTAATTTTGGATACATAAACTATATTTTAATTTATAGTATAAGACGTTCTTGATAATCAAACTTTTAGCCAATCCTTCTGAATTAGAAGCTCCAGAATCCTACTCATTTGGAATTAGAAGCTCCACAACCTTACTCATGGCTGGCCTTGCATTGCGGTCTTCATGCACACAAAGTAGAGCAACTTTCATCAATCTTTCAAGCTTCTTGTTGTTGAATTCGTGGTGTAGTCTAGGATCAATCACATCCTCAAGCCCTTCTCTGATGATTTTTTCAATCACACATTGTACTACTTGGTTGTGTTCTTTGTTCTTTGGGAGGGGACTAGCCTGGGGCGTAAGTAGAATAGAAGCACTCTTTCCAGTCAGTAGTTCTAACAAAACAATCCCGTAGCTGTAGACATCTACCTTTGCATCAATCTTCAGATTCATCATCCACTCTGGAGCCATGTAACCTCTGGTGCCGCGAGCTCTTGAAAACCCAGTGTCATCAGGAATGTCTTTGAACAACTTTGACATGCCAAAGTCTGCCACTTTTGGTTCAAGTTGGTCATCTAAAAGAATGTTCTGAGGCTTTACATCACAGTGGAGCACCCATTCCAAGCACTCCTCGTGCAAATATGACAAACCCTTTGCAGTTCCTAATGCAATGTTGTATCGCTGCTCCAATCCTAATTCCACATCTGAGAACAAGATTTTATCCAAGGATCCATTCTCATGGTACTCATACACCAATAGCTTATGTTCATTCTCAGCACAGAAACCCCAAAGCTTAACCAAGTTTCTGTGGTTGATATTCCCTATAACACTAACCTCTGCCCAAAACTCTGCATCTCCTTGCACGATGCCTTCTAGTCTCTTCACAGCAACAACTCTTCCATCGCCAAGAACCCCTTTATAAACTGCTCCAAAACCGCCTTTTCCTATCTCCTGTGTGAAATCCTTGGTTGCTCTTTTCAGTTCTGCATAGGTGAAACGTTTGATTTCCATGACTAATTCCATGTAACCAATGCTCACATAGTCCTCACCAGCATGCTTTCGCAACACGCACCACCATGTCAAGCCAATGCAGATGGCTTCAAATATTGCAAAAGAAGTTACAAAGCCAATCAGGTACTTAATATACTGATTGCTCTTTTTCACTCGAGGACCACTACTTTTATAAGCAACTTCTGCCCTGGAACAGTTCAACTCATATGTCTCTGGCTGGAGTACTTGAGGACTCAGTGAAGCTTTCAAAATCTTAATATGGATGATGCTGGGAGTACTTGGCACACGAAATCCATTAAGAAGAAAGTTCTTAGGGTAACACTGTCCAAATCCGTCTAGTGCAAATCCAAACCCTTTGCACCTTGTATCATTCAGGCATGTATTCCTGCATTCTTCGAAAGAGATTCCCATATGATAGGTGTCCAAATCAGATCCGTAGTAATCTGTGTAAGGAAGCTCCATGAAGTCCAACTTTTTTGAGTCATGAGACAAATTGTATGGAGGTGAGCAGCCTTTGGACCAGTCTGAAGGATCAGTCAGGGAAAAACCAGGAGGGCAAGTACAAGTTGGTTCTGGTTTGTAAGTGCAAATACCATACTCACCACATAAGCCATGAACCCGGCAATAATCAATTTCAGGCAACCATGAGACTTTCCAAAGTCCAGTTGATTCATCTAGACTGTACATTCTTATGAGGCCATCATAATCCAAGGTTAGACGGCGCTTTGGACCAACCCCATAGTCAGATGCTTTGAACTTTAAATTGTCACTTGATACAAATTTTCCTCGTTCATCCAATACTGCTACTCTAGAGCTATTGTAAGGTGATCTGCCACTACCAAAAACAGACACATCCATCTTTGGCCAATAAACACTTGACACTAGAGGGCTATCGTGGGTGAGGTACAACACATTATTACCATCAAATTTGAAATTATAGTAACCAGACAAGTATGTACCTCGACTTCTCATGGACACCAAGGTTTTGCTCTTGTCAAATTGCTGCGATGGTAAAAGTGTGTCTGTGGGAGAATCAAAACTCTGCCAGATGATCCTCTCTGCTTGGTTGAGCAGTACCAAATTTCCGGTTTCAAGAAGTCGAAGGTGAAACTCCATGCTTGCATTAGATAAAGTGTTAGTTGACCATACTGTTGAACCAACTCCATCAGTCAAGACCAGGTTGCCATTTCTCTGGAGGCTTAATTTTGACTGTCTTACACTGACAGGTGTGTCTCTGTTAGCCATCCAGACAACTGTTTTGTGGACAGTGTTGGTGTACCATACTGAATAGCAAGAGGCATTGGTGCTGATGTTGTAAAATCCACTAGAGAAAGTTCCTTTTGGTGAAACCAAGACACTCTCTTCCTCGACTTCCAAGGAGCTCCCTTGCCTTAAGCTTTGCAGCCCTAGTGACCGTGTTTGGAAAGAAGCAACTGTTGCGGCAAAAAGTAGAAGAATGAGAAATTTAGGAACTTCCATGTTATGTTTTCAATATTGCTTTTGGCCTTCAGATGAGTCCAGTGCCTATGTAGACTATAAGCAGGTTTGTCTCTCTATCCATTTTCTTGGAATTTTATGCACAAGTTTCTCGAAATATGCCAAAATTTCCATGCATTATGTGTATGAGATTCAATGACTCGTTCATAAGTCTTCACTTCCATTGTGTGGTATGGGATGAAGATAAAGACCTGTGTCTATTGACTCCAGTTCTAAAGACCTGGCCTTCATGCATTGACTTCTAGTCAACCCAATTTGTTTTTTAATTTGGTGAAAATAATTTTCTTATTTGATATTTTACAATCAGATCGATGTGATATTTCTAATAGCATCTAACTTTTTCAAATGCAGCAGCAGTTCTTAGTTTATACTTCTGATGCAAGAAAAGACATCTATAACTGAATTGGAATATAATTACTTCATGAGATGGCTGAACAACCTGATGCCCCAAGTTGGGGAATCTGACCATCAAGTAATATAAGTTTTACCCCAGACAAAGTGTCTATCTTATCTTTAACATAAGACAACTACTAGTTTTATTAGAATGAGTCTTTTATCTTCAGCTGATTGCTGGAGTCGTAAATATTGATACATTATTGTAGGAAGCTCAAAAAAGCTAAAACTAAATACAACCATAGCATACAGTTAATTAGGCAGTTTTCATTATATGATTTTCCATTCTTCATCATTCTCTTCACTCATCATTCTCAAGTAGAAGCTCTACAACCTTGCTCATGGCAGGTCTTGCGCTGCGGTCTTCTTGCACACACAGAAGAGCAACCTTCATCAGTCTTTCGAGCTTGTTCCTGTTAAAATTATGATGGAGTCTAGGATCAATCACTTCCTTAAGCCCTTCGACTCTGATCTTTTCAGTCACACATTGTACCAGTTGGTTGTGCTCAGTGTACTCTTGTGCAAAAGCTGTAAGCAGAATAGATGCACTCTTTCCACTCAGTAGCTCCAACAAAACAATCCCATAGCTGTAGACATCTGCCTTTGAATCAATTTTCAGGTTCACCATCCACTCTGGAGCCATATAACCTCTGGTACCTCGAACTCTCGAAAATCCATTGCCTGCATCATCATTGTCAAGTTTGAATAACTTTGACATGCCAAAATCTGCTACCTTAGGTTCAAGATGCTCATCTAACAGTATGTTTTGAGGCTTTACATGACACGACCCACCCCAAATTTCACCCTGAAACCCGGAGTAAGTCGTGCGGGGACCACCTCCAAGGAAAATTTACTGAAAAGATTGAGAAAATCTCCCTTGCAGATGAACAACCCTAACTCGAAAATTCCAAATTTCACTCTTAATTCAACACTTCCAAACATCACATAATATACAATAATCCTAAAGTATTCAGAGCTACTAAACACAAACGGAAGCAAGAAAACACGAGTAGGTTGAACAGGTAACCTACTGATGAAAACTGGCAGAAATACGGGTGACTATGCCTCGCCTCCTACTAGATCCAACCCGAACTCTGCAGACTGGGCAATTTAAAACGAAAGGCCCAGGGGAAAACATTTAATAACGTTAGAGTGAGTGGACAAAAATAAAATAAAGGAAATAATTCTTTATGCTTTCCCAATTTT
>NC_020496.1:8537498-8545561 GCF_000184155.1 Fragaria vesca subsp. vesca
ATGATATATATATATATATATATATATATATATATACTCACCAAAATTCTCAATTTCGGTTATTCTCCAACAACATAAATTATTTCGCATGCACATTATTTAAGACAAAAGTCCACTCACAAATTAGGCCTAAGCCTGTGTCGATCTGGGGCCTCGTCAGCTCGAGCCTCCTCACGACCTAGCTCAAGAGGGAGTGAGTCCTTTTAGGGCAAGGTTGCTGGGTTGGAGGGCTACAAAACCATACCAAGCTTGCCCGGATTGGTGGCCGGAGGAGGGAGTTCCGGCGAAAAGCTTTCCGGCGTTTCCGGCGTTTCCGGCGGGTTTTCTCCTCTTCCGGCGGGTTAGAGGCTCGGGGGCTAGGCCGGGGAGGGAGAGGAGGAAATGGGGGTCCGAACTGGGGTGGAGCGGCGGCCGGTGGCTGGCCGGACGGCGGCAGCTGGCGGCTGGACAGTCCGGCAGTGGGAGGAAGAAAATTCGGGGGAGGGAAGGAGAAAACGGGAGAGAGGGAGAAGAGAAAAAAAGGGAGATGGGTTTGGGCCTCTCCAAACCGGTCCAATCCACTTATAACCCAATCTTCCAAAATAAAAACACCCCGAAAAAATAATACCCGAATAAAAATTACCTTTTACTAGCTAAAATTTACCATTTTTACAGTCGTCGTATTTTCCTCATACGAATAATCCTCCGCACATAATCGTCCCCGAAACCCCTCTAGGGACCAATTAAACTATTTACTCAATGATCGAGACGGTAAAATTCTTAATATAATCACGCTAGTAAATAAGGTAAAAATATAAGGGTCGGGATGTGACATTACATCACAGTGGAGTACCCATTCCAGACACTCCTCATGTAGATATGACAAACCCTTTGCAGTGCCTAATGCAATATTGTATCTCTGCTCCAAATCTAATTCAACATCTGAGAACAAGAGTTTATCCAAGGATCCATTCTCCATGTACTCATACACCAAGAGCTTATGATCATTATCAGCACAGAAACCATATAGTTTAACCAAGTTCATATGATTGATATTCCCTATGACACTAACCTCTGCCCAAAACTCTGCATCTCCTTGCACAATGCCTTCTAGTCTCTTCACAGCTACAACTCTTTCACCATCCAGAACCCCTTTATAGACTGTTCCGAACCCTCCTTCTCCTATCTCATGTTTGAAGTTATTGGTTGCTTTCTTCAGTTCTGCATAGGTGAAACGTTTGAATCCTACAGCATTTATGGCTAATGCCATATACCCCATGTTCACCATTTCCTCATGAGCTTGCTTACGGAAAACAAACCACCATGTCAAGCTGATGCATATTGCTTCAATTACCCCAAAGGAACTCAAAAATCCAACAAGGTATTTCATGTACTGGTTTCCATTGCCCTTTTCTGTTTCAAGATCAGTACTTACATGAAACCGTACCGCTGAACAGTTCAAATCATGTGTCTCTAGTCTGGTTTGTACTGCACCAGGATTCAGAAAACCTTTTGGAATCTTAACATGGATGATGCTCTTAACATCCGATAGACGATATCCATTGAGCAGAAGACTCTTAGGGTAACACTCTCCTTTCCCGTCCAGTGCATATCCGAATCCCAAGCATTTTGAATCCACCAGACATGAATTCCTGCATGCTTCAAAAGAGATTCCAAGAGTGTAGCTTACCATGTCATATCCATAGTAATCTGTGTAAGGAAGCTCCAGGAAATCCAGCTTGCTTGTATCTTGAGTCAAATTGAAGGGAGGTGAGCAGCCTTTGGACCAATCTGAGGGATCATTTAGGAAAAACCCTGAAGGGCAGGTACAAGTAGGTTCTGGTTTGTATGTGCAAATACCATATTCACCGCACAAGCCTTGAACCCGGCATGCATCAACACCATCAGGCAACCATGAGAGTTCCCACATCCCTGTCGGTTCACCAAGACTGTACAATCTTAAGATGCCATCATAATCCATAGTTAAACGCCTCTTTGGACCAACCCCATAGTCAGATGCTTTGAACTGCATGTTGTCACTAGATATAAATTGTCCGGCCACATCCAAAATTGCCACCCTGGAGCTGTTGTAAGGATTTCTACCACTCTCAAAAACACTTGGAATAATCCGAGGCCAATAAACACTAGAAAGTTGAGGGCCATTGTAGATGAGAAACAAGACACTGTTATCATCGAACTTGAAGTTATAGAATCCAGATAAGTATGTACCTTGGCTTCTCATGGATACCAAGGTCGTGTTCTTGGTGAGTGGCTGTGTTGGTAGAAGTGTGTCTGTGGGAGAATCAAAACTCTGCCAGATTACCCTCTTGGCTTGATTCCTCAGCACCAAATTTCCTGTATCAAGAAGAACAACTTCTGTGTCTTCGTTAGAGATTGTGTTGGTTGACCACACAAGTGAACCAAGTGCATCTGTCAAAACCAGGTTGCCATTTGCATGGAGGGTGAGCTTAGAGCCTCTTTTGCTAACAGGCCTGTCTCGGTTAGCCATCCAGACAACTGTTTTATTGACACTTTTGGTGAACCAAATTGAATAACAGGAGGCATTGGCACCAACTTTGTAAAATCCACTGGTAAATGTTCCATCTGGTGAAACCAAGACGTTGTTCTCCTCCTCAGCTTTCAAGGAGTTCCCTCTCCTTAAGCTTGGCATCCCTTGTAACTGTTCTTGACTCTGAGAAAATGTTGCTGCAAATAGCAAAATGAGGAGAAATGTGAGAACTTTCATTGTGGATATTTGGAAAATGCTTTAGCTTTGGGAAATAAATGATGGACAATGTAGGCTTATAACGTAGCCTTCTTTCTGTGTGAATTCAGACTATAGTATCTTCTAGTTGGTCCTATAAGATAGCCTTCTTGCTGTTTGAATGAGATTATAAGACTACTCTCTTCTATTTGGTCTTTTGTGCAGAAGTGCAGAACCTTTCTTCACGTATGTATAACTTGAGCTTTACCAGATCATAGGCATTTTTTATTTTGTTCCACGTATCTATAGTTGAAGACTTGAAGTTTCTTTAATACTGCTCTTTCCATGAATTATAACAAACTTATGAGATTCAATAACTGAGTCAAGGAATATAAAAGATGGAAGTCTTTTCCTTCCTTTGTTTAGACTTTGAGGACCTGTTTTTAAAGACCTGAGTTGTCTTTCTCAACTTTGTACCCCTGCAATGGGGTGGGGTGGAAATTTTAATCTTATGACTCGGAAACAAAACATCTAGATATCTCATTTAGTTAAAAATACTAAACGATAACGAAAAAAACTAAGGGATGCACTAACTTTTCTGTAGGAGGAACATTGGATTCATCTTCACATTCTAGAAATTTTTTTATTACTGAATCCATTGTTGGTCATTGAAGCTTAGCCCTTCAATGTAATTAGGTTATCTAGAGAAAAAGAAATACACAGAAACTTAAAAGTAACAAAATTGTTTCATTGGATTTTTTTTTCTTCAGCTGAAATGCTGGAACTATAGTTACTGCTACACATAGATTTTATCACACTGTAAAAACTTATAGCTTTTATTCTCTGTTCTTCACTTCTTCATCATGTACCTTTCACTCAAGTAGAAGCTCCACCACCTAACTCATGGCAGGTCGTGCATTTCGATCTTCTTGTACGCTCATAAGAGCAACCTTCATCAATCTTTCGAGCTTCTTTTTGTTGATATCATGATGAAGTCGAGGATCTATCACTTCCTTAAGCCCTTCTACTCTGATCTTTTCAGTCACACATTGTACTAGTTGGTTGTGTTCAATGTACTCTTGTGCAAAAGCTGAAAGCAGAACAGAAGCACTCTTTCCACTCAGTATCTCCAACAGAACAATGCCATAGCTGTAGACATCTGCCTTTGCATCAATTTTCAGGTTCACCATCCACTCTGGAGCCATATAACCTCTGGTGCCACGAACTTTCGAAAATCCAACACCTTCATCATGAATGTCTTTGAACAACTTAGACATGCCAAAATCTGCCACCTTAGGTTCAAGATAGTCGTCTAACAGTATATTTTGAGGCTTTACATCACAGTGGAGTACCCATTTGCGGTGCCTAATGCAATCTTGTACCGCTTTTCCAATCCAAGTTCAACATCTGAGAACAAGAGTTTATCAAAGGATCCATTTCTGTCTCCTTTAATTGTTCCTCAACACCAAGTTTCCTGTTTCAAGAAGCTGAAGTTCCATGACTTCCTTAGAGAATGTGTTGGTTGACCACATGACTGAACCTTGTGCATCAGTCAAAACCAGGTTGCCATTTCCATGGAGGGTTAGCTTTGAGCCTCTTTTGTTGACAGGATTATCTCGGTTAGCCATCCAGACAACTGTTTTATTGACAGTATTGGTGAACCAAACAGGAGGCATTGGCGCCAACTTTGTAAAATCCACTAGAAAAGGTTCCACTTGGTGAAACCAAGAAGTTGCTCTCTTCCTCAACTCTCAAGAAGTTCCGTTGCTTTAAGCTTGGCAACCCTTCTAACTGTGCTCGACTCCTAGCAAAGGTTACTGCAAATAGCAAAAGAAGAATATACTCGGAAATATTCATGGTGGATTCTTTTGAAAATGCTTTAGCCCTGGAGATATGGCAGTTGGCCAATCTAGGCTTATAAGGTAGATTTCTTTGCAATCTGGATGAGATTATACAGATGGCTTTCTTCAGGTATCCAAAAGAAATTGAGTTTTTCCAGATCACAATAGAATTAATGTTACATACTTGCATTATTAATTATGATAAACTGTTCTATTAATTTTCTTTCCATTAATTTATGAGATTCAATGACTCGGTCATGTTTGCCATGTCTGTTTTAAACATGCTTTCCATAACGAATGTACGTAGCATCCAAAACATTTGCAAATTTATATCTTATGAGTTATGACTCAGATACAAAGCATCCAGAAATAGCATTCAGTAATTTATTTATTTTCCAGAAGAAAACAAATACATAATGGCAAATCCAACAGGATGCAGTTCAAGTAAAATTTTACAGATGCACTTGTAGGCTTGCAGGCAAATCTATTTATTTTACAGATGCACATTACATTCATCTTCACATTCTAGCAAATCTTGTACTACTGAATCCATTGTTGGTCTTTTGTTCCTATCTTCTTCCAGACAAGAAATACCAATCTTAACCATCTTTTCTGCTTGTTTCCTGCTGAACTGCCCTTTTAATCTTGGATCCAACATATCCTCTATCCATGAATTTTCTCCAGATTGAATCTTCCTTTTCACTATCCTCACACACCTAGTAAGCTCTGCCTCTTGCTCCTCGGTATCCTCCACTGCCCAATTTGAAAGTCGAATACCCTTCACCAGTTCTAGAATCACCACCCCATAACTGTAAACATCCACTTTGGCAGTGATCGGAAGGTTCAGTGCCCACTCCGGGGCCATATACCCTTTTGTTCCTCTAATTCGAGAGAACATTGAGCTCTGGCTTCCTCTCTGAGTCAACTTTGCTAGCCCAAAATCTGCAATCTTTGCCTCATAGTTACTGTCCAAAAGTATATTTTCAGGCTTCACATCACAATGGATAACCCATTCTAGACACTCATGGTGAAGATATGCCAAACCCTTTGCTACCCCTATTGCAACTTTAAACCTTTCTTGCCATCCAAGAAATTTTGGGGGGAACAAATGCTTGTCTAGTGATCCATTTTCAATAAACTCTGACACCAGGAGTCTGTGTTTATCTTCTGAACAGAATCCCCATATTCTCACTAGGTTCATGTGATTGATTTTACCAATTGTGCTTACTTCTGCCCAGAACACATCTTCAGCTTGATAAATGTCTGCCAATTTCTTCACAGCAACCACTCTTTCATCTTCCAAAACACCCTTAAACACAGCCCCAGAAGCCCCTCTTCCCAGCTCTTCCTTGAACTTTTGGTCGCCTTCTTGAGCTCAGCATACCGAAACATTCTAAACTGACTCGAAATCACATGATACCCATCTTCGATAGGAGCTCTAGCACCTTGTCTTCTGAAAAGTAACCACCAACCTGAAAGTATGAAGAGAATTTCAACTGCACCAGCTGCAGTAGCAAACCAATACAGATATATCCATCTTACCCTTTTATTAGTATTCACATACATCGAAGCAGAAACCATTTTCCGGGCCTCAGCACTCTTAGATGTATCCAAGGCATTGAGCTTTTTGACTAGTGATGGTACTTCCACACTTGCAGGCATTCTCAAGTATATATTGCCCTCAAAATCTGGAGACTTGAAGCCATTGAAGAGAGCACTTTTTATGTAACACCTCCCATCCCCATTTAGCCTATAGCTAAATGCCTCACACCGGCAATCCCCCAAACAGAGCTCTCTGCAATCATCAAATGAAACAGGTTTACTATAATTGAGATCAAATCCATAAAAATCTACTTGCGGAATCCGCACAAATTTCTCTTCTTGGGACTTCGAGCATGTACGCTTGAACTTAGGCTTGCAGCCCAGCCTCAAGTTTCTTGCATCGGCTACTTCATAGCCAGGAGGGCATGAACACTTTGGCCCTGGTGTATAAATACAAATCCCATTTTGCCCACATATCCCATGAACCTTACAGAGTTCCACCATAGCTTGCCATGTGATTTTCCACAAACCTGTTGAACTATCAAGACTGTAAAGTCTTAGATTTCCATCATAATCCATCGTCAACCGCCTTTTCACTCTCAAACCCATGTCAAAAGCACTAAATTGCAATTCATCACTAGACGAAAAACTACCAAGTTCATCTAACACAGCAACTCTACTACTATTGTAAGCAGTTCTACCATTCTGAAACACACTATAATCAATGTCAGGCCAATACACGCTTGAAATATCAGGACCATCGTACATCAACCTCAGAACATTATCATTACCAAAATAGAAACTAAAATAGCTCGTACTAAAATCCTCTCTTCCCAAATTAGAAATCAACTTATTGCTCTTTCTAAAGTGTTGATTTGGGAGCAAAGTATCAGTAGGAAAATCAAAGCTTTGCCACAGAATTTTACCACTAGGGTCCTTCAGAACAAGGTTGCCAGAATCCAAAAGCTCAGCTCTATCTGCAACAGTACTAGTACTCGAGTTGGTGCTGCTCTTCCAGATGATGGTTCCATCTACATCAGTCAAGACCATCGAGCCATCTCCACTCAGATGGACTCTAGACCCCAAGCCATTGACTGGCTTGTCCCTGTTGGCCATCCAAGCAATGGTTCTGTCTTTCGAGCCTGTGAACCAAACTGAGAACCAGTAAGCATTTGTGCCAACACCATGAAATCCACACGTGAAGAATCCGTCTGGTGAGGTTAGGAAATCTGAATCATCCTCCACCGAAAGAGAGGAGCCTCTCTTGAGACTAGTTAGGGTTTTTGAGGTTGCAAAACATAGGAGACATAGAATGGTGACTGAAAAAGCTTTGGACCTCATTTCTGCTGAAGAGGTTTTACGTCTCTCTAACTACTGACTGTGCTTATATACTAGAAGGAGGAGGAGAAAAGTCATCAATGCTTAGTAATCCTGTTGTTTTCATACAAGAAAAAATGGTTAGTAATCCTGTTGTTTTCATACAAGAAAAACTTGTAGAGGGTCTCACGTGTTATTGTAATCCATGCATGCATAAATTAGATTCTTTTGATGAGGTACTTAATGTGTAGCACGCCTTAGGTTGAAGCAGAAGGCTTCCAAAGTTTGTACTTGATCCGAAGTGATTAAGATTCTCAAAGATCTTCCATTCTTGTCAGGCCCGCTCACTTGCGGGATAAGTTTTACCGGTGAAAATTATACAGTGCACCCGGGTGCGCCGCGCACCCGGGTGTATCCACCGTACATTTTGACCCGCCAAAAAAAAAAAAAAAAATTAAACGGTGGAGATGACGGGTGCGCCGCGCACCCGGATGCGCCGAATAGGCTCTCGTTTTACGGGATAGAACAGGATGAACTTTTTGCAGCCGTCAGATCTTAAGTGAAACGATTTGATGGACATAAGTGCATATACCAATAAAATCCGGATTACTTTACCCGACAGTAGATCACTTCACTCTCTCCCTCTCTCTCAAAGATTCAGGCTTAGTTTCTGGGTTTCG
>NC_020496.1:8545810-8556047 GCF_000184155.1 Fragaria vesca subsp. vesca
CCAAATAGAGAAACCCCACCTCCGAGGCTCCGAATACTCGACCATAATCAATTCTCGAAAATGGAGGACACCCACCTGTAGATCCCAATCTCAGATCAACCCATCTTCATTGTGTGGAGTCTTTGTGAGAGAGAGACAGACGAGATTAGCTGCAGGTTAAAGAAAATCTCTCAAGTTATTGCCTCTTGGAACTCATCAACTCTTCTGGCCAATCAAAGTATATAAGGTTGCAATTGCATCAAGGTCTTCCCCTCCGAACTGAGAGAGAGAGGTTCTAGGGAGGAAGAAGATGCGAGAGATTCAGACTCAGAGTTTTTGGTCGTAGAGACAAAATCGGGACATGGGTCTACGTATTGTGTTTTAATGTATGTGCACTTGTGTCCATCAGATGGTTTCATTTAAGATCTGACGGCTGAAAAGAGTTCATCCCGTTCTATCCCGTAAAACTTATCCCGCATGTGAGCGGGCCTGCCATTCTTGTTATATATTAAAAAGGTTTCAAGCGTTCCGAGGTGAAATGTGATCAGATCACATAATGATCTTAGCAGAGTTTAATGTTATGTGCTATATTTCACCAGATAGATGCTGTGATTGTTCTTTCATTTTCTACAGTCTGGCCTTTCGATTCAAGTGCCGTTCTTATTTTTCTAGATGGGTTACCAATCTAGTAAAAAAAAAAAAAATCAATCAAATTTAAGATCGTATCATATTATCAAATAACTTAAAAACAAATTGTTGATTAATGATACGACTGTTCTTTCAAACTTAATTAGAGGATATCAAACTTGCGATATAATGTTAGGTAATAGTCGAGCGGTTGCTTAGAAGACCAATATACCTTAGTTTTGAAAAGCATGTTAATTGGCAAGGAAGAAAATGACATAACATAACGATACTAGGGAGGAATTTTTGTGGTTTTGTCTAAGAAAGAAAATTTCGGTGATTATGGAAATTTCGACCGTCCAAAATATGGAAATTTCGATAAAAATTTTGGGGAAATATCGATTAGACATGGGTTTATATTGACTACCTAGTCAAGAAATTGACTGGTAACGACTGGTGCACCCAAAAATTAGAGGAATTGTCCAATAAAGTCCAGATACCATTCCATTTTCACATTTCTGATCTTGTTTTCTTCGGGTCTTTTGTCTTTGGAGTGAGAAAGACGTAATCTAGAGGAAAAGGAACAGCAATTTCAATGTGGTGAAAATGGAAAGAATCACAAGCTTTACATGAAAATGAGACCTCTTATGTCATGTTATACATTTACAATACGAATCAAACAATGCTGAGGGCCTTTCTGGTATACTCTTTCATGAGCAGGAAGAGTCACTCTCATCAAGGCAAACCTTTCTGGTATGCCAAATCACATGATGTCGTGTTTCAAATGTCCCAAAAGCAATCAAATTGACAAACATGAAAGAAATTTCTTGTGGGGGACTGATATGAAACAAGCCCCGGTAGCATGGAAGGAAGTTTGCAAACCAAAGATGTTAGGAGGGCTAGGAATAAGGCCTTCTGTTTTTTCAATAATGCTGCAATTGCAAAATTAGCTTGGAAAATTATCACTGATAAAGACAATTGGTGGGTGCAGGTAACTACAAGGAAGTACTTGAGGAAAAATTCTTTTTTCCAAGCAAAGAAGAAACAGAAAAATTCTTTAGCTTGGAATGGAATTTTGGATACAAGAGATCTAATCATGAAAGGTATGAGATGGATTTTGGGAAATGGTGAGTCCATAAAATTCTGGACTTTCAATTGGGTTTTTGACTTTCCCTTAATTAACTTGATTCCTGAGCATATGAGGAATAATATTAATATTGAGGAAAATATCAGTGATTATATTAATCTAGGTAGCTGGGACAAACAGAATAGCTGAGGTCCCAACTCAATGATGAAATAGTGAAGGAAATCTTGGGAATCCCCATACCACTTAATCCTTTTGACGATGAGTTTATTTGGGGACCTGCTTCTCATGGGAGGTTCACAATTAAATCTGCTACTTGGCTTCAACTGCATGACAATTAGAAGTATAAGCGACTTGAGCTCATTAAGAAGCTTTGGTCCTTGAATGTTCAACCAAAGATTAAATTCTTTGGATGGCTTGTACTTATAGGCAGACTTAAGACCAGAGATAGACTCTCTCGGTTTGGACTAATCCAAGATAATACTTGCCCTCTTTGTAATGAAGATAATGAAACTCTTGATCATTTGTTTAGTGTGTGCAGGTACACTAAGAAAGTTTGGAACTCGGCTAATATGTTGCCCCCAATTGATTGGGATGAAGGATTCTTCAATGTGCTCAATAGTTGGTTCATTGATAGTCCTTTTGATAAAGAATTATTTGGAAAAATTACTTTGTATTGGCAGATATGGAGAGCAAGGAATGACACTATCTTTAGGGGTAAAAACCCCAGTCCTAGATCCATACCTGCCATTACTGCCTATGATCAAAATGTTGGCCCTGATTCTGATACACAGACGGTTGCTATGCCAAGTAATATGAGCACAAATATGATTAGGTGGACACCACCCCTTTCTAATTGGGTTAAAATAAACTTTGATGGTTCTGTCCAGAACAAGGCTGCAGCTGGAGGTTTTGTTTTAAGATCTGATGATGGAAAACCTCTTGTTTCTGCTGCCTTCAACTCTGGTACTGCCAGTGTTCCTCTTGCTGAAGCGCTGGAGTTTAGAAACAGCTTACTTTGCGCTAAGGAGAAAGGTGTGTTGAAGGTCGAAGTGGAGGGCGATTCAAAACTCATTATTGACATTATGAATGGAGTTTGTGATCCCCCTTGGAGGCTTTTGAAAGTTGTTAAAGACATCAAATTGCTAAGTTGTAACTTTAAGTCCATTAGGCTCAAGCATGTTTTTAGGGAGGCCAATTTTGTGGCCAATGCTTTGGCAAATCTAGGGCATAGAGTTGAGATTAGTAGATTTTGGGTGGAGTGTGTTTCCCTAGGAGCCTCACTTGCTCTTGTGTTTGATTCTGTAAACTCTGGGTGTCATCGAGGAACCTCTATTTAATTTAAGTTTTTTTTTTATACAAAAAAAAAAACAAAATGCTGAGGGCCAGCCCTAAGCCTCGAGTCTCAGATTTTAAAACTCATAGAAAATAGAGATAATGCCCATTAGCCCTAATTTTAAAAAATTCTCACTAACAAAATCAGATTTTAAAATTCTCAAAAGCCAACTTAAACAGCAGAAAGACAAATATACCCTTAATAAATTAAATAAACTATAATAGACAATTATAAGACCAGAAAGACAATTATACCCTTAATGAATTAAATAAATTACAATAGACCATGATAAGAGTCTATTATAAAATAAAGTTTTTATAACCGAATTCCCACGACCAATGACATTGACCGAACTCCGGCAACCTTTGACCGGGCTCCGGGGACAGTTGACCGTGCTTCGGGGACGGTTGACCGGGCACCAGGGGCCGTTGATCAAGCTCCGGAGACCGTTATGCTTTAGTCACTTATAACAGGTCCCTATTGGGGGCAATATGCCCATCTATTGGGGGCAGTAGGACCTCCTACTGGAGGCAGTAGGACTTTGAGGACAGTTGACCGAACTCCGGAGACAGTTGTGCTTTAGTCACTTATAACAGGTCCCTATTGGGGGCAATATGCCTATTTATTAGGGTCAGTAGGACCTCCTATTGGGGCAGTATGACCACCTACTGGGGACATGACAGTTGGATATCCTACTGGGGGCAGTAGGACCTCCTATTGAGGGCAGTACGACTCTTGAACTTAAGATATAAGATATATATGTATTAATAAAAGTTTTGAAATGGAAGAAGTGGAGTCTATAATATTCTATAAGATGTAAGACTGAGAAGATAACTTCTACCTAAATCTACACCAAAAGAATGAAAACAAGTGACTCTTGACACCCTAATTGAAGGACAATATGACATACACAAAGAGCATAATATTCCTCCACTAGAATGTCCTACTGCCCCTAGTAGGATGTATGACCACCTACTAGGGGCAGTATGACATCCTACTGGAGGCAGTATGACCACCTACTGGGGTCAGTAGGGGCAGTATGACCTCCTACTAGGGTCAGTAAGAGGTTCGTCGAGGGGTCTAATGGGAGAAGTATGGGATTCGTCGGGGGGTCTATTGGGGGCAATAGGGGGTTCGTTGGGAGGTCTATTGGGGGCAGTAGGGGTCTATTGAGAGCAGTAAGGGGTTCGTAGGGGTATATTGGGGGTAGTAGGAGGTTCGTTGGGGGTCTATTAGGGGCAGTAGGAGGTCTATTGGGGGCAATAAGGGAATGTGTCGGGTGGTCTATTGGGGGCAATAAGGGGTCTATCAAGGGCAGTAAACATCTATTCCCCTCAATAGATCTCATCCCAACATGAAAATTACATTACAAAAATACAAAAGACCTACTTTAATCATTGTACAAAATTACAATATCATTTCACCCTCATTATTATCCTCATTACCCCGACCATATAGATTCCCTCCTTTGTCACAAAGAACATCCCATAAGGAACTGCATATTCACTTCATCACCCACATGGCCAATAGCATTGTAGTAAAGCCTCAACCTCGCAATATCTATAATCACATTTCAACACCAATAACAATGATTAAAACGAAACATGCTATGCTAATTTATTCATTTCAAACATATGTGAATAGCTCTGGTTCATCTAGAGTACCATAAATATCATAGACATCATCAATTTCTTGAAATTACTGAAATGAGGTTCAGACACTATACCAATGACCAAAAGAACCACCCCATCAATCTGTCTCTGCTGAAGTACAACTTCTTTGCTAACCCCATATCCATCGACCACCTGTTTAATGGAACTATGTCATTAGATCAAACCTACAGAGGTGTCCATTTACTTCAGAAGCATCCCATTAGGCGGCAAAGTTAAAAAGAAGCGTCTGTGTTAAATATTACCAACTACTCATTATGGAACATTTCATACCTGCTTTGATAGAGCTACGCTTGTATACCCAAGCCTATTGTACTCCACCATGAATTGGAAAACCCCATAAATATCTGGAACCTTGAATGCTGTAAAATAATGACCCTGCAATTGCCAAATGATTGTAAGAAAAGGGTGTTCACAGAAAGTCTGTAGCTAAATGATATGCATTACCTTCTTATCAGTTGATAAGGTTTTCAGAACGTAGGGACTCATCATATAAAACTGCACTTGGACATCATCGGCAACATATGGTTCCCAACTTTTTCCATGCCATTCATAAATCTCAACCGAATATTCCTTCAATTGTGATTTCAGTATCAGATGCCAAAAAGTATACTTTCGGTTTGTGGAGTTTGACTAAAACAGTAAAAAAATTACCATCGTTGTTGACATTGAAACCAGAGTTCTTGGCATACCATCGCTGTTGTCATCTTCACCAATTCCTCGCCACCACAGCCCGAGCTTAGCCCACAACACGCCTCCCCCGGTCCACATCCCAAGCCCGAATGCACTGGAAATCAACCCTAAACTACCGGAAACCGAAGTCGGCAGAGTAATCCCCCTCCAGACCAAGCCGGGAGGCACAGTGGCGTTCGAGGGCGATCCAGATTGCTGCGGTGGAGAAACGATCTGTGAGCCACTGGCAGCGTCGGAGGTGACGGCGGAGGCGGAGGGGTGTGATTTCTGTGGTCGCGGAGGAGCGGTTGGAAGAGCGGAGGAACATTCATGGCGTTGGTGACGGTGAGAGAGAGAGAGAGACGATGAAGGAGAGTGAATAGTTGAGAGATAAGATAGGGGTAATTTAGTCAGGAAATAAATATAAAGTTAAAATTTTTGTCAGTGGGAATAGATCTTTAAAGTATTTAGGGTTAATGAGAATTTCATAATCTGTTCTTTTAATAAAAAAAAACATTTAAAATTAGGACTAGTAAGAATTTTCTTTAGAAAATAATCAAAACAATAGGGAAAAAACAGCGACATTCATCTCAAAACAAACACTTCTTCAAGCATTTTGAAACCTTGGCAACATATGCACATTTCGTCATTCTTTTAATGACAGAAATGGAATTACTACATCAACTATTTTGATACAAGTATCACCACCTCCCCACACTCCTCCAATCAAAGAATACCTGTACAAACAAATTACTATATACAATGTACAGTCAAGCAGTCAAAGAAAGTCATCAACGAACTCTACGCTTAAATTTTTTTACATTCCTAAGGAGGGTATTGTTGTTCCTCGCATTTCAAAAGAGCCATCCGCTGCGACCTTGAATAACCTTGCCTATTGTTGAGTGTTCGAAGTCTGTAGTCGAAACTGGTCAGGGAGAATGGTGGGTTGAGTATCCATGTCACCCATAAGCTCATCTACCTGCCACGCAATATATGATTATAATATGGAAAACAAAGAAAACCAATTTCATAGGGTAATTTGCGTAATTTATAAAGATATAGGCGTAATTTGCCCCAAACTCCCCTTTGGAAGTATTTTTAAGTTTACGTTGCTCTGTTGTTATAATCATCTTGGGTTTCTAATCAGCTTACACATTAGTCTATTAACAGACCCATCAAGCTTTTATACTGCACTCTACGTTGCATACACATTTAAGGTTATGAATTTTCAATGACCAAGCTGATTCTCTACTATTTGAATAACACAACGTGGAGAAAAGGAAAACTTTAAGATGTCAAAAAGAATAAAGATCATGTTTTTCCAGTAAGTTTAGTCTGTGTAAAATTTGAAGAATTCAAGTAATGCCAACCATGTATGCAATTTGAGAAAAATGAGACGAGAGATTAAGATACTCACACCCCCGTGTCTCCCAAAAACTAGAGCAGATCAAAATATTGTCTCCAATGCATCCGGCATCTCTGTATGTCCTGCAACCATGAGAAAGAAAACAAGCAAGTTTGTTATTGGTTGTATGATAAAACCACAAGTGCCCCCGCTAAAGACTATCAAAATATGTATATGTTTGCGCGTCAATTAAAGTCCAAGAATCAGTTGACCATATTTCATGAGACATGTATGCATTATGCATGCACAAGAAAAGAATGGCTCTCAACTGTTTCCCGAAAGAAGAACCATTAGAACTAGCTCAGTTAGAAAGTCACTCAGACCGGATGGCAATTAGAGAGAGAGAGTTTCTAAATTACCAAAAAAGCTAAGGACAAAATGGTAATTACAAAGTAACTCAGACCGGATGGCAGTAGTGTAAATAAACTAAAAAGCGGGAGGTAAAATTCTAATTCAGAGGCTGATGTTAGGACTGTAATTATGACGAAAGTAATGACAGAATCGTCATTTCTGTAGGTACGATGGTAAATTCATGATTAAACGGAAAATATGGACGAAAAGATAAGATCAGGGGTTCCTTATGAACAGTGTTTGCTAGTACCTTTTTTTAATTTTTTTTATTACTTAAACCTCGATGAAACGAGGGTAATTTATTGAAAAGTAAAAAGATAAATACAGCATAATAGGAGGGACCCAACTCCACTCCTATTAAAAGCAAAAAACAAACCTATAACTCATAATAAAACAACAAAACAACAAAAGTTAACAGAAACGAAAGGTGGGAAAACCCAACCAATCGTTATTGCAAAGAGAAATAACAAAATTTGGGGGCAAGTCCCATCACGTCAAACCTGAAGACTTTATCCATTCATTTGTCAATGTATCTGCAATTCTGTTACATTCTCAAAATATATGAGAAGAGTGAAAGTTCATCTGAGAAATTTGGTACAAGCAATTGCTTCACTCTACACTTAGTTGTCAAGACACTAAAGTGGGAGAGCGAAGGAAACTATGAACTAGCTCTGAGTCTACTTCCAACCATATATGCTTCCACTCCTGTACCCAAGCTAATTCAATAGCCTTGATAACAATCATAACTTCAGTAGCAACAAAGCTTAGAATGTCCAAGTTAGAGCAAAAAGAACCTGCCATAACCAGCTTTGTTCGAACTACTTTTCCATGCCCCATCAGTGTTCAGCTTCATACACCCATACGGAGGAGGGTGCTAGTTAACTTCGACTACTCTTGGAGCACGTCGGGGCCGACACTTGTTGGAGAGGAGAGATCTCACATTGGAAAAATGACAAAGAAAATATAACTCATAAGTGGGTGGGTCATTCCTAATTGTATCGAGATCTTTTGTGATTAAAACCCAACACCTTAAAGGTTGTTAAGTTGAGACAGTATCGGTACACTGATGATCCACGGGCCACGCTTGTCGTTGTTTGACAACACTGAACCCCAACTTTCTTCAAAACCACAAGCTCCTCAGTAGAATTAAACATGCATCTAGTGGCTGACTTACTTGATGAAATAACATGGCCTGAAATGAGAGAACATACACGTGTAGCATCCACCCGAAGACCTTCATATTTAATCTTGTTCCTTGAACTCCAAATAAACCATAGAGTAGTAACAAACGTGCTGACCACAATTCCCTTAATTGAGGACTCCAAGTAGATCTTAGGCCAAGGTTCAACATATGCAAAACTGAATTGGGAGAGTCACTGATGCCAAAATTAGATGTCATGTAATGCTAAATCATAGAAGCAAAAGGACAAAAAAGAAATTATACTATATACTAAAGGGTGGTTAACTGTTCATATCATAAGCATATGAACAGTGACTTTTTTTTTAGATAGACTCTCTCTGTAAATATTTTTTTGTCCCTCCTATTTTTTATTTTTCTTCTACATCCTGAATCTTACAAATCAAAACAATTAGAGCATTTATATTTTGGGTAGCATACAAGACTAAATGTTTTGTTGTATAAAAGTTGTTTTTTGTTGATATCTCTTATATAATATGTAAAATATGCATAATGTGGATACTACACCACGCCAAGGGGCGGGTATACTGACCACTTTTCGCCCAGTTATTTTAAGAACCATAATAATTGTCGATTAACCTTAGATATACAATCAGTATAATAGCTGGGTATAATTTGTATTAATAATATTCTATGAAGTACATATCAGAAACATTTCTATCAATCAATTACCCTATTGACCAGCTTTATAACATTGTTTTTGGATAAAATAATTTTAATGTCCATAGAAATTTTAAAATTATGGGAATTACAATTCCATGAATTTTATGATAGCTCTTATACATATGTGGAATATGCATAATGTGAATACTACATCGCGCCAAGACGCGGGTATACTAACCCTTTTACCCCTGTTATTTTTAAGAAACCACAATATTGTGATTAACCCTAGATATATAATCAGTATAACAGCTGAGTATAATTTGCATGTATAACATTCTATGAAGTACATATCATAAAAATTTATATCAATCAATTAACCCATTGACCAGCTTCATAACGTTGTTTTTGGAAAAAGTAATTTTAATGTCCATAGAAATTTCAAAATCATGACAATTACAATTCCATGAATTTAAATCCTATTAATTAAGCATTCCATTGTTTGGATTTCATGATGTAGAGTTTTAAAATGACAAGAATTTGTATTCAGACTAACCTTAGTTAAGGGAATTGACAAATGACGCTTATTTTGAGAGGAATTCAAGTCGGGAATTTAAGCTCCTAAATTTCACGATTATTTTCTCGTGAAAATTGCTAATTCTACGGGATAAGTATCCAAACGAGGGAAACCGTCCTAAGAAATTGGGAATTCCTTATGTTTGATTAAATTCTCAGGAATTCACCTACATCCAAACACACCGTAAATGTATACACCGCGCCAAGGCGCGGGTATAATTCTAGTATATGATCAATTGACTCACTTTGCTGCCGACAAACAACACAACATGAAGCTAGTGACACCCCTCTTTTTTGAAGAAAATCATCAGAAAGAACTCTACCCTTTAAGCCCTTCTACTCTGATCTTTTCAGTCACACATTGTACCAGTTGGTTGTGTTCAATGTACGCTTGTGCAAAAGCTGAAAGCAGAACAGAAGCACTCTTTCCACTCAGTATCTCCAATAGAACAATGCCATACACTACGTCCTTTTTGGCTTCAGACGACTGGGTTCAGACGACAGAAGACGTTAAGTCTGTCGTCTCGAATATTGTAACGACAGACATTTAAAAGAGTGTCGTCTGAAAATAGTAACTCAATACTAGTTAAAATTAACGTGTTTTTGAGACGACATACGTATGTCGTCTTAAAAACAAAGAAAAATAACCCTAATGTTACCCATTTAAGACGACAGAAAACTGTCGTGTGTTAAAGAAGCTTAAATTGTCTCAGACCGTAATTTTTTGGCATAACTGAAGGAG
>NC_020496.1:8563963-8568722 GCF_000184155.1 Fragaria vesca subsp. vesca
ACAAATAACCGTAGTAATACTACAATACAGACGAGAAAAGTTTTAAAAGAGAGATTAAAAAAACATTAACACGTCAAACAAGAGACGTTATAACATATTTCAGACGATAGACAGTGGCAAATATTTGTTGTTTAATTTGTTTTCAACGACATAGAACCGTCGTCGTAACTGTTTCTAACTACAAAAACTTTAATTTTGTTACGAATGTAGGTGCATACAGACGACAGTTTCTTATATACAATCTGTCGTCGAAGTTGTATCAGACGTCTGACGAGGTCCGTCGACTGAATGCTTATCAGATGACTGCTGGATAGACGACAGCCGAAAAAGTATTCAGACGACCGACTTAGCAGATCGTCTGAAGCTAAAATTGACGTAGTGATAGCTGTAGACATCTGCCTTTGCATCAATTTTCAGATTCACCATCCACTCTGGAGCCATATATATAACCTCTGGTGCCACGAACTTTCGAAAATCCAACTCCTTCATCATGAATGTCTTTGAACAACTTAGACATGCCAAAATCTGCCACCTTAGGTTCAAGATAGTTGTCTAACAGTATATTTTGAGACTTTACATCACAGTGGAGTACCCATTTGCGGTGCCTAATGCAATCTTGTACCGCTTTTCCAATCCAAGTTCAACATCTGAGAACAAGAGTTCATCCAAGGATCCATTTCTGTCTCCTTTAATTGTTCCTCAACACCAAGTTTCTTGTTTCAAGAAGCTGAAGTTCCATGACTTCCTTAGAGAATGTGTTGGTTGACCACATGACTGAACCTTGTGCATCAGTCAAAACCAGGTTGCCATTTCCATGGAGGGTTAGCTTCGAGCCTCTTTTGTTGACAGGATTATCTCGGTTAGCCATCCAGACAACTGTTTTATTGACAGTATTGGTGAACCAAATTGCATAACAGGAGGCATTGGCGCCAACTTTGTAAAATCCACTAGAAAAGGTTCCACTTGGTGAAACCAAGAAGTTCCGTTGCTTTAAGCTTGGCAACCCTTCTAACTGTGCTCGACTCCTAGCAAAGGTTGCTGCAAATAGCAAAAGAAGAATATACTTGGAAATATTCATGGTGGATTCTTTTGAAAATGCTTTAGCCCTGGAGATATGGCAGTTGGCCAATCTAGGCTTATAAGGTAGATTTCTTTGCAATCTGGGTGAGATTATACAAATGGTGATATAAAACAAAAATGGGCCAAATTTAGACAGAAAAAAATAAAAGTAATGAAGCGGCGAATAATAAAAAAAAAATGTGAAGATCGGTAATTCTCGAATCATGAGGTTACTAGCCGCTTGAATATTCAAGAAGATGTTGTTTTGGACTTTTCGGGTTTGTCATGCAAAATATGTTAAATATGATTTGGAGTAACTTTTGACTAGAACATCTGTTTAGGATGCATGATACCTTTCCGGAATGAGAATGACAAAATCTACAAGACTCATTTTAGAGAACCCTATCAGATTTAAGCCAGAAGATGTCTTTCTGTTGAGATATCAATCCCACATCGGGAATATGGGATCTTGCCTGTGGGTTTATAAATGTTTGGGCCACTTCACCCATAGCCAATTGGTTTTGGATGTGAACCCCATACTATTTTATCATGGTATCAAAACGGGTTACCCACGTCCACGTGTGAAGCCCAAAGGCCACAAGCACTCCACGTCATCTCAAATGTTGTCCACATGTTAGGCTTGAAAATTCGTCACACGTGCGGGGGTGTGTTGAGATATCAATCCCACATCGGGAATATGAGACCTTGCCTATGGGTTTATAAGGGTTTAGGCCACTCCACCCATAACCCATTGGTTTTGGATATGAACCCCAAACTACTTATCACTTCTTAACTGTCCGATTCGGCATTTAGTATTATTTTAGGTTTTTAGTTTATTTTGGATTTTGTTTTCTTTTAACCTATGGGCTTTTAGGCTTGGTTGTTAGTTGTCTTAGGGTTTAGTTTCTCCTATACAAAGACCTTTAATTGGTTGTAGTCGTCAGCTTTCATATTAATAAACTTTTGAGTTATCTCAAATTCTTCTATCTCTCGTGGATTTGAGAAAATCGATTTGTGGATTCAAGTCACCGTTGGTGGATTCTAACGTTATATTTCCGCTGCATCAATTGGTAATCAGAGCAGGTCTATTCCTATGGTTATCAATCTGTATTCATGGTTGATCAAGTTCCTGTTACATGCCAACCTCAACGACGTTGGTCGTAGAGTATCTATCCAAAATTAAAAAGGAACACACCAAGGGATTCGCCCTAGCTAGGTTAGGCTCATCAATTCAATTCAAAAAGAAGAAGAAGAAGAAGAAGAAGAAGAAGAATTAAAGAGGAACATACCAAGGAGCAGGTCTATTCCTGTGGTTATCAATCTGTATTCATGGTTGATCAAGTTCCTGTTACATGCCAACCTCAACGACGTTGGTCGTAGAGTATCTATCCAAAATTAAAGAGGAACACACCAAGGGATTGTGGTTATCAATCTGTATTCATGGTTGATCAAGTTCCTGTTACATGCCAACCTCAACGACGTTGGTCGTAGAGTATCTATCCAAAATTAAAGAGGAACACACCAAGGGATTCGCGCTAGCTAGGTTAGCCTCATCAATTCAATTCAAGAAGAAGAAGAAGAAGAAGAAGAAGAATTAAAGAGGAACATACCAAGGGATTCGCCATTAAAGAGGAACATACCAAGGGATTCGCCCTAGGTTAGCCTCATCAATTCAATTCAAGAAGAAGAAGAAGAAGAAGAAGAAGAAGAAGAAGATGATGATGATGATGAAAGATATCATGGAACGTTGGATATTCACATCGCCAGATTACGACGACTTTCAACAACATGTTTCATCAAAGACAATGTATGGTCAGCAATAATTGACAGCAGCCTGCAAGAGAATTTTGTAGCAAGTAAGGTTGTTGATTACCTTCAATTACCGATAGTCAAGCTGAACGATCCATATTGCATTGATGGTCATGCACATGTAATAAAGGTTTGTAAAGTTCCCATCTATATAGGAGAATTTTAGAACGATGATGGATGTTACTTGTCATGTGATTGACATGGACGACGTTGATGTGTTTTTTGGAAAACCATGGCATGAAAACGTCCATGTTGGTTATTGCAAAGATGGTACATATTTATTCAGGAAGAAGTTGTGCAAGATCAAAATCAAGCCTGCAAGAAGTTGCGCAAGACCATCCTGAGGTGTGTGAAAATAATGATGAAGAAGTCACTTTGGAGATTAAAGAAGAAATTGTTCTTGTTGAAGAAACCTTGCAGCCTCTGATATATCAATCAGAAACAATTGTGATTCAAGGTTGCAATATTCATGAGAGCCGAGAAGAATTTGTTCTAGTTGCATATGACAAACTCATCTATGGTGTTGGGTTCATGGTTGTGTCATTTAAGTTCGTAGAAGAGCACGCTTACCAACCACAGGTTCAATTGTTTAATTTATTATTAAGTTTCTCTTCTACAAGTTTTTGTTTTGCATTCAAGTTGAACTCGAGGTCGAGTTCTTTCGTAGTGAAGGAGACTAATGTTGAACAAGAATGTGCCAAATGACCCAAATTCAGACAGAAAAAATTAAAAGTAAGAAAGCGGCGAATAATAAAAAAGAATGATTTAAAGATCGGTAATTCTCGTATCATGAGGTTGCTAGCTGTTGGAATATTCAAAAATATGTTGTTTTGGACTTTTCGAGTTTGTCGCGCAAAATCTGTTAAATCTGATTTGGAGTAACTTTTGGTCAGAACGTCCGTTTAGGATGCATGATGCCTTTCCGGAATGGGAGTGACGAAATCTACAAGACTCACTTTAGTGACCCCTATCAGATTTAAGCAAGAAGATGTCGTCTTAACTGTCTGATTCGGCGTTTAGTATTATTTTAGGTTTTTAGTTTATTTTGGATTTTGTTTTCTTTTAACCTATGGGCTTTTAGGTTTGATTGTTAGTTACCCTAGGGTTTAGTTTCTCCTATATAGGGACCCTTAATCGGTTGTAGTCGTCAGCTTTCATATTAATAAACTTTTGAGTTATCTCAAATTCTTATAGTAGATTCCAAATTATCTCTCGTGGATTTGAGAAAATCGACTTGTGGATTCAAATCACCGTTGGTGGATTCCAACCTTATATTTCCGCTGCATCAGATGGCTTTTTTCAGGTATCCAAAAGAAATTGAGTTTTTCCAGATCACAATAGAATTAATGTTACATACTTGCATTATTATGATCAACTGTTCTATTAATTTTCTTTCC
The DNA here is from genome assembly GCF_000184155.1 of Fragaria vesca subsp. vesca. Lineage (NCBI taxonomy): Eukaryota > Viridiplantae > Streptophyta > Magnoliopsida > Rosales > Rosaceae > Fragaria > Fragaria vesca. Next base: position 8,568,229 of record NC_020496.1, read on the forward strand.
ATTAATTTATGAGATTCAATGACTCGGTCATGTTTGCCAGGTCTGTTTTAAACATGCTTTCCATAATGAATGTACGTAGCATCCAAAACATTTGCAAATTTATATCTTATGAGTTATGACTCGGCTACAAAGCATCCAGAAATAAGCATTCAGTAATTTATTTATTTTCCAGAAGAAAACAAATACATAATGGCAAATCCTACAGGATGCAGTTCAAGTAAAATTTTACAGATGCACTTGTAGGCTTGCAGGCAAATCTATTTATTTTACAGATGCACATTACATTCATCTTCACATTCTAGCAAATCTTGTACTACTGAATCCATTGTTGGTCTTTTGTTCCTATCTTCTTCCAGACAAGAAATACCAATCTTAACCATCTTTTCTGCTTGTTTCCTGCTGAACTGCCCTTTTAATCTTGGATCCAACATATCCTCTATCCATGAATTTTCTCCAGATTGAATCTTCCTTTTCACTATCCTCACACACCTAGT
>NC_020496.1:8569395-8572144 GCF_000184155.1 Fragaria vesca subsp. vesca
TGTCTGCCAATTTCTTCACAGCAACCACTCTTTCATCTTCCAAAACACCCTTAAACACAGCCCCAGAAGCCCCTCTTCCCAGCTCTTCCTTGAACTTTTTGGTCGCCTTCTTGAGCTCAGCATACCGAAACATTCTAAACTGACTCGAAATCACATGATACCCATCTTCGATAGGAGCTCTAGCACCTTGTCTTCTGAAAAGTAACCACCAACCTGAAAGTATGAAGAGAATTTCAACTGCACCAGCTGCAGTAGCAAACCAATACAGATATATCCATCTTACCCTTTTACTAGTATTCTCATACATCGAAGCAGAATCCATTTTCCTGGCCTCAGTACTCTTGCATGTATCCAAGGTATTGAGCTTGTTGACTAGTAATGGTACTTCCACACTTGCAGGCATTCTCAAGTATATACTGCCCACAAAATCTGGAGACTTGTAGCCATTGAAGAGAGCACTTTTTGTGTAACACCTCCCTTCCCCATTTAGCCTATAGCTAAATGCCTCACACCGGCAATCCCCCAAGCAGAGCTCTCTGCAATCATCAAATGAAACATGTTCACTAAAATTGAGATCAAATCCATAAAAATCTACTTGCGGAATCTGCACAAATTTCTCTTCTTGGGACTTCGAGCATGTACGCTTGAACTTAGGCTTGCAGCCCAACTTCAAGTTTCTTGCATCGGCTACTTCATAGCCAGGAGGGCATGAACACTTTGGCCCTGGTGTATAAATACAAATCCCATTTTGCCCACATATCCCATGAACCTTACAGAGTTCCACCATAGCTTGCCATGTGATTATCCACAAACCTGTTGAACTATCAAGACTGTAAAGTCTTAGATTTCCATCATAATCCATCGTCAACCGCCTCTTCACTCTCAAACTCATGTCAAAAGCACTAAATTGCAATTCATCACTAGACGAAAAACTACCAAGTTCATCTAACACAGCAACTCTACTACTATTGTAAGCATTTCTACCATTCTGAAACACACTATAATCAAGGTCAGGCCAGTACAAGCTTGAAATATCAGGACCATCATACATCAACTTCAGAACATTATCATTATCAAAATAGAAACTAAAATAGCCCGTACTAAAATCCCCTCTTCCCAAATTAGAAATCAACTTATTGCTCTTTCTAAAGTGTTGGTTTGGGAGCAGAGTATCAGTAGGAAAATCAAAGCTTTGCCACAGAATTTTACCACTAGGGTCCTTCAGAACAAGGTTGCCAGAATCCAAAAGCTCAGCTCTATCTGCAACAGTACTAGTGCTCGAGTTGGTGCTGCTCTTCCAGATGATGGCTCCATCTACATCAGTCAAGACCATCGAGCCATCTCCACTCAGATGGACTCTAGACCCCAAGCCATTGACTGGCTTGTCCCTGTTGGCCATCCAAACAATGGTCCTGTCTTTCGAGCCTGTGAACCAGACTGAGAACCAGTAGGCATTTGTGCCAACACCATGAAATCCACACGTGAAGGATCCGTCTGGTGAGGTTAGGAAATCTGAATCATCCTCCACAGAAAGAGAGGAGCCTCTCTTGAGACTAGTTAGGGTTTTTGAGGTTGCAAAACATAGGAGACATAGAATGGTGACTGGAAAAGCTTTGGACCTCATTTCTGCTGAGCTTTTACGTTTGTGAACTCCTGACTGTGCTTATATACTAGAAGGAGGAGGACAAAAGTCATCAATGATTTGTATTCCTGTTGTTTTCATACACGAAAAACTTGTAGAGGGTCTCACGTGTTCGTAGATCCATTCATGCATAGATTACATTCTTTTGATGAGGTACCTAATGTGTGGCACGTCTTAGGTTTAAGCAGAAGGCTCCAAATTATGTACTTGATCCGAAGTGATTAAGATTCTCAAAGACCTTCGATTCTTCTTATACATGTTTCAAGAGTTCCGAGGTGAAATGAGATCAGATCACACAATGATCTTAGCAGAGTTTAATGTTATGTACTATATTTCACCATATAGATGCTGATTTCCACATGTTCTTTTAGTAAACTACATATTAGTTACTAACCAAATATCAATTAACAAAAAGGTCAATTAAGCATATTTGTAAACAAATAAGGACAAACTTTTACAAATAAGGACAAATTGTTATATTGTTGCCATGTAGCAATGCGCATTTACAATTGTGCCATTCAAACTAAATGTGCTGCTACTGTCGGCAGTTTACAAACTTCTGCTACTGCGAACTGAAGAAGTTGCTACTGTCGACTGTTTACAAACGTTATGCTACTGCCCCCTGTTTTTACTTTTCTGCTACTGCCCCCTGTACTGTAAGCAGTTTACAAACGTTCTGCTACTGCCTACCGAATAAGCTGCTATACTATCGACTGTTTACATACATTATGCTACTGACTTTTGTTTTTACTTTCTGCTACTGCCAACTATTTTCATTTTTCTCTGCTACTACTATATTGTCTATACATATATCAACCATGGAATTACTATATATATATATTCACTATTACTGCTGCTACTGTATATGTCAACCATGGAATCACCTGTAGAGTTGTTGCTACTGCTTTATATATCCACCATTAAATCATCTATGGAATTACTGTTACTAGCCTACTACTGCATATATCAACCATAAACCTCATTCTTGTTCTATTCACTCATGGAATCTCCTGCCAATCAACCAAAACCCCCAAAATTGAAAATTTTCATGAGCATTAACATGCCCAGTCGCGTTCTAAATCCTTCAAGGTCGCAGGCCACTACAGC
>NC_020496.1:8572164-8580846 GCF_000184155.1 Fragaria vesca subsp. vesca
GGATCAGGGCTAATGCCATTAGTTTTGGGCTTGGGCTGATGTCTTAAATTGTATAAAAATTACTGGAAGTGGGTTTTTTGTGTTTTTAAATTTGGTCATATGCTACTATGTAATTTACTCTTCTTCTTTTATTTTCTACAGTCTAGCCTTTCAATTCAAGTGCCGTTCTTATTTTTCATGATGGTTACCGATCCTTGAAAAAAAAAAAAATCAATCAAATTTAAGATCATATCATATTATCAAATAACATAAAAACGAATCGTTGATTAATGATACGATTGTTCTTTCAAACTTAATTAGAGGATATCAAACTTGCGATATAATGTTAGGTACGTAATAGTCGAGAGGTTGCTTAGAGGACCAACATACCTTAGTTTTGAAAAGCATGTTAATTGGCAAGGAAGAAAATGACATTACGTAATGATACTAGGTAGGAATTTTTGTGGTTTGGTCAATGTAATACTAACATGAATGTGTTTCACCATTATTGTTAATTGGAATATAGGTGAAGTGGAGAAGGGAGACTTCACTTTCAACAAGGATCCTGCCAATACCATTAGATATGGGTTTATATTGACTGGTAGCAACTACTGCACCCAAAAATTAATGGAATTGTCCTATCAAGTCCAGATACCATCCCATTTTCACATTTCTAGTCTGATCTTGTTTTCTTCGGGTCTTTCATCTTTGGAGGGAGAAAGACGTAATCTAGAGGAATATGAACAGCAATTTCAATGTGGTGAAAATGGAAAGAATGACAACCTCTACATGAAAACGAGACCTCTTATGTCATGTTATACATTTACAGTACGAATCAAACAATGCTGAGGGCCAGCCCTAGGCCTGGAGTCTCAGATTTTAAAACTCATAAGAAATAATCAAAATAATAGGAAAAAAACAGCGACATTCATCTCAAAATACGCACTTCTTCAAGCATTTTGAAACCTTGGCAACAGATGCACATTTCATCATTCTTTTAATGACAGAAATGGAATTACTACATCAACTATTTTGATACAAGTATCACCACCTCTCCACACTCCTCCAATCAAAGAATACCTGTACAAACAAATTATTATATACAATGTACAGTCAAGCAGTCAAAGAAAGTCATCAACCAACTCTACGCTTAAATTTTTTTACATTCCTAAGGAGGGCATTGTTCCTCGCATTTCAAAAGAGCCATCCGCTGCGACCTTGAATAACCTTGCCTATTGTTGAGTATACCAATGTATGTTCGAAGTCTGTACCGGTCAGAACTGGTCAGGGAGAATGGTGGGTTGAGTATGAGGGATGGTGCTTCCACTAGAAGGAATACCAAGAGACGCACAGCTTTTGAATAAAATACTGCTGCACTATCCATGTCACCCATAAGCTCATCTACCTGCCACACAATATATGATTATAATATGGAAAACAAAGACAACCAATTTCATAGGGTAATTTGCGTAATTTATAAAGATATAGGCGTAATTTGCCCCAAACTCCCCTTTGGAAGTATTTTTAAGTTTATGTTGCTCTGTTGTTATAATCATCTTGGGTTTCTAATCAGCTTACACATTAGACTCTATTAACAGACCCATCTAGCTTTTATTACTGCACTCTACGTTGCATACACATCTAAGGTTATGAATTTCAATGACCAAGCTGATTCTCTACTATTTGAACGTGGAGAAAAGGAAAAGTAGTCGGAAAGAAAAGAATCATTGCATCAAAGTGTCATTGGCTTAAAAAGAAAAAGGAATTTCAGACACATGGCAATGAGTGTATCAACTGGTAACCCAAACTCGCAGAATTTTAGCCCAAAATTTTAAGATGTCAAAAAGAATAAAGATCATGTTTTTCCTGTAAGTTTAATCTGTGTAAAATTTGAAGAATTCAAGTAATGCCAACCATGTATGCAATTTGAGGAAAATGAGACGAGGGATTAAGATACTCACACCCCCGTGTCTCCCGAAAACTAGAGCAGATTGAAATATTGTCTCCATTGCATCCGGCATCTCCGTATGTCCTGCAACCATGAGAAAGAAAACAGGCAAGTTTGTTATCAGTTGTAAAACCATGAGTGCCCCCGCTTCTCAACATACTTGGGACAGACTATCAAAATATGTATATGTTTGCATGTCAATTAAAGTCCAAAAATCAGTTGACCATATTTCATGAGACATGTATGCATTATGCATGCACAAGAAAAGAATGACTCTCAACTGTTTCCCGAAGGAAGAACCATTAGAACTAGCTCAGTTAGAAAGTCACTAATCTCCAGATTATAACTATGCAAAAGTAGCAAAACAATGCTTGATCTTAAGGGGGCCAACCATTAAGAGCCAATGCCACATGAAAAAGAAGAAACACCCGAGAAAACATGTGAAAATTAAATCCATACCAGGATCAATGGCCTTTGCTAGATCTTCTGCATGCTCAACCTCCCGGAGAAATTCCCTCTCAATCTGTGCAGAAAGATCTTCCGGCCCTTGAGAGTTGACAGCTTCAAGGCATTCCTCAGCATCAGGACTACCCTGCTTCTTGCTCGTGCTCCTCCTAATTCTTGTAATTTCTTGGCTTGGACTTCCTTCCATTGCCGAGGCAGCTTGTGTGTGGCATATGTGAAGTGCTTGCTTCCAAATAGCAAGAATTACTAGCTGAATTGAGAATGCTTCTAGTTGCTTGCCCGCCTCAATCTTTAAAAAAAATAAAAAATCAAAACAGAGAATGTCATGATTGAAGACACAGGCAATATAAACAAAAACAAAGCAGTGAAAATACTGTCTGTGTATGGCATTTCTAACTACTCTACTCATTTAAGAAAGGAAAGCGTAAAACAGTTCAGTGCACAGGAAGAAACACATGATTTACCTTTTCATGAACTAATTCAGTAATAGCAGACACACACTGCTGCAGCGAATTAAGCCTTGTCATGCAGTGTGATGATGGTTGCTCCAAAGCATCAGCCATATCAGTTGATCCTAGCGATGTCCCTGGAGCAGAACTCTGACTATCCAAGCTTCCTATGACACACGTGTTATTACTAGCTGCACCAATGATTGGCATTGGGGCACTTGTCGAGGTGGTTAGAGATTCTTGCGGGAGACTCTCAAATTTGTATGATGAGTGGCTTGGCTTTGAAGCACTTGCTGAAGTAGATGACACATCAACTGGGGGTCCCAAGACAAGTACATAATCTTGATCAATCAATTCCATTGAATCCCCAAGTGCTGATGAAAACAAAATAATGAATACTTTCCGACATGTTTAAATGCAACCATATACAGAAATGACGAGGAACATAAGAGAAGTCTACCTCTTGAACGAGCATTCACTGCTTTTTGGTCCACGGATCCTAGATGGTTATATAGATTTCTATCTAATGGTTTATGGTTGTCAAATCTAAGAGTAGAATGTTCTTTACGTGTTGCACTGCCATATCTGAAAGATGTGCTTGGTGATGCTTCTCGTCTATCAGCTTTCGTATCAAGAGAAAATCCATAAGTGGACTTCATCGAGGGCCTCCTCCTTGAATAAGAAGGGCTCCCCTCAGGACCACTAGAATCGTCATCCAACAGGAAAGGCATACAATCCTCCTGAGAACTTTCTTCCATGTTCCTCATGGCACCGGTATCAGACATAGGAAATCCGTCTCCCATCCTTGAACCCCTCCTATTCCTGCGTCACAGAGGATCCTCTTTAAACGTGTGAAATATATCAAGTCACAACCAGAAAGACAAAATTCCGTGCTTCACTTACCTTGATGCATTCTCTAGGGCCTTCTGAGCAAGATATGGGTGATTAAAGAATTCTTCAAATGTTAATCGTTCCACTGTAAATACAATGTCAAAGAAAAGAGTCATTACTATCAAGTCAAAATTCGTTAATGAATTCTAGGAGCTCAGTAATATTCATTTATTCATCAACATCAATTTTGATTTGCTAAACATATGTGGTTAGCCACATCAATTCCCATGATTCTTTATATCATATACTGTATTCCCTATTGTAAATATTGGATGCTTTTCCACAACTTCATCCAGTATTAGTTTGGTCTTCCTCTAGAACCGTCCAATTAACCTGAACTTATTTGTCAGTGGTGTATCTAGTGGTTCATTAAATATCAATACTATCTCAACATGATTGCTTGTCCTGCCCTTAATACGTCTTGCCACCAGTTTTTGCCTGCTACAAACATTTTAAATTCCTCTTTTCACTCAATCAAATCATTGGTCTCAACATACAAGAAACAAAAGGGAAATCTTCCCAGCCATCCTATGTTATTCATTCCAAATTTGTATTGTCGAGTAAATGGAGGTGCTTTAGCTTATAATTAAGACCAGTCAAATTAGATGAAACTACACAAGCACAACTATGAGTACATGCATCCATCCAGATCATGCATTATGAAGATGAAGAAGGATTGCTCATCCCAACAACGTCAAAACAAAAAAGGCTCATAGGGTAGCAAAAATTCTATCATATATGACTTGTTTCCATCTCTCTCACTCCACTGAGAAATCTGGAACTCTGGGAGTATAAAAAAATGAAAGAAATTCAAGCATGAAGCATTTTGATCCATTTTATTTCTTTCCCTAGGCATGTTTAACACATGAAAACTCAAGTTTACCATGCAGACTGAAGTACCTGGATTGCGGCGTAACAATTTTTGACATAAATCCTTGCACTCTGAACTCAAATTGTTGCTATCTGAAGGAAACTGCAACTCAGTTGATTTAACAATGTTCTGAAGCAACTGCCAACACAAGAGAAAAATAAGGAAAAGTTATAGCTTTGGTATATTACTACTTTGGCCCAAGCAGAGGATTAGAACTCATCCTAGGCCCACATTAAACGCTTCATGTTTGCCAGGGAAACATGAAAGGGGGAAATGTTTTGTAATCAAACCTGTATTTGATTGTTTCCTGTGAATGGGGTTTTACCGGTCACAAGCTGAAATAAAATTGCACCAACACTCCAGAGATCTGCCTGCGTATTCAGTTTAAAGTTAACAGAAATCATCTTATGCAAGTTGGCTATCAATTGAGAAGAGAAAATTTCACCTTTGCATCGTACTTTTGGAGTTGCATTATCTCCGGAGCCATGTAAAGTGGCGAACCACACAAAGTTTCAGCAAGGCCGCGAGGTTGCAGAGATCTGCCCACACAGAAAAAGAAAGGATAAGCGCTGTTTTAAAGAGATGAAACACAAGGTTGCTGAAATCAAAGGCAAAAGGATGTAGACCAAATTACCTTGCGAATCCAAAATCTGCAATCTTCAAAACGGAATTGTTGTCATTGGTGGACAGCAAGAGATTCTGTTCCAAGAATGATAAACATTACAAATGGAATGACATACCTACGAAACCTTTCTGCAGAGACAAGATTACTACATATCAAACAATATCCTATGGTATTTCTAGACATCAATTTATTTATACAGTACTGGATGTTGTACTAAGAAGCTAATCTCAGGCTAAAACAAAATTTGTTCTGGTGTCTACGCTAAAATTAGTGGGAATGTTTAAACCCTAATTTTACAATTAAGACCAGGTACATATTTAGCTCCTAACAAAAACAAGGTGGTATAGTTGTATGTAAGAGTATATATAGTGCTCACGTCTTACCTAGCCATGTAGCATGTTTTGTTAGCAAGTCATACACCAAAATAGTTAATCAGGTGGAATTTTCTGATTACGTGATCCATATTAAAGTCTGACAACATACCATGACAGACTATTTGGTAAGAGATGGCCAACTAACTTAACAGTAATCATTTTGTCAAACAATATACACACTAAGCTAAAGCACCATTGCAAATAAAAGTTCTACTCTCTTAATGGTTATAGAAGGATCAAAACTAATCAGATAATAAACAAACCTGTGGCTTTAGATCTCGATGTATAAGATTATTGTCGCGAAGCATTTGTAGACCTGCCACTGTAATTAACACAATCACTTTAACATCAGCACAATACATAAAAGAAAGAAAGACTTGAATAAGCAAATAGAAAAATTTGAGGCAAACCTAGCTGCTGCATGAAGTGCTTTGCAAGAGCTTCAGGCACTTTTCCATGGCGTTGAATGTACATAGAAAGATCACCTCCTCTACAATACTCCAGTACAAGATTTATCTTCCCAGGAACCTATATGAAGAGAATGTTAGACAACCTTACGAGGGGAAAGAAGTCACAGAAACAGCTTGAAAGATATCAACAACAGCTAATAGGACTTATCCTTCTTCAACCCAAAATAGAAACAATGGTCCTATTGGTCCTATTTGTCTTCCAATTGCCAATTTATCCTCTCCGATTCAGGAAACTCCTATCTCAAGACCACTGAGGCAGACATTCAACTTAGTTTCTATGTTTCTATCAAAGCAAAGTTAGCACTTAGTACCTGCCGTTTTGAGTCCAATACTCACATTTCTACCAAACCTAAAGCTGGAAAAGAACTCAAATTTTACATGCTTATAGAATGCCATAAGAAATGCAAACATTTGAATGAACCATCAATGCCTTATTTTCCGCTATTAAATACCGAAACTCCTTAACTTTTAACTGCCAGACTTTCCTGCTATCACCTTCAACAGCTCAACTAGCTCATACAGAGACTTTTCTTAAGTTTGAATTTTCCAAATTCCGCAACTAAAACTAACTACACATGTTTTCATTTCATTACTCTTTCCCTCCATAATTTCCAGCTCAACAACCTAAAACAATAATCAAAATTTAACAAAATTCAAATCCAACTAACCTCGATTATATCATGCAGGCGAATAATATTGGGATGGTTAATCTTCTTCAAGATGAAGATCTCCGACATTAAGCTCTCCTGCAACTTCTTGTTCAGCCGGCCCGTCGCAATCTCCTTGATCGCCACCTCCGTCCCATGGACGCGGTGCCGCGCGTGCCACACCACCGAGAACGAACCCGACCCGATTTGCCGGCCCACTATATAGTCCCCTACCACCCGTCCTCCCCTCCCGGACGCCTGAGCCATTTTCTCTTCTCAAACCCTAAGCTCCGAATAGCGAAATTGAAGCTCCGACACCTCGAATTTAGATCTCCGGTGGACTCTGGGTTGAATTTGATCAGAGAGAAAGAGAGAGGAAAAAATGGGAAGAGATTTTGATGGAAGGAATTTTGAGATTGTTTAATGGAGATGATTGTTAAGGAGAAAATGATTTAAGCTAATTTGTTTTCGTTGGTGCGATGATTAATCGCGATTAGGAGATAATAATTGAGATTAGTGGGCAGAGCGTCCAAGTACAGGGAGGGAATTAGAGAGGATTGAAAACGAAAGCGGAAGCGTGGAGCTACAAGGAGAGAGGGGATATTGTGTGGTTGGGTGCAGGGTGGACTGTGCATGTGGCGTGCACTGCAACTGGGGTGGCGTGGGGGGATTGGTCGGGGTTATTTCGTTTTGGTGAGGTAGGTGGTGAAGGGATGGACCAGGTCCAATAATGTCATGTACTTTGGAGGACGTCAGGCGATTATAGGTTGACAATTTTGGACGACGTAGATATTTTTGGGGTAAAAAAAAATTTCTTTGAATTACAGTAGTACTTGATTTACACCTTTGTATGGAGCAGTAGAAATTTTCATCTGCAGTAGAAATCTTATTATAATTTTATGACGAATTTTGAAGTTGAAAACTAAAGTAGTACAGCTCAAGAAATCGCAAGAGAATGCAAAAACTTTATGTTAATATCAAAATTACTCTTGTTTTATAAAATTGCAATACTTATAAAATCCATGTATGTGTTTTTAATGGCCGGACGAACCGTCATGTGTGGCACGCTTGCCTTACATAAGAATCTCTCAATTAGAATTATACTCTACAATAACGTACATAGTGTGGAATATGTATATACTAAATTTGATTTACAAGTCTTCTTGAAATTCAACTACAAGATAAAAAATAGATAATAACGAATTCAATTCATAGACACGTAAAAACTGAATACTTTGCCCGTTTGACTATATGAATTATGATCATTTAAAAACAAAGAAATTTATAGTAAATCTTAAAAATTGTTACTCACTGTAACATTTAGGTCATTGACATTACCGTCAATGGGGTGATAACCGTGATATTCCTAGACTCCTAGTAAGAGAGGAAGAACAAAATTCATACATAGCACGGCGTCCAGGAGTGTTGGTTCTTCCTGTTTCCTTACCATCGAATATATTAATAAATAAAATTAGATGAATTGCCCTAACAAGTTGTCTGGGTGGTGTAGTTGGTTATCACGTTAGTCTCACACACTAAAGGTCCCCAGTTCGAACCTGGGCTCAGACATTTATTTCTTTTTTTCTTTTTATGTCAGTGGACTAGAGAACCAAAACCAAAAGATCAGTACTTCTTTCCTTGGCGTCTCCGTGTCATTTAAACCAGATCACACACCACCATCCCTTCTTTCTCCGACGATTCTCTTTTCTAACGTTTCGCGCTCTCTCTCTACGAAACGACTGCGTTTTAGCAAAGCTAGGGTTCCGAACACCACCGAAAATGGATTGGGGCAACGTCACGGCGGAGGATCTGGTCGACGCCCTCCGCGAAGTTGACTGGTCGTCTCCGCCGCGCCCTTTCTCTGAATTCTTCTCCAGGTTCACCGTCCCCAGATCCTCCTCCAAATGGAACAGCCGCCTCAAATGCAATCTCTACTAGTACCTTCCTCATCTCTCTCTCTCTC
>NC_020496.1:8580866-8613952 GCF_000184155.1 Fragaria vesca subsp. vesca
TCTACTCTACTACTCTCTCTCTCTCTCTCTCTCTCTCTCTCTCTCTCTCTCTCTCTCTCTCTCTCTCTCTCTCTCTCTCTCTCTCTCTCTCTCTCTCTCTCCCCATTTGAATCTTCAATTCGATTAGATATTTTTGATGCTGATTATGATGATCAATCTGTGATTCAAGTTTGTATCTGTTTGAAGTGATTGGATTAGAGGTTTTGTGATTTAATGTGTTTTGATGAAAATTGTGTGTGGTTTTGCAGCTACAGAACCAACTACTTCCTTTTGATTGTTTTGATTCTCGGTGAGCTAAGCATAACTTTAATCTCGTGGCTTCTCTCTGTATGTGTGTGTGGAGATAGATGATCTTAACTCGTCTTTTTTTCGACTGCAGGTTTGGCTTTTCTAACGAGGCCTCTTGCGATTGTTGCTGCCTTTCTGACGGCACTCAGCATTGCTTTTCTGAATGACAGGTAACACACTTGATTCTACTGTGTTTTTCACGACTTGCGTATATGGACATTACCCCGAATGTGGATCTGCTTCATGTACTGTTCTTGCTGTTTTCTAGTGTGCATTGATTAGACATGCTTATCGGTATTGTTTGTCAATTTGTATGCCAATTTAAAGACTAACTATCACAACCTTGGTGTTGTATTTGGTAATTGATTTATATCTGCTTCCGCATATTATGAATAACTGATCTTTGTAGAATGACCATGTGAGTCAGTTTTGGTTCTGTATTTTGAAGTGTTAATTTTAACTTATTGATCTGTTCAGAAACATTAGATGGCAAAAATAGTTCCTTAAATAGACGAGGAAGCATGTAATGAAGAAAATGGTACCTTGGTGTAAGGTGTTCATAACTTGTAGCTTGGGGAGTTGATTTATCTAAAAAGATGTCACTAAAATGCTGAAATTTCGGTTGGGATCATATTTTTCCTGGAATGCTTCATTCATCAAGCTGTACTAGTCTCCCCACGTGCATAACACCAGTCCGGAGATTTTCTTGTAACACAGTAAACAAACAATTATTTCTTTTTTGGCTTGAAATTTATGTGATTGTTGGTATGGCAAAACTGCGAGGGTTCTTTCTTCTTCTTCTTTTTTTAATGTCTTCCCTCTCCTGAATGGAGCGTGACCATCCATGGTTGAGAAAGCATCTTTCTTTTCATTTATTTTCAATTTTCCTTTTTTTACAACTTTACCCTTGTTTTGCCAGTAGTTTTGGCAAGTAGACCAGTTTGAAGGATTGATATAGTTGATGCCTTATACACTTAGTGGTGGCCATCTTTCAGTTTATCCAGAATATCGTAGTTAAGTATTATTGCTACAGCTTTGCAGGTACTTTTAGTGAGAAAGTAACTAGATCTGTGAGGCAATTCTCTCCACATTTAGCTGCAAAGATGAGACCTCCTCTTACGTGAGTTTGTTTGCTTATTGTTGGATCTGTTATCTATGTGTTCACTGTAGTTGCTTTTATAATTGTTTAGTTATTTCCAGGCCTGTAATTCGTGGGCGTCCATCAGCCAAGAGAGCGATATTCATTTGTGGTCGGCCTCGTTGGGTGTTTGTCTTGATATTCTCTTCTGGTAATTAAACCTTGGAAGGCAAATTCGTGTTTTCTTTATTTGTTTTAGAGTATTTATAGAAAGCTATATGGGATTTAAATAACGTTGATAAGTATTAACTTCTTTTTGTAGTGAGTTTCATTCTGTGGTTTGTTTCCTGTGGCCTCTTAGTTGTCTCATGGGCACTTTCCTTTGGACTTCTTGGTATGTTACTTCCACAAAAGTAGTTTCAGAAAGTTTCATTTATTTGACTGGCATGTTGTGCACTTTTCTGATTGACTTCCTCTCTTCTCAGCTACATTACTGCATGCAAGCTTCAGGACACCCAACTTGAAAGCACGTCTGAACACATTCCGCGAGGAATTTCGTCAAGTTTGGCGCAACTATAGTGAGCTGTAACTTACCTGGAATTTCTATAATGTGAGTGAATGTTGCTGCTGCTGCCTTGATGCTACTAGTTATTGTGCTTATGATGCTTTGCTGTTACTGATATACTTTTCTAGTTTGCAGCTGCTAATGTATTCACTGAAATAAATGTCCAAGTAGTGATGATGAATTAACGTAGTTTTATGTCTGGATTCTTGCAGCAACAGTCTTCTGTTAGGAATCGTGCTATTGATTGTGAATCTCATACAAGTTGTGATTTGGGGCTTGAGCTTCACTACAGCTGCTATAAAATAATCTTGGGGTAAAAGCTGCCTACATCTGAAGATCACCCGCGGGATGTGAATCATCATGAACTCCTGTTTCTGTAAAGCAAATTGTTCCTTTTCACAATCCATATTTTTAGGAAACATTGAAGGATCTTATGTGCAGTAGTGTTTTAACATTCTTAGAATATATGGGATTATGGACGGTGTCTTTAAGTCCCTCTGCTTTTCATAACTTTTTATGTTGCTTTGAATAGAAGGTAGTGATTTAGCTGCATGAGTTTTACATTCCCTGGTTTGAAATGTTACTGTACATGGGTTTAAATTTTATTTTTATGATAGAAAGGGTTTTCGTATGTTTTGTAAAGTCATTTGATGTGCATAGACTCGATGTTGACCTGGTGCTTTCTTTCTTGGGGAAATTTGATTCCCTTTGCTTAGTGCTTGGCTTTGTTTTAGGAAAATGCTATAAGTTTCTTTTCACCATCCCAGAATAAAGTTTCTGACTAAAAGGATAGTACTGCACCCTTTGTATGTGAAAAGCAACATGATGCCTTTCTTTCACCTTCCTTTTTGATAGACTTTCATTGGCCAAAATCAGGATTACTACTTTCTCCTCTTTTTCTTTGGGTCGAAATCTTTGCTTTTGCTTCTTGGGGAGGTAGGCGTGTTATATGCTTATAACTTCTATAGGACAATACAGGTTGGTAATCAATCTATTAGCTTACGTCTTTGGATGCTTGGTGTTTGCTTCAAAACAAGCCAGCCAACCTGTTGCGTTCGCATAATGATGTGAAGCAACTTCCTTCGCACGTTCCAAACCTTTTACATGACGTTGGCACTTGATTGGTTCGTCCAATAGGTTTGGTCTTAATAATAATAACTTCAATCGGTCTTTTGCAAAGAATATCGGGCGCAACACCATTGGTTAAGAAAAGAAAATAAGGTAACTTTTGTTGCAAGATTTGAAGTCTTTTACTCATTTCTTAGTTTGAGGTATTCTCTGTTTGATTCATTATGCTTTCTTTAAAGCATAGATCAATCATACTGCTGGTTATTTTGCTCATACCTTTTTGATATTCTAAATATTTTATAATTGCGCATAGAGGCCATCTGGCTCTCAAGAACAAAGCTGGAAGCATCGATCAGCAAAGTAGCAAAGTAATGACCTTTTCCGAAACCAAAACCATCAAATACAGTGGGAGGCCTTCTCCTACATTACACCTACAGTCTGGCTCCATGTTATTTTGGTCCTTTTTCGAGCACATAGTTCATGTGCGCCACTGTGTCTCCGTCTCCATGTTTCAGTCTCTGTCCCTCTTAACAGAATCCACAGGAGAGTAATATATATGTACCAGAGTTACAGAAAGGAGAGTAGTACTAGCACTACTGAGCGGTTAAGAGATGAAGCAATACCTGAACTTGGTAGAAGGTATAGCGATGGTGTCGGGTTTGATGGTGTTGGTGGGTCTGATATGTTGCTGCCTCAGCACCAACCCCAGCCAACGCGGCAGTTTACGCGCCGGAAATGCCAGCTGCAGCTGCGATGGTGGCTATGCCGGTGTTTGATCATTATGGAAGTTCTTATTTGATACACTGTTAGCCCCCAGCTTGCTTTCTTCTTACTCTTCTCTTAATTTAAACATGATATATATAGAGCTTCTCGTTGCTTGATACTCAAGCATATCTTGTAATCAGTTGATACTCGACACTGTAATGTTTAGCCTCATGGAGGTATGGCCTTATTTGATCTTATGTGACAGGATGGTTAATTTTGGAGTACGTATATATAATTATTGATGCCACTATGTAGAAATACGTAGAGTATTACATTTACACCCTACTCGATCTTCTGCATTCCCAGTTTTTGTGATTGGTGCTTAGGTTATGGCTCTTACCCTTCCCGGTTTACATAATCTTTCTCTCAAATCATCTTTCCGACTCCAACATCATATATTTAGGAAAATTTCAGCGTTCCATTTTTGAGCTTCAACTGATTTGTTTGCCGGAATTGCCTCTCAAATAGTCCATCTTCCTATCTAGTGCTAGATTACACACTACAGTGGCACAGTACGTAGTAAATGGTTATTAATCTCAGCCCATTTCAAAGCCAAAATAAACTTACAGAGACCACGTACTATGCAATATCTCTGTTTGCCGGAATAACCTACGTTGACCGGTTTAACTAAACTACATATATTCCTTCAGGCTGCCATTCCAATCATGTCACACCTATACAAAAATATTACTTACGTAACTAACTCTGTATCCATGTATATAATCATACATTATAATATCCCCACGGAATAACGCCACACCTGTTAACCTTTAATGTTCCTCGATCATATGACAAATTATTCTCGTCCATATATGCATAGAGATACTCGTCAGCTGTCAAAGACCCCGAAGAGAAAATCCACGTACCAAATACTACCAAAGTACCAAGCTTTGCGTAATCGCGTTTGCTTTCTTATTGATTTGACTAAATGATTTTGCTCGTGCTTCCAAACACCTGTTCATGATTTGAAACTTCAAACTTAATCCTAATATCTGTGAGTTTTCATTCTGAAAAGTAAACGGTTTGATTGATCCCGAGTAGTATAAAAGAAGATAGAAGGGCATATATCCAGTAGATAGATAACAAAGATGGAAACATTCCAAATTGTGCTGATAGTTTTTGCTGTCCTCATAGCTGTATTCT
This sequence comes from Fragaria vesca subsp. vesca, assembly GCF_000184155.1. NCBI lineage: Eukaryota > Viridiplantae > Streptophyta > Magnoliopsida > Rosales > Rosaceae > Fragaria > Fragaria vesca. The sequence goes on from NC_020496.1 coordinate 8,585,774, forward strand.
CTGTTTTGAGTTTCTTGTTTAGAGGACGTGTACGCGGTGGTGGTGGTGGTGGTGGTGGAATTTCCGGTGGTAGACATCATCATCATCATCATGGTGGGATTGCCGCTGGTTTTGGCACTGGAACCGCCACTGATTTTGGCGGGGGAGCGGGCTTAGGTGGTGGAGGAGGAGGAGGTTGTGGTGGCGGTGGTGGAGGAGGAGGGGGTGCCAGTGCATGCTAAAAGCAAGTCATTTCCTTTTCTTCTTCAAGCTTGTGTAAAGTAATTTCATCGCCACATATCCGCTAGTTTTAAGAGATAGTTCTGATGAGATAGATAGCTAGGCATATGATGGCAAGTAATTAGGATGTTCAAGGGTGGAGAAGGTTTCGATCGATTCATATGGATGTGTGTGTGTGTTTGTATATTTGCTTGTATCATGCTCATAAATCAGGGGAATTTTATCAATTTATGTATCACTTGTTCTTTTAGCTGTGACCTAGTAATGTTCATCCTCCTTTCCTTGTTCTGTTCTCTTTCTAGTTCAATCGTTTCATATAGGCAATAAAAACAAACAAAAGCGAGTTTTATTCATTATTCAAGATGAAGATTGTGAAGAGCTTATGAGCATATCAGATACGAGGTTCTAACCCACGTCCAAAATTCACACATGGTCAACAAGGTGAAATTCCTCATGTCTAAGAGTCTAAGACCAACTCCAAGTCTATTCAAAAAAAAAAATAAAAATAAGAAAGACCAACTCCAACTTTCCATTACTGCAACAAGTCTAATCACACCAACATTGCAACGTACTGCTCAAGTTCTTATTTGTAGTAATTTTTTTTGCTCTAGATAGATTTGACCATTAGATCTACGAGACTACCACCTTCCGGACCATACTCCAGCGTCACTTACTTGAACTGGACTACTGGAGCTTAGCGCGTTACCGGGACTGATGAGAGTTTGAATTCAAATTGCTAATGAAAACCATAATATTGCTATAGCTGAGGCTCAGAGAAAAAATAATAATAATAACTCCTGATACAAAATCCATAGGGTACTTGAATTTGGTTCCCAATGCTCTCAGTACCAAACTGCGCAAATGAACTAACCTTGCCTTACGTTTGAAGGTATCTCTCAGAACCCCTCAATAACCCAAAACTGCAAGAGCAAAGCTAAAGTTTAGGAAGCCGCATACTTGAGAACTGACTTTAGGTACCAAAGCTACGGTCTCCAGCGTCACCCAGTCCAGGGATTATAAACCTGAAATCAGTACCAGCAGAAATGAAAATATATTCAACCTGTTTGCCAAATACATCGCATACCTTAGTAGATATTAGCTGCATTACATCAAAGAGAGGTACTTACCCTTTGTCATTTACAGTAGGATCAATAATCCCAGCGTAGACATGAAGCCTGTCCAGTGTAGAAAATAACAAAAAAAACCAAGTTAAGGAATGCTAAGGTTTTGTCCAAATTGTACTCGGTGATACATAATATTATTACCCAGGAAATTTCTCGCTCAGCTTTTGAAGGGCCGGAGGAGCAGCTACAGCAGATATCTGTGAAGGAAAATAATTCACTGGATGCATAAACTATTTAAGACAACTGTAGTAAGCATAAGGAATCCCATCACAATACTCACCACTTTGATTTGCTTGTTGGCAAGCCCATGCTCCTTTAATAGGTCCACAGCGGCCACTATTGTGCCACCTGGAATGAAAATGAGAGAGAGAGAGAGAGAGAGAGAGAGAGAGAGAGTCAACTAGAGGTAACAATTCAATGCAAACTGCAATAGTTTCTGCTAAAGTATGAATACACATGAATTGGTCAGTTATGACGCATCTTTTATTCAAACCAATTGAACACCAACACGAGTATGGTATCAATACCTGTTGCTAGCATCGGATCAAACAGAAATACTCGAGATCCTTCAGGAAATTTTTCAGGTAGCCTACCACAGATTTGACAAGATTTGTTAGAAGGGTCGCACAAAGAGTCATTTAGAAGGAATGAGATATAGAAAGAAAAAGGCAAAACAAGACTAGTTCAGAACTGAGATGTATACTTAAATCATGCATAATATGAAAATGAGAAATACTTCAAAGCATTACAACATCCACACAAAAGAAGCTCTTAAGTATTTGGTGATTCAAACAAGGAATGCTTACTTGTTAAGATATACTGTTGGCAGAAGTGTTTCCTCGTCTCGGGCCATTCCTTAAGTGTAGAGCAAGTAAAGGACATCAGCCAATATCACTTACACAAAAACACGCAGAAACTTGAACTTCATGTATGCAACACAGGAGCTTTTCTTACCAAGATGGTATGTTTTTGTTGCTGGCAAGACAGATGATGCATGTTCCATAAGAGCAAGACCAGCTCTCAGTATTGGAACGACCTGCAAAACTAAAATAATAAAATATCAATAGATCACACTCAGATGTTAGACTATGGCCCAGTGAAGTACTTGACTAAGCTTTTATAATCTATGAATCCAATACTCAATCATCAGATAAAAAAGTTGTAAAAGACACATAAAACAACCAACCAATGCTGAGAACTAACCGAGACAGGCTCCCTCGGATCTATGAATTCAACTGATGCAACACCCATTGGTGATTGAATTTCTCCAGTGACTGTAGGCTGACATACAGAGAAGAGAACGCATGCCTTATAAACCCTAAATAGAACGTAATATCAATCACTACCGTGGCTATGTGTGTAAGATATGGAAACTCACCAACCAATCTCTTGAAGCTTCGTAAATAAGGAGTCTCCCCAACTCAGCCATCGCATTTCCTACAAACATACGCCTTACCCCATAAGATAATGCTTATTCAACTTTGATTGACTATTTATAACCTCAAAACTAAAAACAAAAGCCATAGTTCTTCTTCCCATCATTCTACAATGCTTGGTAGCTGTAGCAAATTTATCATACACGCCTTGCAACCAACACGAAAAAGAACACGCATTTCGCAGTTTCGATACTTACTGAAAATGGGGCAAGGGGTTTGCTCATTTCTCAGGACTGAAACCCAATGCTTGATCAACGGGTGCGGCGGCACAAACACCTGAAAACAAATCCAACAAGCCATTAAAAACAAAAGCATATCCTTCACAAACTAAAAAAGCACCAAAATTTGGGAGCAAATTCCAAACATATAAAGCCAACAACATTAAAGATAAAAACTTTTCAATACAATGCATCCAAATTAATTCATTCTAAAAACTCAATACCAAAAAGCATCCAACTTTTTCTAGCAATGAAAAAAAAAAAAACCAAACAGAGCATAAAACAAAGTGAGAAGTAAAACCAGCATTCGGTCGCCGGAAACGGCCTTCTCCTCGGTGGTCATGTGGGCCTTGACGGTGAGTAATCTCGGGCGTCGCGTACCGGAACAAGAGACCTGCGGGTGACAAAACGGCGTCGTTTAGTTACAGAGGCGTAAAAGAATTTTACTGTGAGGAGCGTGAAGGAAAAGGAGAGAGGGAAAAAAAGATTTACCTTTTGGGGATTAGAGGAGGGAGTGAGATTAAGTAGGAGAGGATGGGGGCTAGGGTTTCGGGACGAGAAACGTGGCGTTTGGGAGGGACAGGATAGAGGAGGGAAATGTAAACGACACGACGCCATGGATTAGAGGATGTAGTTCTTCTGTTTTCTGTTTCAGAGTTTGGGATGCATAGTGTGTCCGAGAGAGAGAGAGAGAGGGATAAGCTAAACGACACGCGTTTCGGATCGACCCGTTCAGGCCCAAATATGGTCCATGAGGTGACGAGGATGTACAAACTTTTGTCGGATGGAACCTGATTTGTGTTGTGGAAAGCGAAGGGAGGGGATAGAGGATGCAATTCACCCGGATTGTGTACACTGCTGCACTTGCATGATCTAATTGAAGGTTATACCTACACACAAGCGGACATGTACACCAACGGGTCTCTAGGCCTCAAGATGGTGTATTAGGTGCCAAGGGAAAGCGGCCACCTCAGTCTGGCCTAGAAAGGATGCAGGAGATGACATATATGGCCGCAATGGAAGTGGTTCTATGATTGGGGTGCATGGATTCCAAATTGGGCCGACTTTGCGAGTCTAGGGTACGGTTTGGATAATAAGCTTGGGTCTAGGCCTCTGTACTAGGACCGGTTGCAAATTTTAACCGGGAAAATGTTCATTTGCACAACAAAATAAGAGTCAAACCCCATTTGAATAACAATAAGACTTTTGACTCTAATTGAATGAGAGATTAGTTTATTTATGCTCAAATACACAAATATTTATTAAATTCATAATAAAATAATATTTTTGAGACACTTTTACCCTTGTGTCTTATACATATTTAGAGAGAGAAAATGGAAGAGAGATAGGACTTTGCCGGACTCTGGTGACCGGTCCACGGACTCCGGTCACAGGTCCATGGACTCCGGTCACCGGTCGCTGGAATCCGGTCGCCAGAATATTACTGACCCCAGTAAACTTCTTATCCACCCCATAACATATTACTGACCTCTAGTAAACTTCTTATCCACCCCAATAATATATTATTGATCCCCAATAAACTTTTTATCCACTCCAATAACATATTACTGACTCCTAGTAAACTTGTTATCCACATCAAAACAGATTCACCTTCACCAATTCACCTGCACCAAGCCCAGTCTTTCTCAAACCTTCAACCATGTGGATGAAGTAGGAGCCGACGAAGTTGATGAAGCCGGAGTTGACGAATTTGATGAAGCCGGAGTCGGCGAATTTTATGAAGCCGGATCCGAATACGAAGATCAGCGCCTAGTCAACGGCATGGAGATGATCCAATACTAAGTTTGATTAGATCTAGGCGAACTCTGTGGCCGGATCGGAGAAGAAGCAGAACGACAGAGCTTGAGAGAGAGAGAGAGAGAGAGAGAGAGAGAGAGAGATGTGGTGACGAAGTCTCAGATCCTACGGTTTGGATCGGCGAGGCGAGGAGGAGGATGAGGCGGTGACGAAGTCCTAGATCCGGCTGAAACGGTAGCGTTTGCCGGTCTGGTCAAGGACGACGATGATGTTGATGGATCAGAGGACGACGACGACGCGACTCTGACGACCGCACTACTCTTCTGTTCGTTGGAGGCGTGCGTGCGGTTGCTGTTGGAGGTCAAAGCAGACATGGATCAAAGGACGATGGCAGAGAGAGAGACCGGAGAGAGAAGAGAGAGAGATAGTAGATTGTGAATTAGAGGTGGAGGGATAAGATCAGATAGTTAGGTTAGGGATAGAAAAGTAATTTTGGTAAGAATAATTGAAATGGGCAATGAAAAACGTTTTTCATTAGAATGGGTAACAATTCCCAATAATTAGTACCAAATGGGCATTATTCTATTTTAACTGCCTACTTTTTTTTTCTCCGACTTTTTTACTTGCTTAGAAGAGACAATTAGTTTGAGAGATGTATCACTGCATAGTCGTTGGCAGATCGTAATCCAAATCACGAATTGATATACTTTATCATGTAAATAATTCAAGAAAAGTGATTTTAGTACTCAGTTAATTAGAGTACAATCAACAATAGTAGTGTAATACCATATATAGTGTACGTGACTCATCTCCCCAATTTATAAATTCACATGACTGCATAGACATAGTCACATGGATGAAATACGAGTTCTTATTTGAAAGGGTAAGCAAAAATATGTAATCAATGAAGCTAGTATATAATTTCTTCGACATTTTGAATGATAAGTTCATAGTAAGGTAAAAGACTCGAATATAAAGTATACGATGTAAGAGTATTGGTATACATATGTTCGTGTGCTAGTGGGCAATCACCTTCTGACGTGGCAGAATGATAGACAAACCTATCGGCAAGTCGAGCTCATTCTCCTCGGCAAGATTTTCAGAAATAAGATGCCGATCAAATTTATATAAACCTTTCATACCATTAGGCATTGAAAGGTAAACTATCATTACATTGACGTTGTGTGGGCGCATCCGACCACTACTTTGATATTCTTTCACACTCATCTAAGAGAGAGCTAAGTTGCTCGACTGCTAGGAAGAGAGTTGAAAGACTAATGAGAACTTGGCCTGACAAATTTATAGTAAATGAGATGTCGAGTCGAGCATATTATGACAAGTACATGAATGTGCTACCGTACTTAGATAAATAATTTCTCCCAAGACTTCTTCGTCATATGGACGAAACGAGTCTTCTCAAGACTTCGACCGATCAAGAGATACATATGGGCATAACTTCATCGTCCTTTAGCTTGCTTTAAGCTGACTGATGAATAAGAATCATCAATAACGGTCCTCACTTTCAAGACCAAGTATTCCCAAGATCGTTTCATTCTTTATTTTGGATAAGTGGCATCTCTTAGTTTAACAAGAGTTCATCACGATTCATCTAGATTTTACACACAAAGAGGCATAATTCGTCATATCTCTTCCCTAATCAAGTAGATACTTAGCAAATACCTTGCAAACGTGCTCTGTGGTCAGGAGCCACTGGATTTGGGTGAAAACCGATCTATTCAAGATTTTTATGTACATCTCTTAGTTCCCAGTACAGATAAGTTATGACCACAGGCTGCATGTTCAGTTTTTCGGAAACTACCAAACTGAAAATGTAGTGGAGTGCCATGGCATCCATTACGAGAGTATATCTCATCGTAGTCGATTATAGGGCGTTTGTGAGAGACCTTGTGCCAGAAGGTGAGTATAAACTCTTTTTCTCACTACGCATTCTAACAAAGACATAACTGATAGGGTTTACACTTGCGGTGTCGGTGTCACCTGACCAAGATAGATCTCTTTATTTAAATTGGATCACATCTTTCCATTTATGCCAATCTACAACATTGGTATTTTCTCAACGAAGTATGGTTCAATATCAAAACCATTAAAGCACGTCATCATGTACACTAGTGTAATTTTTGTTTGTAAAGATCTGTATACAGATTGGTATTGGCATTGAGGTGTCCCCCAATGATGACCATAATCTAGATATAACGGACGAATGAGTATCATTGATCAAAGGATCAAGTTGTGCCAAACTCGCATTCTTCCTTGACCAGTATTTATCGAACCAAGTAGCCTCCCCTTAAACATGGGAGCCATGGCCTAGTGACACCATCTACCACTTTTGTGGCATCACCATGCCACCCTCTATGGGTGACGACATGTCCTCTTATCCGGACATCAACATGTCTTTTATCCAGACATCAATATGCCCACTTATCCGGACATCAATCCTTGCAGACATGTTTGTAGCATGCAGCATGTATATGTGATCTCATCACTTTGAGGAACTTAATGAGACACAGTAGGGACAAACCCGACAATTTCAAGTCATTATACTTGCACATTTTTGTTCTTATCTTTCCCTAATGACGGGAAGACTTCATCAAAGTGACATAAAATAGATCGTTTGTCAAGGTTTCTATATAAGCGGACCATAGTTGAAAGCTCATGTCTTATTCAAAGACAATATTCATCATAAATAACACATCATTGTGTGCTTGTGGAAACACAATTTAGCACATACAACATATGGACGAATGGGACAATATAGATTGTAGAACGTTAACTCAATTCGTTAGGAAGCACAAATTAGCACATACAACATATGGACGAATGGGACGATATAGATTGTAGAACATTAAATCAATTCCTTAACAAATATGCATACAGTTACAACTGTAACACAAAGATTTGAATGATGGTGGACAAAGATAAATAAGTAAAAACTATGACCCTGTTACAACCCGTAACTATTAGTCTTATGGGTCCAAAAACCACCGGCCTCACCGTCGGAACAGGCCAAAAAGAAACTAGTCGAACTGGCCGCTGGAATAACGGGACCTTTGTTTTACGCTTCTTTTAACAGTTCACTATATTCTAGAGAGCCAAACACTATCAAACTATGTAAGTGGGTAAACATGCGAGTTAGAAATGCAAAACCGCTAGCCTCAACAACGGAACTGGATGGAAAAGTGCCGAACCCGCCGTCGGAGTTGCCGGACATCCGTGAACACTTCTTTTGAGCGGTTCACCTTCCCGGTCTCCAAATACTACCAAATTTATTGTACGTATGTAGGCTAGGATGTTAGAAATCGGTGGCCTCAAGAATAACCTTAAGAACCGGTCTGAAATATGGTGAACCGGTACTCACAATGATTGGTCTGCAAGCTGGAAAATTGGAAATCTTAGGTTTTTTGAACTTTTCAATCATTGTTAAGGTTCCTCATAACATTCAATTGTTATAGCTTGAGTTAAACCATTGTGAACATCATCATAGCATCAGTATGCCTCAAAGTGAACAATGAGAAGTCATCTAGGCCAACATCTTTTGTATGATTCTTGTATATTATGTCTTACTTAGTGAACAATGACTTCGTATTTCTTTATGCTAGTCTCTACATATAAATGTATTTAGCATAGGAGAGTATCGCTCTAATTGTTACTAAATAATAGGCTTTTCAAAACGAGTAATAAACATGGCCAAGGAGAGATCATATGGGTTATTTTGTGTCATATGTGCTTGTGAAAGCATGAGTAGTGCCTCCATTAATTGTATAGGAGGATGGCGCGGACGACTTTATTGCCATCCATAGGCCGCGAGCATTGCTCATGGCTCCACCAAGTCGTATTTTTATGATCTTTGATCCCAATGGCTTCTTTGCTCAAAACAAAGGATGCTCGTATGAGTATATGAATCATCAAAACACGTCCAAAATTGTTCCGGACGATTTATGTTAAAGCTTACATGAGTCAATGTCTCAATTCTTATCATTGGTGACGATAACTGATTCAATTAACCAAATCATAATGACTCATGAATGTTGTGCATTCATTATAGTGATACAGAAGAAATTCTCATCAATTCTCACAGTGAGTTTCTAGGTGATAAACGTTGACGTGAATATCATTAAGTCATAGCATGGTTCAATCGATTCTTTTTGCATAAAAGCATGTGTGACTTGAATCATAACGTCATTAGGCATTGAAACTTGAGCATTAATCCGCTTTTTGATTATTTGTGATGATCTAGTTATCGTAGTCACAAATGATTTATAAAGAACTAAATCCATGAATAGTTGTCTATTCCTTGTAATAAGCTAAACACTCAATCTCTCTACGACAAATTTATATAAAATAATGTAGATATAACAGTCTTATGTAAAGACATAGAAACCGAAATATGTTAAACAATTTCGATGGAGATTGAAAAAAGGTATTAGAGCATTACATGATGTATAATATTATAAAGATGGACAAAACAAGGCTTAGAACATGTCAAACTTGGTAAAATAGGTCGTGAGCCCAATATAAGGGCGGCTTAGAACATGCCAAAGTCGGCAACATAGGTTGTGAACCCTACATAAGGGCGGCGTTGGATCTTGTAGAGAAAGAGGAGGATTTTTCAACATCTAATTTTAGATGACATTTAGCGTAATTAACACAATTATTATTATTATTATTATTATTTTATTTTATTTTTGCAATTGTATGAATCCGCTAAAGAGTGTACAAAAATACTTTTGTTTGTAATGCCTTTGCAGAAAAATTGTATAAATGTGCATTGTGCCACACTTGACATGACAAATCTTCTTTTGATCCAAAAATGATGTGCATTTCGCCACATCAAGATATCTTAGCCTTTAGAAACGCCACCTTAAGTATAGTAACCGGTGGTCCGGTGTAGTGTCATGTAATTGTAATGCGACATATTGCATTAACATATAGTTTATGTAGATCGAACCATATGTGGAAAACAAAATCTGAATATATATGCCAACACTCGCATCGAGGTCTTGACAATGAATTTAATTCAAATTATAACAACTTAGTAACTTTAGTTAAATATGTGAGGTGTATGCCTTCACAAAATTTGGAAAAATAAACGGATTTGTAGTCACTTAGACTATTATACCGAGAAGTCATGCGCTTCATATTTTTCGCAATGTACCTTTTGCTTTTAAAGTTTGTAACTATGAGAATATTATTCTCATCTTCTTCCACATAGTGAAAGACATGGCTACGGTTTGGACCACGTGGTTGGTTCCCTTTGCCACCCCCACGTGATGTAGGTTACCCGCGTGCATAAGGTGCGGTCTGATCATTTTTCTTTTGCCTTGAAACTTTTCCACCACTGGCCTAATATGTTTCCAGGGTTTTCTTAGTCCCAACTGGCATCACATTATTGTTGAGAATAATATCATGATGCCTCTCTTTTCTGAAGTATATTCATGAGGTCATTGAAAGTCTTAACTCTTTCATTTTCATACTCAAGGCGGTATTGATGGGCAAGTAAGCTCATGGAGGAGGGGAATGTGTTCAAGGTCTTCTCAATCATATCTTTCTCGAACTTCTCAACTCCACAAAAACAAAGCTCTGCCTAGAGGTCCAACATAGCTTGGTTATAGTCCTCGACTTGGCAAAATCCAGCAAACGGATGGTTTCCCATCTCGCAGTCAATTCTGGGAGCTGTGCGTCATGCACATTGTTGAAGCGTTGTTTAAGAATGTTCCATAAATCCTTGGGATCTTTTTTTNTTTTTTTTTTTTTTGAAATACTGCTTCTTCAAAATTGGATGGATGTGACGCCTCAAAAACATGAAGGCTTGAGCTTTAGTCTCCAAACTGGGAGGAGGAAAGTTGGGGTCAACTGTTGGTGCACCCAATTTTCCTCCTCCCAGTTTGGAGACTAAAGCTCAAGCCCTCATGTTTTTGAGGCGTCACATCCACCTAATTATGAAGAAGTAAAAGAAGATCCCAATGATTTATGGGACGTTCTAAAACAACGCTTCAACAATGTGCATGACGCACAACTCCCAGAATTGACTGCGAGATGGGAACCATCTGTTTGCTAGATTTTGCCAAAGAGGACAGAGCTTCGTTTTTGTGGAGTCGAGAAGTCTGAGAAAGATATGATCGAGAAGACCTTGAACACATTCCCCTCTTCCATGAGCTTACTTGCTCATCATATCGCCTTGAGTATGAAAACGAAGGAGTTAAGACTCTCAGTGACCTCATGAATATACTTCATAAAAAAGAGAGGCATAATGAGATTATTCTCAACAACAATACGAGGCCAGGTAGGACCAAAAAAATCTTGGAAACATATCAGGTCAATGGTGGAAAAGTTTCAAGGTAAAAGAAAAACAATCGGGCCGCACCTTACGCACGCGGGCAACCTACATCACGTGGGGGCGGCAAAGGGTACCAGCCATGCAGTCCAAACTACAACCTCACACAGATTTGTAGTCACTTAGACTATTATACCGAAGTCATGCGCTTCATATTGTCCGCAATGTACCTTTGCTCTAACCTCGTGCTGATAACGTGTTGTAGGAGAGAATATAACGACAATAACGGTCTATTCATTCATTGATGAAAAAACATATTTATATGCATTACATATAATCTCCTAAATGATCTAAAAGATCTATCAATACTGTAGTCTATTCTAATAAGGAAACGGATTAACCAATCTTACGTGTATTAGGGCAAGACACATAACAGAATAACGGAAATATAATTTGTTAAACAATTTTTAATTTTGTTTATTAAGTTAATCAAAAAGTCCATATTACTAATAATATCAACACAGAAGTGTTGATGTGGCCATTTGTATTCATTTTTGATAAAAACGTAACACTACTCTTACTTTTAACATATGATATTTGGCCTGTGAGCTTAATGTTTGGATTTTATCATAGCATGGATGAATAAAGGTCCATTCGGTGTAACTCGTAGTCGAACTTCGTGTAACATTATTTTCATACATGCCAAATCTAAATGTACCTTTCACATGATTCCAAGTTTCTAACACAAATAATGAACCAAAGAAGTTAAAAGTATATTCGCGTTTCTAACATTGTTTTTCACGACATCATTCCACATTGGATTGATTGTTACTATAATGTTATGATGAACAATGAACGCATGAAAGATATTAAATTCAAATATGTGTTGCATGATACAATAACCATTAAAATCCTAGTAATGACACATTTAGATTATGGTAAATACACAGAATATTACTTGGGAGAAATCATATTTATATTTGATGCCATGAATTTGGATTAGATTTAACAAATGAAAAAAAATCCCTAAAAAGGAATATGAACTTGGAAATAATTAGATTCAATGCACTCTATATGGGGAGAAATTTAGGGAGGTTATATCCATCAAGATTTCCATAAACTTTGAACATACTATTTCTCCCTGTAATCATTTGTTCTTTCCATCAATTGCATAGTTACACTTGGATGCAGCTCATACCAGTCTCACAAATCCAGTCCACAGTTTCGCTGTTCAACTCTTTCACTCCCTTTTCACGTAAACAGCGATCTCAGTTTTAACAAGTGTTCACGTTAATCAAATCCACACCGTCGTTTCCCACAGAAAAATTGCACCACCCAGTACCCACCACCAGAATCGCACAAAAGATTTTGCCACACAGGACGTGGCTTCTCGTGCTCGTTTTTCTCCGGAACAGACTAGTTAGTTTCACTCTTGAAATTTTGTTTTTGTTTATTTTTGTTTTGTTTTATTACCCTTATTGTCCTTAATTGGTTGGATCCTTCCTCTCAGCTATTTATATACCCCTCACTCGTTTCGCTTTCTCTTATTGCTCTCTCTCACACATCTCTCTCCCCTATATATCTGGGATTTATTTTCACTACGTATACAAAACCAGGTTGAGTCCAAACTTGTCAGCATGGAAGCTATTGATCCTACGCGAGCTTTTGTCAAGAATGTTAAGCGTGTCATCGTCAAGGTTATCATCGATCGTATTCATTGTCCCTAACATTTGCATTCTGTGTTTTCTGGGTTCGTTCGTCATGTTTGGTTGTGTCTTGTGATAGACATGTAGATTCTTGGTTTCTGATGAACTCTGTTTATTGTTATTATTTATATTGTGCAGGGAATAAGTTTATATATTTATTGCCTATATAAGGATTTGTTTATATCTGTATATCATGATTGGTTGCAATTTGTTAGAATCCTGGCCGGAAATTATAAAAAGGATTTTGGATTTATAAGAAACAGGAAGGGACAAAAAAGTTGAGCTCCCCCAATTTCTGCAGAGTAATTTCTGACTTGTGGGAGTGATATAATAGTATTATACGCAGTAAATAAATGCCTTCGTCAATTACAGGTTTAGTCAGGAGGTGAAAGTTTTGAGCTTTTTGTTTGGTGGCTCTCAGTTTTGCAGTTTTGGATTTTTTTTTTGTCTGTCATATTTTGGATCCATAGGTTCTGGCTTATTCCCAGATTTTCTGGGAAAAACAGCATTTCAGAAAGTTTGTGGGTTGGGGTACACATTTTGCAAAGATTAATTTTTACCCAATTTTTGCAATTTTATCCGAGTATACCCAGTTACTGATGAAAATTGATTTTTACCCAGTTACTGATGAAGATTGATTCATGATATTGCAGGTTGGAACTGCTGTGGTCACTCGTGGTGATGGAAGACTGGCATTGGGCAGACTAGGCGCTCTCTGTGAGCAGGCGTGTAATTTTAACTTGTTTATGCATTCATTGTGAGAGGAAGAGTATAAGAAATGGTGTCTGCAAGTTTCAGTATGATTGAATTGGCTTATATGTACAGTTGTAATGTGACTGATGATTACATGTTTTGATTGTCATACTTGCAGCTTAAAGATATAAATTCTCAGGGATATGAGGTTATTTTGGTGACCTCAGGAGCTGTTGGGCTTGGCCGTCAAAGGCTGAGATACAGGAGACTGGCGAATAGCAGGTTCTTACATCATTTTCTTTCAGAAGGATGGAGAATGTTTAGTTTTGATTCTGAATGTTTTTGGCATCAAATTGAGCGACTTGAAAAGAATGTTACGTCTGAAACAAGTGTCTTACTTGTTTTGTAGCTTTGCTGATCTCCAAAACCCACAAAATGATTTTGATGGAAAGGCTTGTGCAGCTGTTGGACAGAGTAGTCTCATGGCTCTTTATGATGCCATGTTCGCCCAGGTGAAACATAATCTTCTGCCATTTTGTGTAGATTAAGACAATGAGTATGTTCAGTTTGTGTCGATTGATTTGCAGTTACTCTGTAAACTAATTTTGTTGTGTGGGAAGTACTAATATGGAACTCCTTAACCTGCAGCTTGATGTGACTTCTTCTCAGCTTCTCGTGACAGATAGTGTTTTCAGGGATGAAGCTTTCAGAAAGCAGCTCTCTGACACTGTGAAGTCCTTGTTAAGACTGAGGGTTATTCCTATATTCAACGAAAATGATGCAGTTAGTACTAGGAAAGCCCCTTATGAGGTATGCAACTACTTGTTCCTGTACTCTTTCAGTTGAATTTGTTTAGACAAGCAACTATTTTGCACCCTTTTGCACTCTGTAACAAAAACTTGCGAAAATTCCTTTACAATGACATTGCACCACTGTTAGCACTCTGCATGGCGGTAGAGATGCATCACTCCCATTTGTTTGTGACCTCATCTTCTGGACCTGAAAGTGATCTACCATTTGTTTGTGACCTCATCTTCTGGACCTGGAAGTGATCTAATATCATAATTTCCATTGTGGTTGTCATTCCCATATACTTTCTCCTCTCAGTTTCCATCTATCTCTTTAACGAAAATCAGAAAATAAAATGTTTTCATACATGCTCTTAACTATTCTTTATTGGCAATAAGGATTGCTTCTAAGTGGAAGTTTTCTTGCAGGATTCTTCTGGTATATTTTGGGACAATGATAGTTTGGCTGGTCTATTGGCCCTGGAACTGAAGGCTGATCTTCTTGTGTTGCTAAGTGATGTAGAGGGCCTCTATGACGGTCCTCCCTCTGACCCAAAGTCAAGGTTAATTCGCACATACGTTAAAGAAAAACATCATGGAGAAATAACATTTGGAGACAAGTCAAGGGTGGGCAGAGGGGGTATGACCGCTAAAGTCAATGCTGCTGTGTGTGCTGCTTATGGTGGAATCCCTGTTGTTATCACTAGGTGAATTCTAGCTTATGGTTATATAGGATATATCTCTTTTAATATATTCATCTGCTGCACAACCTTGAATTATCATATTTTATTGAACTCTCCAGTTTCTCACCCACATCATACACATATACAAATAAATTTTTACTTGAAAATCATGTAGTAAAGTGAAGTTAAAAGAATGAACTGTTTATCTTCAAAGAAAGATTATATATCAACTGTTTCTGGGTTTCTCTAGCAACAATTTTTTCTTTACTTCAATGTAATTTTCCTTTAACATCCCTGTTTTTTTAAAACAGTGGCTATGCTAATGATAACATTATCAAAGTGCTTCAAGGAGAAAGAATTGGTACTGTCTTTCATCAAGATGCACATTTGTGGACTCTGGTTAAAGAAGAAGGTGCACGTGACATGGCTGTTTCAGCACGTGAATCTTCTAGAAAGCTTCGGGTACTTGACTCTAATCGTTTGTTTTAATTTTTTTGGGTTTTGTTCTTAATTGTGAAGCTTGATATTGTTAGTGGTTTCTCATGTAGAATAACTTTTCATCCAGGCGAGCTCCTGGCTTTTGAACCCCCTCTTGATTATTTCTTTACTTAGGTACAAAGTAAAGAATTCATGGAGTAATTCAGCAAGTGATGCAAATTATTTTTATTGCAGGCTCTAAGCTCTGAGGACAGGAGGAAAATACTGGTTGATGTAGCTGATGCCTTGGAGGCAAATGAAAGTGAAATTTTAGCTGAAAATGAAGCTGATATCACAGCTGCACAGGAAGCTGGATATGATAGGGCGCTAATATCTCGATTGGGCATAAAGCCTGGGAAGGCATGTATCTTACTGCTCTCTTAGTTGAAGTACTGTTTGATCTCTTAATTCCATATATTCCATATCAATTGGTTGTGGATTAACATATTATTTTTAATATCTACAGATTTCTTCACTTGCAAAATCCATGCGTCACCTTGCGGACATGGACGAGCCCATTGGCCGAGTCTTGCAGAAAACAGAGGTCAGGATACCTTTACTAGTTCTTATGACTCAGAAATTAATGAACACATTGTGATACTGATTTTAGAATTTTATACACCTAGAAGATAGGTATAGAAGTTCTTATTTTACACATGTAAAGCATCTTGTGGTCCTGCTCATATCTGATTAAAAAGAATCTATATTGTTCAAACTACATGGAAGTTAAAGCTATTACTTTAAGATACACTTCTCCCTTTTCTCTTGCATGCAGGTTGCAGACGGACTCATCTTAGAGAAAGTGACTTGCCCCTTGGGTGTTCTTTTGGTTGTTTTTGAGTCCCGACCTGATGCCCTTGTTCAGGTAGACATAAAGTTCCATTATATTGTAAATTCCTGCATCTTAAAACATCTATGCACAGGTGGAAAACTTATTAGTAATCAGTACATTTCCAATGGACTATCTTTAGTCAGAAATGTACTGTTTGTAGTCACTTCCAACCTTATTGGTTAGCAATAATAGTAAAGTACTGCAGGCAGGGCGTCTACTCCTTAATGATAAGTGAATTGAGTGACAAAGTGACACACTTTCCCTGATCCTTTAACTGAACCATGAACCTTCCATACAAACTTGTGCATTTCGTTTTTGGCACACTCTTGTTCTTGCAGCTTCGTTTCTTTTTCAGATGAGGCTGTACAACCCTACAAACTTGTGCTTGAATTTGTTTTGCTCTGTTCATGTAGTATTTTCGATTTAATGACCATTACCTTCTCATATGATTAAACAGATTGCTTCATTAGCAATTCAAAGTCGGAATGGTCTTCTGCTTAAAGGTGGGAAAGAAGCCAAGAGGTCAAATGCTATCTTGCACAAGGTTTGAGAATCTAGAGTCTGGCACTCTATTAGGACATCAGCAGACTTTTAAATGTTCTGTCACTGTTTTCTCTGCTAAGTATCCTGAATTTAGATGCTTTTTGGTAGTTTAACATTTTTCTCATTGCAGGTCATCACCAAAGCAATCCCAGATACTGTTGGTGGCGATCTTATTGGACTTGTAACTTCAAGAGATGAAATTCCTGATCTGCTGAGGGTTAGTTTGAATATGTCAATTTTTGGTGCCTTTTTCTTATATGATTAAATCTAATATATTCATTGTGTTATAGCTCGACGATGTGATAGATCTTGTCATCCCTAGAGGCAGTAACAAACTCGTTTCTCAAATCAAGGAGTCGACAAAGATACCTGTTCTTGGTCATGCTGGTAAGATGAATAGGATAGCCATTATTCGTACACCTATTATAAAAAATTAGCTAGAGTTTCAACACGATACTGTTCTGTTATTCTATTTTCATTTCATGCAGATGGGATCTGCCATGTTTATATTGATAAGTCAGCTGATTTGGACATGGCAAAGCGCATTGTTCATGACGCAAAGGCAGATTATCCTGCTGCCTGTAATGCAATGGTATCTCCATTTCCAACTACAACATGATCATAGTTTATGAATCTAACCTGTCAATGCATATGAATTTGACATTCCATGTGCCACACGTCTTGATATTATACTTTTTCTCTGTATTTCTTTGTTTGTAGGAAACACTTCTTGTACACCAGGATTTGTTTAACAATGGTCAGCTTAATGAGATAATCACACAACTCAAAGAGTCAGGTATGACACCATGTATGGATTATATTCCAACATGTTGTACCAATTATATGATGTCTCTGACAACTGACATGTCACTTCTACTTCCCATATTTCATATTCACAAAATAGATTTTGTTGGCGTATAACCAGTAAGAACAAACTAGGATATAAGATGCCCAACCTTGGTGGCATGAGTTGTATTACCTTCCCTTTTAGTTATCAAACCTTCACCTAAAATTTGACAAGCAGGAATGTATGGACATTAATTACATAGGAGATGTACTGGAAGAAGTTTAGCTGAACCACATTGTGATTAGTAGATCGAGGACTTTTACGCCCAAGTTGAAACGTGGCAAATGTTGGGGTATTGTAGCTGGTAGATTTTGACACTGATGTGATCCTCTGCTCTAGCCGAGAAGAGGAAGGCCAAAATCTGGGCTTGATCTGGTGAAAGAAGAAAAAGAACTGGTTTAAAGTTTGACATGAATGTTGAGGTTGTGACTGACTATAATCAGATTTCTAGCCAGTCATTAAGAATGAAATTTCAATGTGATGAATTTGTTCGTGAGCTGATATTTAACTTGTAGATGTTGACTTATTGACTTTGTTTCTATTCCAATGCGTACAATTTTGCTTGCACTTTTACTTATTCTCTTCCTGATACTAGTGAACTTGAAAAAATAGCACTTAATGGCACCCACTCTCTTGGTTGCAGGTGTTACTTTATTTGGTGGACCGAACGGAGCAGTGTTGTTAAATCTTTCAGAGACAAGCACATTGCATCATGAGTACAGTTCAATGGCTTGCACAGTTGAAATTGTTGATGATGTCTATGCTGCAGTTGATCACATTCATATGCATGGAAGGTCAATCCGTTTCTCATATTTCATCTCTATCCCCCTTTTAATTTCTGTACAGATTAAAAAATTTCTGTTATTTCCCCCTTTTAATTTCTGTACAGATTAAAAAATTTCTGTTATTTCATTATTCTAACTTTTTCACCTCCTCTCTTTCCCCATTATCTCTTTTGCAGTGGTCACACTGAATGCATTGTTGCAGAAGATCATGAAGTTGCTGAATATTTCTTAAGCCAAGTTGACAGGTAAGCAGGGTTCATGCATATATATAAATCCATCATACAGTTGAAGTATGAGACAAAGTGGAACATGTCATAATGATTTGTTGAATCATATTATCAAGTTCCAAATCTTGATGGGTATTACTTTTTGCATCAACAGCGCTGCAGTATTTCATAATGCAAGTACACGATTCTGTGATGGAGCTCGCTTTGGTCTTGGTGCAGAGGTAAGTAATCTGCGTGCAGACCTGGTTTTGAGTATCAACTTTTTTCCTTTTTCCCCCTCATCCTTGATTCGAGTATTGTCTGAACAGGTTGGGATAAGTACAAGCAGGATTCATGCTCGAGGTCCTGTAGGAGTTGAAGGACTGCTAACATCAAGATGGTATGAAATTGGAATTCTTCCTTATCTTCTGGTTTATATGCTCAATACTTTTTATATACTGATAAACTCATATAGATTTGCCCATCTCTATTTGTTTATGGCGATTAGTTTGCCTAGAATGTAGTTGGCAACAGATGATTACTATTATATGACAAACTCTTTGGTGCTATGAATTCTTGGGCGCTTAGAGCAGGATAAAGATGGTTGCACGATCATGTGTCCTTTTTGTAACAAAATGCAGGACTCTGAGGGGGAAAGGGCAGATCGTGGATGGCGATAAAGGGGTCGAGTACACTCACAAGAATTTACTTAAAGCTTTTTAGAACACAGTTGCATTCCAAGTGTTAACCTCGTCGACCTCATGCGTAGCTGCAGTCTGTTATTTCTTTTAGTGTAGTAGTAGTACTATGTATCGTTGCTCTCCAGATACCATTTTTTTCAGATAAATTCAGTCTTATCCCTTTGCCAGATTTTGATTTCCTGGATAATATAAGGGGCCTCATATAATCACCTTTTTTTTCCGGTGAGAATATGCTTGTAATCCTCCTACTGATGAACGAGTTTATCATAGGTGTTGGCCATGCTCATGAGGTTCTCTTTTGCCAATTTCTCTCGTACCAAAACCTACTCTGTTGGGTAGGCATATTTCCTAAGGTGAGCATTGCTTTGGCCACCATATGCCACGCCATGGATCGAGGAGCATGATTTTGCTTCTTCAACAATATGAGGCCAACCATGATCCACAGGGTTCCAAAATGACCAGAAGGTCGCCAAAGAGTCCTGAACCAAAGCCTCATTATTTTAGCACTACTCAAACAAAAATTTAAAGAAAAAAAAAACAAGAATTTAAAGAACATTATCTATTGATTATGATATGAGCAATGAAATGCAAACAGAAGTATTAAGAAAAGTGGTGAAGTAATAAAGCATCATGGTGTTCTACGTGTTAATTGTGTGCTACCACTTACCAGTAACAAAATTATTTGCCTATTTGGAGTAGAAATTGACGAACTTAAATCAGTTGTGAACCTTATGCGACCAGAGTTCCTAGTGTAGGCAAGTCATCCTCTATGGAAAGTGATGTCCAAACATCAAGTTGATTACAGACAAAAATATACAATGCACAAACTGCAGCAGATCACCTTACAACTCGATCAATATTTACTTGTATGACTTGTAGTGTCAACGAGAGGTGTCAATTTAATTTACTGCCAAATTTATGATTGGTCATCAATTCTAAACTTCTCTGTACTAAATAGGATGAAGTGGCATGGAAACATGCTAGATTGCCATTTCTTCTCGAATTTCATTTATAAATGCCGAAGTTGTATGTTTGTAACCTTCTTTTTTTTTTTTGATAGAATGCGTGTTTGTAACCTTATTAAAAGGCTTATGTTGAATAGGGTCAAAGTAGAGTTTGAGGTTTGCAGTTAGGTTTCTCCAATTTCAAATTTGCTAATTGCAATGCTATATGTGAGCGCTTTCCCTCTCTCATTACAAATGTAGTAGAGACAGAATATGCATGAGTAACTGGACTTAAGGTTGCTCAATTTTGAATTACAAATTGATACCTGGCTTTAAAATTACACAAATTGCTATTATACAGAATGATCATAGTATAAGAAAATTGACACATGGCTTAAAAATTCCAGAAATTTCCATTTACTCCATCTAAAATGTGGTAGATACAAGAGAAAAGAAGGGTGAAAGAAGGGTGTTGATCATCAATTCACATTTCCCCATCCCACAATTTTGGAAGGCTTTTAAAAGGACTACAGAGATTGCAAAATCACCGTGGAGGAACCTTTGCTTATAGTACACTCCGACAAGTGGCAAGTGGCATAATGGTCAAGACTCAAGAGGCAGGTGGGGAACTCCAAACACAGCTTCGACTCACAAAGTTTTCGAAGTGGCTAGACATTGCTACAATGCATAGTTGGAACGTTTCAAATACGGAGAGATTCATTTATGAGCTTAAGAAGCCTGTGGGATACCTTAACACTGTCAAAAAAGATCTGTGTCCTATATGATTGACGACACATTCATTGGCAAAAATAAAGTCTCTTTTCAACAAAGTTAAAGTCGGAGTTGCGATTGCTCTAGTGAAACCATTACAAATTTGATACTGGGGTACAATTTCTTCCATGTAAAATGGGGTAGAGAAAGTTCTCTGGATGAATTGAAGAGGCTTCGTTTGTTAATCATCGGTCTCAAATTTCACCATCCCACAGTTCGTCAAGGCTTTTATACGGACCACAGCTCTCATGGATTGCAAAATCAGCATGGAGGAGCCTTTGCTGCATTATGCAAAAGCCAGATATGTTAGTAGTTAGTAGACAAGTTCTATGTATGATAAAAAATATGTACACCACCAGTGTTGATGAATGCTACATGTATTATGTATATAAAGGCGTATATACCTGGTGAATTTCTGAGAATTTTGAGAAAAGCTCTGGAGGTATGCACCAGTCAAATAAACTTTGATTTTCCTTGATCCTTGATTCGTTTACGCTTTTTGGAAGAACACTATGTCCACTCTGAATTCCCCAACGAAGTGCTACTTGTGCTGGTGATTTCTGAAGTTTTTCAGCAATTTCCACCAATAGTGGTTCCTTCAATATTTCCCCCTTCACCCAAGTCCCTGGAGAACCGAGAGGAGAATATGCCTGAAAGGAAAATATCGGAGACTGATGACTAATGGCCTAGTTTAACAGTTTGGTAACACAACATGTGTCGAAAATCTTACTGATAAATGAATGCCAGTTGATTTGCACAAATTGTGGAGAGAATGTTGTTGCCAGACAGGATGACACTCAACTTGATCTACTGCAGGTGGAACTTTTGCATAACTAAGGAGGTCTTGCAGCTTCTTTGTGGAGAAGTTGCTCACACCAATTGCACGTGCCTGACCGGATGCGTACAGGCCTTCCATTGCATTCCATGTCTCTGGAAGACACAATGGAGCCATGACTTCCGGAGTCAAACCCTTTGAGCCAGGCTTTGTACGAATCGGCCAGTGAATCTGTTAAAGGTATTTCCATAAAATGATTCTGCATTCGTCATTATCACAAGATCATAAGTTCCCGTTTAAAGTTCTAGATACTTACAAGGTATAGATCGATATAGTCAAGCTGTAGGTCTTCTAAAGACTTGCTTAGTGCTGTAGAGACATCTTCTGGTGCATGGTCACTGCACCTATAGTAGTCAAAAAGAGTTGAAAGAAGCAATATAAGCTTCCATTGGATATTGTTAAAGCTTTATATAATTGCTCAAGAAGTTACAAACAATATAATCAAGAGCATGTATGCTAGTTATTCAGCAGCAGATGACCACATACCATAGCTTAGATGTTATAAAGATTTCACTGCGATGCACTACACCAGTAGAAAATAGTTCCTTCAGAGCGACCCCTATCTGCTCGGTATCAATAGTTCAATAGCACAAGTGCTCGTGCACAAACACATGAAAAACCAGCACAATGGGCATACAAAGGAAGAAAATGTCACGAAGTGTTACAAATTGATGAAGTATTACCTCTTTTTCATTACCATAAACTGATGCACAGTCAATATGCCTGTAGCCATTCTGCATAACCAGGAAAAGTCTCCAGCATAAATATTTCCCTAAAACACACCCTAAACCTAACCATGTAAGCTTCTACTTCAAGGAACCTGTATCAAGAATGTACCTTCACTGCGGCAATGACAGCTTGCCCGACCACACCTGGTTCAGCATGCCATGTTCCAAGGCCAACCGATGGAATCTTAGCTCCAGTGTTCAGATCAAAATGAAGATTCTCAGAATCTTTATTGTTACTCATGTTTTACGTACTGAAAAGGTGCATAGAACCAGGATCAAGCATAAGTTCAGCTTATTTGATTTGAAAAGTGAGAGTAACACATAAGGCGATCACAGATAAAAAGAATTCTCAAACAAAAGTTGATGGGAGGAAGATGTGGTTTACTTATTTGGATCAATTGTTGGAAGACAATGCAGGATACGTATTGTTAAGAGGCAATCACCAATGTAATCTGGCCTAAACACAAACCAGCTTGCTAGTTTTCTCATCTCCAAAATTTTCTCGGAGTTCGATGATGAGGCATGAACATGGTGAACTTTTTACTTGTTTAGACAGTCTTTTACGGAAGAAAAGATGGATCTTTTACTACTCCTAAACCACAAAATAACAATAACTATGAATTAAAAGGAAAAAAAATGAAATACAAATTACAAAAAGTGAGGAAAAATAAAAGAGATATAAAAACCAAAATTACAAGAAATGCATGTTGTATAAGTATGCGAAATGCATAAAGACCACATGGTGCGAACAGAATGCCAATTGGTCATACTGGTTATTACTGTAAAACTTGAAGAGGGAGACATTTTACATATAGTAGGCCATGAATATGCAAGAAGATTTTAACTATTTCAAGTCCTGCTTACAAGTACAATAAGATAAAATTGGCCGACAATTGATGGCATTGATGCAGCTCATTCTTGATTGCACTGATGCGGCTCATTCTTTTGTATATATTTCTATGGCCAACATATACAGCATAACTGGATTGAATTCTAACAAGCAACTGCCCAAACTCACACCAGACCTTAAAATTGATCTGTAGTTGCTCCTCTCGATGAAGCCAGGAAACTTTCTTATCAAACTCATAAGGGAAAACTACTTATTATTTGAAATTCTTAAAAGCACCATCCATTGAAACCATTTTGAAGTAAACAATAAGTGCCCTGCTTTAAAAGTAGTTAAGGCTTCCCAAGGGACTCACATGATATAAAATAAAATATCTCAACACTGGTTCACTGGTTTCAATCTACTATTCCTATCTTGGTCCTTCCGAACTGCTTTGCAATCCTACTATCTCTCTATCCGACACGTGAAAGCAACAATCACTCTTCAATAAAACCCTTTAGGTTCTTTAACCACAGCAAGTACTCTCTGTAGTCTTTGTTCTTCATATACTCCTGCAGGAACTTGGTTATGCTCGACTTAATCCCTCGAATCTCCAGATATTTCTGGAAGGCCTTCTGAAAGCTCTTATCCAAGTCACTGATGAAGAAAACAAAAAAACACTTTGTATCAGACCATGAACTAACTGAATAAAACCATTCATAACAGAACGGAAAAAACCCAACACTTCCATGACAAGCTTACCTAAAATTAGGCCCTTCATATGCAATCCGCTTCGAACCTTCTGAATCCTCTGGCTGCCTGATCAACAAGCTATCAATGCAAATCTCATCAGTAAAGGCAGTGAGCCCAAACTCCAGCTCCTTCCCATTTCCTTTCGAAACACTCACAACCATCGGAATCCCAGTGTCCTCATCCTCCTCCTCCTCCTCCTCCTCATCATCATTGTCCTCGGTGGGAGAAACATTAGGAACGTCAACCGCCACTTTAATGATTTCTCCATCAAATTCTCTTCGGAGCATTATGGTTTGCTCTCCAGCATTGTCTACTATTTCAAAAGGAAACTCATCTGCAACCTCACCTACCTAGTATGTGTCACGTTACACAAACCCATTACTCAATCACACAGAAAATCCATTTCATAATGTAAAAGATACCAACTTTATAGCAAAGAACAGAAAACCCATTACTCAATTACTGATTATTCAAACCTTAATGCATTGAAAACCCACTAAATCATAACAAAGCTGGCTAATTTACACCGGAAATGAAATTCGGAAAAACTGAAATTAGGTACTGACCTGATGATCTTGTATGTCTTCTTCAGCGACCCTGATCTCAGACTCGAGAACTCCGACCAGAGTGTCGTCGGCGGCGGGTTTCACGGCGGTGGCGGTGGAGAGACGCAGAAATGGAACAGAGCATTGTCGGGTGACATTCTCAGTGCCGAAGTTGGGGACGGTGGAGGTGCGGCTGTGGAAGGTTCTTGCAGATCCGACGGTGCGGAGGGCGAGGGAGAATAAGGAGCGGGATGGGTTGCGAAGCATCGACGAGAAGAAAGCCATTAGGGTTTTAAGAGGAGATGACTTTTGAGCTCTGGTTGGGGTTTTAGAGGTTTCGAGGTCAGCGTTATTGGGCCTGTTATGGTTTTACAGTTTCCCGGCATGACAAGGTGGGTTACAAATGAGCCCAACATAAATTAGAAGTTGAAAAGTTGAAATACAGAAATTGAAACTCATTCATTAGGGGGAAATCCACGTAAGGAGAGTTACAAATCACAATGGTACTTACAGTGTAAAATATGAGAAAAATGTAAAATTTCAGAGTAGGGTAAATGTCTATCAGTAATCACACTTAAGCTCGATAAAAAACATGGGGCTCAAGGCTTTAATTCTCATTTATTAGGACTTCTTGTCTTATTTGGTGGTCCTATGTGCCTCTATGGTAGGCATATCGCATATGTGTCTCTCTCGCTGGGGTCTATGATACCTCTTATATTATGGTGTGTCGTTTGAAACATCTAAATGAATCTGATGACAAAATGTCTTAATAAGTGCGATTTTTCCAATGTTTGCTCTACGGCGGTTAGAAACTCTTGCGGTTGTCGTTCTTCATCAAGTAATGTTTTTGGCGGCGAGCTTCCTCGCCTATCATCTTCGGACAGGTAGATCTTTGGCCATTTCCTTATATGAGGCTGCAACTTATTTTTAATATCTTTCTGTTGTCTGTCCACAGTAGACGACCTTAGGGGGAATAAGATGATGCCATGGTGGAGACACTTACAACCGTTGTGCCATCATTGTGCGCGGAGTCCTTGCAGCGGAGCAGGGCGGTTCTCGCCATCATTGCCGGTCTTTCCACCCGTGGCTGCCGAGCGATCAGATCTTTATTGTTGGACTTCCTTGCTTCATTTGGCGGTCATTCTTGTCTGTGCTGATGCGTTGGCATGCGTCGACGGTGGAAAGCAGACGGTGGAGGCGATTGAAATGTCTGGATTACGAGTTGGGTCATCCGGGTCATGGGCTTTTACTGTTAGACTGATTCAAGTAGGTTTCTATATTTTATAGATTTTTTTGTAGTTGTTTCATGTAGGTTTTTATTTCCAATAAGACCATATCGAATTACAATAGGAATCTATAGGTTGTGTCCCGGTTTGCACTCTCTTAGTGCCTTGGCTGGTCTTATGCAGTGGCAATTGTTTACTAGATGGTTGTCACTTCTTCGTGCCAGAATGAAACAGGGCATTGTCGGTGTATACGTGCAACATAGTGAAAAGACTACTTGTATTTGTATACTAATGTTCTTCGTGAGTTTAACTTTTGCCGTATATCACCATTGTAAAACACATGCAGTTGCCTTTGGTGAAACCACTGCTATTAGATATGTTTTAGAATACATTACTTTTGTTGGGATCCCTGTAATTTGGGGTTAAGGCACCACGTCCCCCATATATTCTCTTGTTTCTATAATCGAGGCGTGAGGGTTGCTACACTAGTCCTCTAAAAAAATGACAAAATGTCTTAATAAGTTGCATGTTGTCAATTAAATGTTCAATTGAACCCACAAATTTTTTTGATAACATTCATATGATTATCAAGCTTGTTTTTAAACTTCAACAAATTCGGGATGCAATATAAAAAAAAACAAAAAACTTGGTAGAATGTGATTGTGGTAAAATATTCAAAATCAAATGTAAAAAACAAGGTGGGTTATAAACACAATTTCTGTCCAGAAAATACTGCGGGAAGCAACTTATTAGTGGTATTCTCCACAAATCAATTGCTTTGTTCCACACAATCCGTGAGTACCTTCATATAGCCATCAGGGAGTATATGATTTCTTCTTCTTCTTCATGTTCTTCTTTTTGTTGAAGTTCTTCTTCTCCTTCAAGTTAGACTTCCATGAATTCCATAATTTCACCATCGTGTCGGGCGTGACCCCTCGCTACTCAAGATATTGGAACATCTCCTCTAGATCTGGGCTAACAAAGTACCTGAAAACAAATAATAAGGTCACATGATAAACATGAACAAGACTAAAAGCTAGCATCACAACTAAGTAATCTTTACGTACTCTCCGTTGATTTTGGTGGCTTTTGGAATGCCACAGTCTTCGTCTTCATCTTCAACACAATCGTCGTCAGTATCATCAGTAGCATCAGTATCATCAGTATCAGTATCCTTATCATCATTGTTTTTTCTGAGTCGACAGTTTGTAGATTTTTGGCCTTCTCCTTTAAAATCGAATGCCTCATCCAAATAAAACTTTACGTCTGAAGCCTTTACTTTCTGTGCAGTGTGAAATTAAACAAAGTCAAAACTCGATCCTCAACACTGATCGACCTCCCTACTTTGCAGTATAGAAGAACAAAAAAAAACAACAAATGCTGGAAGTACGCGATATTTTCCTTTTTTAAAATCGTACACATATCCTGTGGAATCAGGATAGGTGACAGTCCACGACGCACCTCCTTTCAGGTATTCCGGTGGTTCCGGTGCTGGAGAAGGTTTTTTTTCTTCGGCAAAAAAGCAATGGAAGCTGTTGAAAGAGAATCCGCGGTCAAAGGACCTTGCAGGTCCGAGGGTGCGGACGGCGAGGGAAGCTACTGTTGAAGGCTTGCGAAACAAGGACGACAACAGAGCCATCTTCAGGTTTGAGCTGAAAACGTGTTAGGGTTATCTCTATTTAACAGAGACGTACGGCTTCATATATAGGGTTTTAAGCTTTGCATGGGATTACGGAATGGCTTGGGACACAGAAATTTGGGCTTTAGAAAAGAGGAGAGCGTATTCAGCGCACCCGGATGCGCTGTATAATTTTCAAGAAAAGAGACCCGACATTGAAGTAGGAAAAAAAAAAAAACTCAGTAGGATATAACCGATAACGTCATACAACAACAATAAGAATGATGAAGTGAAAGTAAATTGAGAATAGAGAATCGTGAAAGATGTGTATCTCATTCATTGATAGGAGCCCTTTATATAGGGAATTACACATTACCAGTATGGTAAGGATATGAATACATAGATCTAGTCTAACTACATATCCTATTGGCATTAGGCAAAGGCACACATAAAGAATATCTAGTAAGATATGAAATATCCTATAACACTCCCCCTTGTGCCGCGCATTGATATGCCAATGGTGCTAATCTGTTGCCTCGTCAAAAACCTCGTCAAGTCACAAAAACCCTGTGGGAGAAAAACTGAACCTTGATCGTAGGAGAAAAAGAGTACAACACACCAGCCT